>NW_026126410.1:13325000-13805000 GCF_943737965.1 Phodopus roborovskii | reverse complement strand
CCCAGGGGTAAGTGACAAACTATAAACACCTTACACTTCAGATACAGCAGGAGAAGAGCTGTGGAGGAGGCTAAGGAATGTTGGTTTGGGGTTCAATGGGATGGAAGACACAGACTCCTGGTGGTTTGGAGCCAACAGAATCCAGACACTCACAGGGTTGTTTCTCATAGGGAACCATTTTGGTTTATACCACTCCATGTTTGGTTCCGTGTGGTCCTCATCCATCACTGCCAATCTTCCAGCAAGTGCCAAAAAAAAAAAAAAAAAAAAAAAAAAACAAAAAAACAACTCACAAAGGGCTTGACCTTGTCTGTTCTGAGGTCAGGAGAGACGGAGACAATTGCTGGAGGAACATTTCGAAGAAGGTGGGGGTCTTGTGTGCAACAGTAGATTGGGTTAGCCTTCGCATAAATTTAGGGCAAAGGAAGTTCTTCTTCAGGGCTGGCCAGAAGGCTGCATCTTATGGCAATGGTTTAGGAGTGGGTAAGAGTAGGGGTGGGAGCCTGTGGAAGTTCTCTCTGGCTGTTTCTGCTTTCTTTGTGAAATGGGGAACTCACTCATCAGCTGAGAGTGGGCTGGGGAGGGAGTGTAAGGGACAGAATGAGATGAGAGATGGGTAACAATCACCTGGGAGAGAGGAAGTCTGCCTTCAAGTGGTGAAGTGTACACTGGGTTCATCCCAAGTTCAAAGTCTTGCTCTTGATGTGTGTAACATAGTGGAGCTCAGAATTCCTTCTTGAGTTCTCTTGAGGAGAGCAACTCTTACTCTTGTCAGTATGTGCCACTTACTCATAGCAGACCCTTCAGTTAACAGATATTTAGTGTGCATGAGTGATGGCTATAATAAAGCCCCCATACATTTGTCCAGAAATAATACTTAAAAACTATCTATCCTGGGACAGGGTATGGTGGCATGAGCCTTTAATCCTTGTACTGAGGAGGCAGATATTTGAGTTCTAGGCCTGCCTGGCCTACATAGTGAGTTCCAGGCCAGCCAGGGCTACATACACAATAAGATCCTGTCTGAAAAACAAAAACCATATCCTTTTATCCTTTCTGTTACATAGTTTTCTTTCATAGGTGCTGGTTCATTTTCTTCCTATAACAAATTGTGTAGCCAGGCATTGTCATACCACCTATTCCTTTAAGCCTGTTTCCCTATGGCTGAGTATCAAGCCTTGAGAGAATTCTTTCTGTTTTTGAGATGGGGTCTTACTTTGCTCAGTCTGACCTCAAACTCCATACTCAATTGATCATTCAGCCTCAAGTAGCAGAGAGTACATGAGAAACACTACAGCCAGCTACTTCCAGAGAGTTCTTAGTTTTGTGTTGTTTTGTACTATGCCTTAGTTAAGGTCAGCAAAGATGCCTTCTGCTTGAATCACATCTTGTTAGCCAGTGCAGCACTGGGACACAACATACATGGTCAGCTGGGAAACCAGGAAACCAAGGGGATGGGGGTCGGAGCCTGTTAGAATGAGCCTGGAAATAGATACCAGGTTATCTCAAATAAGTCGGAGACAAAGGAATTGATTGTAGAATATGAATGTCCAGGATGGTTAAAACAGGGACTAGGGAAATGGTTTAGTCAGTAAGATGCTTGCCACACGAGTATAGAAATCTAAGTTTGGATCCCCAGCACTTGCTTAAATGCTCTGTACAGTGGCAGGCTTCTGTAATCCCAGCCCTGGGAAGGCAGAGGCAGGCAGATCCCTGGAGCTCATTTGCTGCTAGCCTGCCTGAATAGGTAAGCTCCAGGCAGAGAGGGACTGAGGAAGACACCTAATATCAACCTCTGGTCTCCACAGGGCACAGGTGAGAACAGTGAGGGGGAATCAGGATGGGGGGTGGGGTGGGTGATGTAATTCTAAGCATCCCATATAGAGACTACTGAGCTGCTTAGATTGAGATCTCATGGTGGGGGTAGGGGAGACAGTGACTTAGGAATTATCATACAAGTAAAATTAAGTCCTTGGGGGAAAAGGCACAACTTTGTACCCACACAGAGCATTAGGAAGACAGAGTAAAGCCAACCTCGCTTATTTGACTCAGCTGGCCAATAGCCACAAAATCTGACCAATGACTGAATATTGAAGGAAAGCATATTTCAGTCAAACCACAAACGAATTGCCTTAAAACTTGAGCTAGAAAACAAGTTGTGGCTTTTCTTGGTAAAGCCTCATTTTCTACTTGTCTTCATAACTAAAAATGGATGTATTTGTAAGGAAGGTGGCATGTGGACTTTAGAAAAGATTTATTTTTGGTTCCTCTTTAGAGACAAAATGAATCCACATGCACACTGTCCTCCTCACACAACACACCATTCTGTTATGTAACATACTGTCCTGAGAACATGCTGTCCACACCAGAAACTATAAATCTGTTCAGGAAACTGACTACAAGATACTCAGAGATGGTGCATTGAGTACTCAGAGATGGTGCATGAGGACTTGGACTTTGCTTTTCCAATAAGAAGCATTTATCTGCAAGAGAGAGTGGTATACAAAAATTTGCAAATCTCTTCAAAGGGCAGAAAAAGCACCCAGGGATAACAAGGCAGTGATCCAAGCCCATGCATTCCTTGGCCCCTCTTTATATGCAACCAGCAGACATTGTCAGTTTACAAACAGAGAGTGTTACACCATTGAGTTCATCTTCTGCTTTTTCCAGAACTATCCAATAGTGTGTGGTTCATGCTCTGTGAAATCACTTGACATGTGAAGTTTGTAGGCCTTTACTATGGCTTATTCTTTGCCTCAGGGCACAAAATAAATGTCCTGATGGCTCTATTTTTAAAAGCTATTTGTTATTTTGTATTAGAATACTTTTAAGGGGCTTGGCATTTACCAGCATGTGCTGGCTGCTGTTGCAGAAGACCTGCATTGAGTTGCTAGCACCCATGTTGGGTGGCTCACAACTACCTATAACTTGAGCTTCAGGGAATCCAATGTCCTTGGGTATCTGTACTTACAAGGCATACATTCACATGGACACACATATACACTCATCATTTAAAATAAAGTGATTCCTTAAAAGTGATTTTTCAAAACTTTAATTTACATTCATCAGAAATAGATAAAGTTGGAGATATAGAACACCCACTACTGGATGTGAAGGCCAAGTTCTCATCCACTTCAAAACAATAGGACATTTGACACTTCCCAGTGGTGATGCTAAGTGGGGGAACTCTACTATACAGATTTTTAAATTAAATAATGGTCCTCCCAAGCTGTGCTTACCATAAGACTTGGATCTCTGGGACCTACAGTGTGCTTTGTTTTCTCAGTCTCTGGCATGCATCCTCCAAGATGCTTGGTGATGTTACCACTTGAAAATGTGCACCAAGGGTGATGGCAGAATTTTCCAGAAGCTTCAGCTCATATATCAAATCTGACTAAGTCAAACTAAGAGCACCCATTACATGCTCAGGGAGGTTTTGGAGGGTAAATGCTAAGTGTCTGAAACCCTGAGAGCAGTTTTCTTGGTAGAGAAATTTTATAGGAAGAATCGGATTGGGTTGCTGAGGAGATCATTTGGTGGTACTTCCTGTAACTTGGTCACCTGCCCTGGGTCAACAGAGAAAGAAATGGAACAGCCAGTATTGAGTGAGCTGTTTGCCACTGAGCAGCAGCCACTGCCTGGCCTCTGTATCTAGCCTGTGGTTTGCTTTAGTGTCTGAGCTCCCAGGTGAGTTGGATGTGGCTTCTACAACCTATCTTGGAACTCAGTTTTCCTCTATGAGTGTTGTTTAATTCTGTATTTTAATCTTGTCTATTATTAATCAAATGCAAATCTGAAAATGAAAGAGGAAGATTCACTTGGGAGTTTTTTAAATATTTGTTCAGTGTAACAGTGTCTCTTACTTTTGATTTTATTGCAGCGTCCCTCTTCAATCTGTAATTAGGAGGCATTTCAAAAGTACACAGTGAATGGTTTCATATCCTGTGTAATTCAACCATTATTGGTTTACTGTATGTTAAGTAAACACAGTAATTAAATGGCATCTATAGAATTGTACTTCTATATTGCCAGTCATTTGAGGAATTAACAGAGAGCAGAATAAAGTATGTCTTGAATAACGACAGTCTGGCCCCACACTTGACTCTGCTATGAGAATCTTCTTACTTTAACGTGGCACACATCTGTTCATCCTCTCTTTCATTCCCTGTGCTTTCAGAGTGGTTTTAGATACAGCATCCCTTCTTTAGTGTACTTTTAGAGAAAAATAACTTCATATCTCTGGTAGTGGGCATTCAACTAAAATTTCAAATTAGGAAGGGATTGATGACTTGGGAGCAAAGGGTAATGCCTTAAAAAAACACAGAATCTAGGGTCACCTTCTGGCATACTGAGAACACAACTGGTGTTTTCCTGAGTTCCCAGGGATCTGCATCTTGGTCTGTATGTCTCAAGCTAACAATGCAGGAAGATTTAATCATATGGCCATGATTTAAAGCCTAAACCTTATTTTCTGAACTAGCTGAGGAGAGGTCCCATCCCAGCCCTGTCCTTTGTTGATAGGGTGTAGGTCCTAGCTAAGTCATCCATGTTCACACTCACTTCCCAGACTTTCCATGTTTCCTCTGGGTCTTTGCTTCTCTTCAAATAAAAAGAGAGATGAGCAGGGCCACATCGAAGGGGACTGTGAGGGCATTCCCAGCCAGTTCTTCTCTGATCTCCTTCCAACTCCCCATGCTCTTAGGGAGTTGGGGTTAAAACATTTAGCAAGTTGATGATTCTGTGGGATTTGGTTTTCTAGTCTTGGGGTAATTAATATGAATCCCACACTTGAGTGAGTACCACATTCTTGCTCAAATGATAAGCCCATGCATAATCAGTAAAACTATATTAAAAACAAAAGCTTCTCAAAATCCCCAAGTGGCTATTACCTACCCCCATGGTGACAGAGATGGTTCAACAGATATGTAGCTGAGCATGTACCATGGCAAGCATATAGGCTGGGAGAGCATCACCATATCACCTAACCCAATTAGCATGAAATCATGGTTACAATGGTTTTGCCAAAAAAGGATTTTCAAATGCCAACTAGTGGGTCATGGGCTATGACTGAGAGCCTGATTTGCACACCTACTAGAATGCTCACACTACCTTATACTTCAGGAGACAATCTCTTTGAATATACTGGAAATGTGACATGGTCACAGAGTGAAGATCGTCTCTGAGACAAGGTCACAGGAAAAGGTTTGTTTTGCAAAACTAAAAGCATTTCATAAAAGCAGGGTTCATAAAACCACCTGCTTAGGAGTTTCTCTTCATTATTAAGTTTGTGTTAGAGAATATTGACTTTTTTTAAAGTGTGTAAAATTTACATTCAGTTTCCCTTGATCTCAGTCAGATAGCTGTCAGAATTTAGGATAAACAGATATAACAGGCCTGGCAATATTCTGCACAATCATGCCACAATTCCTGATAATGGTGCTATACAAAAGTCCCAGCCATTGTGTGGTGGCTCTGTTGCATTCGCTATTTTAACAGGCAACAAGGTTCATCACATGAATTTGAGGCCTTCCATATTAGGCTTTTTGGATCACATGAGGTATTTGGGGGAGGGGGAGGACTAATTGAGTGCAGAGGCTTCTTTAGGGCAAGCAGAGTAAGGAATTCAGTCAAATGAAGTCATCCAAGAGTAGCAAGTCCAGGCAGAAAAACCTGGCAGCACTTTACCCATACCAAGCCACCTGAGCCATTTCCTGAGCTGCAAACAATATTACGGAAATTACACTTCCCTGCCAAATTTACCACACCTTGCCAAAGTTTGGTACCTCTGTGTTGCCTCAAGAGTCATTACAGCTGTGTAGCCTATCTTCCAAGAAGCCTTGTGAAGAACAACAGGGAATAGTCATGTCTCTGTTTTCACAGATGAGTGGAGGATGTGGTACTCTTCCCTTGTGTGTAAAAGGATGCTTCTGTCACACAGTGTACTGTGAATGGTTACCCACCATGAAGCAGCGTGTGTGAGGCTGTATAAATCAGAACTGGGACAAAGAGTTTGTGCTTTGCTTTGTTTTGTTGCGTTTAAACTAAGATTAAATACTCAGCATTGTGATTGACTAGGCCTAGAAATAAGGTCGTACTTGACTAATCTTTATTTATCACTTAAATATTAATAATGCTGCTAACATATGTGTTATGTACACTTTGTCAATTCTTCTATAGTCCTGGGAAATCTTCGCTTATCCTGTTAAATAGATATGTGTGTGTTTAAAGGAGAAAATGGGCCTGCAGATGTTAAACAATCTGTTGTTTTCAGTGGAGTCCCAAGAGTTCCTCACTCCAATTTCTAGTCCTACAAAACCCATACGCCCTCAGTGAGCAAGATCCTGTGATTTTCTGATAAATATATTTTAGTCATGGTATCTAAGACTTTACACACACATGCACGCACACGCACGCGCGCACACACACACACACACACACATATTGAAAAAAGTTGTGTAACAGGAAATTAGACTATGACACACCTCTTCCCTGCCAACTGCTTAACAGGTAAGGATGAATTCCAAATCGTGAAACTTTACAGTGTGAATTACTCAAATCTTTCTGGTGTTTGCCAAAGCTAGCAAACAAATGCAATGTCTTTCACTGACAAGCAAGCTTGGATCTAGTGCTCTGTGTGATCAACACAGACCTGAGTGAAGAAGATATTGACTGGGATCTCTAAAGGAGAAACAGAGCCCGGGAGCAGAAGGAAGTGACTACCTATCTAGAAAGTCTTCAGCTTCAGGTCCAGAAGCTTCCAGAGAGTACTGAGAGCCAATCACAGAGAAGTCTGGTAGAAGGTCAGAGCTGGGTAGAACAAAGAAGCCAATTGCCTGAGGTGGTAGGAGAGTTAGCCATGTGTCAGGGCTGGAGGGCTTGTGAGGAGATTGCAACTGAGAGGACCCAGAGCAGAGGGAGATATGAATATCCTGTAGTTCAAGGGGCTCGGGAGCCTTTTGTCAGTTTTTGTACCATTGACAAATGCCCTTTTTAGTTGTTAAATAAAATTTCGGATGCTCCAGGGATTTCTGACTAATGTAGTGTAAGTGAATGAGGCATCCTCTTTTATAGCTTGGAATAGAACACAGTTGGGTTTTTTTCCTCTGGTAGGAATTTACACACTAATGTTGTGACTTGAATTCTTAAAATGCACCATACAGCTGAGAATATATACATATATATACGTATATATATGTATATATATATTTAGAGCATTTGCTGGAATGCTTGATCAGATTCCTCGCACACGTGTACACGCGCACGCACGCGCACACACACTTCAAACAAACCCCTACCATGAACCATGTGTCACAACAAAATAATTTTAAAAAGTGAGTTTTTATAGTGCATGCTGTTAAAACAGGCCATCTCTTCTCTAGACAATAGTTGCCATAACCCACCTTTTCCTTCTCACCAGCAAAATTCACTATCTTACGTCTATTTCATTATTGGCTTGCACATTTGTTCCACTCCACTCACCACTCAGTGCACACAGTCGCCATCCTTAGAGACAAGCCTGGGACAGAAACCATTATGCAAATGTGCTGCATACAGTAAAGATCAAGGCTCCAGTTTGCCTGCCATTCTCTCAAGTTTGCTTTTAGGACTTGGGTAATGAAGAGACAACCCTGTCAGTGTTTCGAGACAGGGTTTCTCTGTATTGTTTTGGAGCCTTTCCTGGAACTAGCTCTGTAGGCCAGGCTGGCCTTGAACTCACAGAGATCCACCTGCCTCTGCCTCCCGAGTGCTGGGACTAAAGGCGTGTGCCACCAACGCCCGGCTCTCCCTCCTTTTTCTGATAAAGATGTGGCACCTGCCCTGTGTTTACAAATGCTTGAATTTACACATGAGCATTTTAAACTCATGTGGCTTTTGACCAACCATTTCATTTTTACCTTTTTTCTCATGTACATGGGGTGTTTCTCTGCCACACTGTTTACATCAGTGAGTACATTCCAGTGGAGACAGCATGCCTGTCTGAAACATAAAAACTCCGTGGGGACGTGCATACAAGTGTGATCCACTTTTCATGAATAAACAAAACCCAAATTTAAAAGGATGAATATTTATATATTTAAAAGCTACATGGATTTATATTTGCAAAGCAAAATTTCTGGAAAAAAAATAGCTCCAAAATATTAGCATTTTCCCCTGAGAAGTAGAATTTTGTAAGGACTGGTAATTCTAGGAAAGAATTTTCTTTTTTTGTACTTGGATTTCCAACACTGACTGTTTTATTTGGGCATGTTGAGATATAAATATCAGGCAGGGAACTAGGGAGATGGTTCAGTGGTTAAGAGTCCAGAGAGCCTGAGGTTGGTTCCCAGCTGCCACATATTAACTCACAACTGCATGTAACTCCAGCACTAGAGGAACAGATGCAATGTTCTGGCTTCCGTGGGCACCTGTACACATGGCACCCATACGTGTGCTAGGTGCACACACCTTTAATTTTCTAAAGATATCAGAAAGAAACTTTCAGGAATATTAAGGCATTAAATTAAAAGAACGGAGTTTGATCCTATCCTTCCCAGTCACTGTAATTCAGGATGGCCCTTTTTGGTTTGTTCTGTTTTCAAGACAAATTCTCACTGTATTGCCCTGTCTGGCCTAGAACTTGCTATACAGACCAATTGGGCCTAGAAGTCACAGAGCTCCACCTGCCTCTGCCTGCTGATGCAAAAATAATTTGAAGAAAATGTGAAGACTGAATATGAAAGAAGAAACACCAACAGCAAGAAGTCAGGATGACTGGTTGCCAGATCTAGAACTGTGCTAAGTGGAATTCTGCAGCTAAGCACTGATAGAATTTAGACCTTGAATCTGGAATGTTCTTTGAGTCGTTCTTTGAGTCATTTGCCTTAAAAAGTAGATAGGAAAGGCTTCAATGAACAAGACATATTTCATACCAAATGATTATTAAATGGTAGCCTTTTGCAGTTGAATAGCAGACTGAACTTTCTGGGCAGACTTGTATTCAAACTCAACCAGCATCAAAAGCTGCCTGGAGCCCTTACTTCAAAAAAAAAAATAATAATAATAATTCAAGACACCCATTGTCTGTGCTACCTTGTATAGTTTGTAGGTTCAAGCAGACACAAATGAACATTCCCTAAAGTGTGCAGGGAGAGCATGATGTGTGACTAATTGAGGTGGGAAGAAGTCATTTAGAAACTTTTCCTGGAGGGTGTGAGAATTTTTTCCCTTCGGGCAAAATATACTGATTCCATCCTTACCAAAAGGGTGCCTCCCATCTGAACATAAATGAGCCCTACCCCGCTGGGACATTCCTGAACACAGTTGCATTCCAACTGGGTGCAACAGTTGACTTTTGTCTGAGCTTTCCTTGGCAAGTGATAGCATCAGAGGAAGAGATAAGACTGCCCCTTAGAGAACTGAGCTGTGACGGGCTCCAGACCGCTGCCTGCCCATTGTGTAAGCGCCAGCTTTCAGATTCAGGCTTGTGTGGGGTGCTTGGGGTGTTCGCTATCTGCTTCCCAGAGATGCCAGATCAGATTTTCTTCATTGTCTCAGCTCCAGACTCAGAAAGTCTTCTGTGTAATGCTCTGAGTGACTTACTTGTAGAATAAGAGGGGAAAGGAAAAGTGTAAATATTTTGGCATGTGGGATGTGTGTGTGTGTGTGTGTGTTGTCTGTGTGTATATGTGAATGCCTGTGTGAGTACATTAGAGGGCAGAGGTTCACCCCTTGTTTCTTCCTCTATTGCTTTCTAGCAGATTTTTTGGGAACAGCCTATGTCACTGAATCTGGATGCAGTGAGCCCCAGAATCCTCCTGGCTCCATCTCCCAGTGCTGAGACTGCAGTACATGTAGCTACTCCCAGCTTTGGACCTAAGCTGGGCATCCAAAAGGAGGTCCTCACACTTTCACAGCAAGCACTTTACCCAGTGAGACACTGTCCCAGCCCAAGGTGTGACAGTTCCTATAATAACTGTATCCATTGAAGGAACCAGACAAAGCTTAATGTGTGTTGTCAAAATCTGAACTGATTTTTCTGTGGAGTCCAACATCTTGAGAACATTTCTAGTACAAACCAAACTGTATTTATATTTTATCAATACTGAGAGAAAGTGAAAGGACCCTAAAATTTCTGGATAATAATATTCAGTGTGGTAATTTACGTGTTTAACTCCAAGCGCCTTCAGCAACCTCAGTGATAGTTATGTACCTGGCCTTAAAGAGGACAGCGAAACTTGAGCTGTGACATGGAAATATTGAGATTCAGAACATGTAGCTGATTCGATGAGATGACACATGTAAAGCCAACCCATTTCTCTTCCCCCTCCCTCTCCTTACTCCCATGCCATACACATTGGGGGGGGTGGCAGGAAGGGGGATATTCTGTGCTGTTTTGTTACAGTTGCTAGTAAGTTTGTAAAATCTGATGCCATTAAATGCAATGCATCAACTTCTAACCTGTTGCTCAATGAACTTAATTAATTATTTATTTATTTTTGAAAGCAATAAATTCCCTGATCCTCCCTCATTCTCAAAGAATACCAAGAAACAAAGGATTTGATGACAAACAGGCAAAGCTGTGTCTGGCTATAAAGCCAGGAGACATACTTCATACTTCGCCTGGTTCCTGAGAGTTAAGTAATCTGCCAGACCCTGAATGTGGGGTGAGCTTGTTCCCTACTTCCTAAGGGAGGAGGCCTGTCTTCTGCAGCCCAGCTCCTGGAGGGAGGGAACAAATGTTCTCTCTCCATTCCTACTGCTCACCAAAAGCTAAGCCAAGAGGAGCCTAGTTACTTGACTCTCAAGTGGTTTAGCGTATGTCTGACCCTACTCCCCTAAAGCCCCTTCCAAATTTCCTCTAAACATGGTAGTTCTTCACATTCCCAGAATACTTGAAAAGCTTGGAAAAACCCAAGCCACTGCTGGGAAAGCCCATCCCTTTTTGTCACTTATATAATTGCTTATGTTGTAATTTCTCATTGCATTATGAAGTATGCCCGCCCCCCTAGATCTAGTTTGAGAGTAGCAAGATGTTGTGAGCATTTTGTATGTCTGACTCCTGTATAAAATGAGGGTTCTCAGATCCTGTGTACCTGGCAGACAAGAACATTTTGCTGAGTAACTGAATCTGGCCCATGTGTCACTGAGGCACAGAGGGAGTCAGCTGGTCAACTGTCCCCCTTGCTACATTAGATGCTCCCTTATCTACCGTGCCTCCCTCTCAATCTTCCTTTACTGCAATGTCTGAAACCTGCCCACAGTACCTGGTTTGTTTAGGGCCATTGTATCTGGATTTGTTTAGGGATCATGGACCCATGGTTTTATTTTCTGTCTCCAGAATCTCTTTCACCACAACACTTCAGTGAGTAACTTTTCAAAAACCATTGGTGTGAGAGCTTCAGAAGTGAGAATCCCATTATCCACATGTGACAAGCACACTGTTGACATCAGCAGCAACTATCAAGTAGCTGTGTCCAGCAAATAAAATAATGCTGAGCCAGCCTAACACTTTGGTACTCTGGGAAATGTGCTGTTAAGGCTTCCTGGAAAATGAGGTGAGAGCTCACTGTTAGGGACAAAGAAGGAGAAGGCTCTACAGCACAGGCCCTCTGTGCCAGCTTTCTCACAAGAATGTTGCTCTGCTGACAGTGGAGTAGCTTCCTGTGTAAGAGTTGTGGGAAGGCTGGAGAAACAGAAAGACTAAGGATATAACACACTCTTTCTCAGGCCTCTGACCAGAAAAAATGGTGCAGAGTTTTGCACAGGCGGTGCTGTGAATGGTAGCTAGATCTTTTAGCACTGAGCCTAAGCCTGGTATATATCGAAAGCTCCATCATTCTAAGTTCACTGAAGAAAAGCAAAGAGGATGAAAGCAAATACACTGTGAGAAGGGGACCTTCTCCAGAGCATGTAGTGTGTAAGAGAGTCTGTGCTTGCGCTTTGATTTTGAAGTTTAGATTATTTCACAATACTTATTAAGTTCTGCCTTGAGCAACAATAGTAAATGTATTCTGTTTTGTGGTCTTTTAGATAATTGTATTAAGTGCCTATCACTTCTCCTACTTCCCACTTACATTTTGTAGGTGCTAGACAATGGGAAACCTACATGCTGAGCTCATCAGATCATGGAGCTTAGTACAGGAAGTATCATTCCTTTTGACTAAGGTATTTTTGGTTATATTATTTGTTCACCATTAAGAAAAATGTAGAGTTGGCTTTGGGAATCTATAAAATTGTTTTGCAGAAGTGTAAGCATCTCAGGAAATGAGAAGGGACTGCTCTGGTAGGTAAAAAGAAGAGAGTCATACCAAGCTAAATAACTGTAAGAGAAGTACATGGCAACATTTGAGAGCATCTCGTATTGTAATTTGTTCTTTTTGCTGGAAAAATTGCCAGTGTTTTCCATGAATGAACTGAGATTCACCTTCTCCTCCTCCTCCACACAACTCTTAGTCTTAAAAAATCTCATATGGGCAGGGTGAAAGTAGTACATGCTTTTAATTCCAACACTCAAGAGTTCAAGGCTAGCCTGGTCTTCAGAGTGAGTTCCAGGGAACATATGGCTACATAGAGAAACCCTATCTCAAAAAACAAAACAAAAATCTCAAACGGATTTTTTTTTTTAAACAGATGGCCAGAGTAAAGTCTTAAAAAGAGCTACACTCAAGTACATTTAATATGTAGACCTGGACCCAGATGTTTTCTAGAATGCCTGTGTCCACTTATATTTCTATTATTAACACCACCTCCTTGTTCTCATTTTACTGAAAGCAAAAGAGGTCCTGAAGGGTCTGTATGTGTGGAATTGTTACAGGCAGACAAAAGATGTATAGGCAGTGTCTTTGGGCCAGATGCATGAAATGTGTTCAGGGAGTCTGGAGGACAGGCCACTCTGGAAGCACCTGAAATGAGGTTTAAACTGGAAGCTGAAGAATGGATGGGCAATGCAGTGAGGTGTTAAGTTGGGAGACTCAATTATGGAAAAGTAGCTCTGATGCTATAAAGAAAACTAGGGAATGAGAAGAGGCCATAGCCAGACACCAAACAGTGTGAGCCAGGTTAAAGAATTTGGAAACTCTCCTAGAATCTAAGCAACCATTGACAGGGGAAGTCAGGGAGCCATGTGATCAGATGTGGGTTTTGAAATTCTCTGTCATGCCTGGAGGATGTTGTGTGGGAGATGTGTAGGGGACAGGAAGTCACAACTTGTCATCTAGAGGAGGAGGTGAGATTAGCCAGTAAGCTTCGGGGTTCTGACAGGATCAGGGTGGGGCAATGAGGAAAAGAGGGTCCCACCAGCTGCTAAGTGAATGTGTCTCCATGTTCCCCGGTGGTCTCTGTAGCAACTGGATTGGACAGCTGCTGTCATTGTCCCATTGTGTAAATGAGATGACTGAGGTGAGAAGGATCGATGCTCCAAAAGCATGTAGAAGATAGCAGCCACCTCTCCTTCTTACCCATTCATCCATCCATTCCTGGACCAGTTAAGCCTAGATAGCATATTAGCGAGGAAAAGAAAGGATGTCTAGAATCCTTAGACAGAAATGTTAGCATCCTAGATCTTGTGGAAGCCTCAAGTAGTCATGTGGTGGGGGATACAAATTACTGACTAAGCGAAGAGAAGTTTCTTGGGTGTAATCATAGGTTCTATAGAGGTCTTAATGAGTTGGCCAGACTTGGACCTTGTGTCAGTTCTGTAGAGGAAAAGACTGAAGGCCAGCTCTATCAGTGTTTCAAGAGAGCCAGAGTTTGGGGCCCCAGCAGTTCCTGCTTTCCTTTGGGGCCAGGGTGGGTATTAAGTGGCTCAACCATCTTTAGGTCAAGCCACGGCTCCCCATTCTCAACTATATATAGTAGAGAACTTACGTAAGAGTGCTATTTTAAAAGTCTACAGCGAAGAAAAGAGAATGCCAGCTGAATTTTTTCCACCAAAGCTCATTTTTAACAGATGTGTTTTTTCTGTTTCTACGATGACAGTGAATCAGGCGACAGATTCCCTGGGGCCAGAGGGAAGAAAGCTGGGTCCAAGTACTTACTTATCTGAGCTGTCTGTGGTGAATACGCTGTCTCCAGCTTACCTTCCACTTAATGTCCCTCTCCTCCCTTCCCACTTAATGATATTCCCATTTCTCTCTTATCTGTGGGAAGGGGGATGTGGTGAAGAGTGTGAGCTTTGCTGAAATTATCCAAACTGAACCCTACAGGATATTTCAGACAGGGCTGAAAAGCAATGTTCCACATTCAGCGAAATTGGGAAATTAATGCACAAATTGAGAAATTAATGTGCAAGTATTAAACCTATTATTAGAAAATTTTGGTAAGGCTTTATTATTCCGTTTAATCTCTTGTACACTCTAGAACCCATAAATGCATTTTGTTCATTTTGTAAATCAGTTTATTTTAATATTGGCCTTGCCATGGTGTAATATTAATACCGTGGCTACAAACTCCCTTTCTGCCAGGACAGTTGATTTGTCCCGTAGACCCATCTGGCACACTATTTGTCCCAAATGAGATGGTAAACCTTTGAGTAAGTAATTATAGATATACGTGAATGGTCATCTCAAATATCAATATCTAACACTCCATAAAGGCTTGCTTGAACATTTTTTTTTCCGCTTAAACATGATTCCCATTTCAACCTCGTAGCCTAGGAGGTAGGTGTTGGTGTAACCCAAAATTTAAAGATGAGGAAGCAGACTCAGGAAGTGAAGTAGTGGAGGAAACAGTAACAGTTTAACTTTAAACATGTGTAAGTCTCACTCCAGACCAACACACCCAAAGAGTACACCATTACTATTTTTTGCTAAGTCAGCGAGAAGTATGTGGGTAAAACTCCCCATACTAGAGGGGCTGTCTGGAAATGGATAGTTCCTTGGGTTCTTGAGTAGATTCCCTGTCCCAATTTTGTGCAGAAGCCCTTGACAAGGCACAGGGAGAACTATCCACCAGTCAATTTCATGAGTGCAGGAGATTCAGAGAGATATATTTAAAAATTACTATATATATGTGTGTGTGTGTGTAAAATAATACTATATATAATAATATTCTATGTAATACATATAGTAATTTTCAAATATATATATTTGATATATATATTGATATTAGAAGACATTTTTCCTCCTGCCCTGTGGGTCCTGGGTCTTGAACTCAGATTTTCACTCTTGCTAGAAAGCTCTAGAGTCACTCACAGAGCATTGTTTAGGGCAAAATTTCAGGTTGTAAGTAGTTTCCCTAATATGAAAAAATAATGTAGTATTCGTGGAGAGAGGCCAGGTCCCCTTCGCTTGTTTTATTTGTGTTAGCTGAAGTCCAGAGCAGTGTGCTGCTGAGCATGCGGGCTGTGCAGTGTGTCCATACTAAATTAGTTATGCTGGCCAGTGTGTTGTTAAAACTCATATACACTTGCTGTATTATAAGCTGTTTTTCCAGGTCTCTCAAAATTTTATCAAGCGTAGGTGAGCGTTTATTAAAAATCTCCCCTTTGTGCCAAGCGGTGGTGGCTCATGCCTTTAATCCCAGCACTCAGGAGGCAGAGGCAGGTGGATCTCCATGAGTTGGATTGCCAGCCTGGTCAACAGAGTTCCAGGACAGCCAGGGCTACACAGAGAAACCCTGTCTTGAACCCTCCCTTCCAAAAAGTCTACCTTTTGCTCTGAGTATGAAGAAAGTCTGTCTCCATTGTAATCTCTAACTAGGTGAGTTTTCCCTGAGACCATCTGAAGATCTGTGCATAACATACTGAGCATACCTTTCTAGAGTGTGCTGTCACTCATTTTCCAAGAGGCTTTAGCAAGAAAGAAATAATAGCCCATGCCTGTGGGCTTCCAGGAGTGAGCTGGTGTGTGCTGTAACATCGTAGCTACCCACTGTCTGGCATTGTCCAGTCTAGGTTCTCCCTACGCCCACACCCCTAATTTCAACCTGAATACAAAGGCTCTGAATCTTGACTGTTACTGGATTTGTGCCTCACTAGGTTTTAAACAGTTTTATACGTTGGATGAGTTGGGGCTCAGTCTGTAAAGAAAAAAAAAAAATCCTAAGCTTTGTAATTGGTCAGAATTAGAGGACACAGCAAGGCTAAGTAAAAAAGTAAGAAACAACCTTCTAGGAACACAGTCCAGTAGAAAGATAAGAACCCCCAAACACAGACTGTACCCAGGGGTACAGTCTTAATCCTCTAATAGTCTCATTCAAAAAGCAAAAGAAGCAAGTAAGGAGTGTCACGATGACTCAGTAGGTTAAGGTGCTTGCTGCCAAACCTAAGGACCCAAGTTCAATCGCAAGGATCCACATGGTGGAAGGAAAGAACCAACTCCCTTAAGGAAAGAACCCATTTCCACAAGTTGTTCTGGGACTTCACATGTATACTCGAACTCACAAACAAACACCTGTAATTTTTTAACGGAAAGAAGGAAATAATATTAATTTTGATAATATAGTTTATTTAGCCCAGTATACTTAAAATACATAATTTGAGCAAGTAAACAATATAAACATTAGTAACAAGATCATTTTGCCTTTCCTTTTTAAACTCAATTATCAAAATCTGGTACATATTTTGAATTTATAGCATATCTCCACCTGGACTGGTTGGTTTTGAGCAAGTAAACAATATAAACATTAGTAACAAGATCATTTTGCCTTTCCTTTTTAAACTCAATTATCAAAATCTGGTACATATTTTGAATTTATAGCATATCTCCACCTGGACTGGTTGGTACAAGGGTTCAGTTTCCACATGTAACCATCTGCTCCCATATTTTCACAGTGCAGGTCTTCAAGTGTTAGGTTGAGTACAGACAAACCTTTGTGCTCCAAGCCAGTGTAGCAGACATAGCATTCAATAGTCTCATGGTCATCGCCATCTTTTGCTGCTATGTTACAAACCAGAAGACACCAATAAGGACTTCTCCTGGTGGTAGAAATGAAGTCTCTCCAATGGGAAGGAGCCTATTTAGTATCTCCTATGTAATGGGCCCACTTGAGATCCTAGCCTACAAGAAGGTCTTAACACATCTGGCTCCCAGGTGGGTGCTGCAGGTAAGAGGAGAGGAGAGGACATTGGGATAGAAAGTACAAAAACCACACAGATGTAATAAGTCACTCAGTGCTGTGAACGACCTGGTGTACTGATTAGTGGTAGGCACACTCTTCCTGATCACTTGGGTCAGTTGTGGGGTGCATTATGCTGTGCAGTATGAAAGACATGGTTTCTAGCCTGAAACAGATTTTCCCTCTGATTATCAAAGTAATTAAATAGATTCTCATTAGTCTTTAAAAGGGAATTTAATTATTTAAAAGACTTAAAACCCAAGAAAACAGGATTCCATTACCTGCCCTGCTCTCCTCATGTATTTCAGGGATACAGTAGCTGAAGTATTAAAGATCCCCTCAGAAGCATGGTGAGACAGATAACTTGGGAAAGGATTGATCTCTCTATCTATCTATCTATCTATCTATCTATCTATCTATCTATCTATCTCTCTCTCTCTCTCTCTCTCTCTCTCTCTATCTCTCTCTCTCTCTCTCTGTGTGTGTGTGTGTTTAAACAGAGCCACAGATTCTAAAAAGCAAGCATCTGTTTAATATCCATATTTACTTAAGTAAAACTTCAAAGGTAATTCCTTCCAATGAATTTGGTCTCAGGTACCCGAGTGACCAGTCAATGCTGTCATAAGCATGACATTGAATAAGCCAAATAATGTGCCCAGTTTGGAAAGCCAGTAGAAGATTCTGGCTTTAGAAGCATAAGGCCACCCTAGGGGGTGGTGCAGTAGCTCACCCCTGAGAATGAATATGAGGTCTGTGTGTTGAAGCTATGTGACTGAAATATAAAATACTAGACAATCATCTCTGTGTCACCCTAGAAGCATAAGCATGTCCTTGCTTGGCTAGTGTGGAACATAGCTATGTTTTGTGCCATAGACTGTGTCTCTGTGTTCTTCTTGGAACACATAACACAGACTTAGAGGGTTTGATTAAACCTCTGGTAAGAGTTTTTTACCTCCATGGCCTTACATGAGAAACAAATGCTGTCCCCAGTCTAATGCTGAGGGATGAAGAAGATGACCCATAGTCCTTCCTTCTACCTGTATCTTATGGGACTACCATGCACATTTGAAATAAAAAAAAAAAAAATACATCCATTCATCTGCTTATACTACTTTCCTAAAGGAAGTAATATACAGTTTTGAAGTTTACAGTCTCTCATAGAGACTTTCACATGGTATGCAGCAAGATTCATGACTAACATGTGAAGTAAGTTTGGAGCCACAGCTGTCCATATGCATACTATGACATTTTCCTTTTAAAGGCATTTCAAGATCAAGATTTTTATTGTTTTGGAAGCAGTCATAAATACCATATTATAGAAAATTCCATTTGATAGAATGCTAGATTACCAACTCTTGACTATGCACAGCCATATGTAAGCATGTTGGAAAATGCAGGGAGCTTTGATAGATTTCTCTAGGTTTTTTCCTCCCTTAAGAGTAATTACATGAAATAACTGGATTGTTTTACCTCAGAATTATGTTAGTTGTGTTAGCCATTTCTCAGGGAGAAACCTTATTTGTTACAGCTCTTCCCAAGAAACATTTGGATAGATTTCATTTACTGCTAAAGTTGGGTCTGCCTCCTGAGGGGAAAGGTTACTTGAATCTGTCATTCTTACACCTCACCCTCTAGCCTATAAGGAATGTCAAGGTTAGCTGGTCAAAAGCTAAGGGGGGGAAAAAAACATTTCAAATTTATAGTTCCTCCCCAAGCCACAAATTTCTTAATTCCTGTTGTTAAACTGCATGCCTGCCAAGTGCGTTTTTTTGTTTGTTTTTGTTTGTTTGTTTGCTTGTTTTTTGTTTTTTTTTTTCACCATTTCTTCCTTCTTCAGATGAGATGTTGGACTTGGGGTCTGGTGACTGGGCAGAGCCTCCGTTCATACCGCAGAACCTTTGACTTGTATCTCTTAGCTATTAACATTTAAACTAGCAGCGGCTGACCTTTAATGGAAAATAGATTACGCCAAGTACGCAGAGCCAACTGAGCATTCCTCTCAGCTATTTACCCTTGCAACACTGAAGTACACAGAAGACGTTGTTGGCAGTCTATTACTTATTCAGATGTGTTGTTTAATAAGTTCCTCGGAGATAGGCTGCATTAACAGAAAATTGAAAAGAATACTGCCTTTACACTACTGTTTCCATGAGCATGTGAAAAACTACAGCCTTCCTGAGTTCTACCATAGTTAGTGATACAATTTCTTAAGAGACTGAGAGGCACAAGAGTGGCAGGACACTGACTCCATTGCATAGTCTTCAAGGATAGACAGTGCTTTTTTTTTTATAACTTGGAAGGATATTTTTAAGTATTTAATGTAAAAAAGCAATCCAGATTTCATCCCACCCATCATGATCTTCAGACCAGAGTGATTTAGTCAAAGCCACACAGACCACCAACCAGCCCAGAGACACTGCTGCAGAGGACAGCCCTCAGCAGCTCGATGGCAACGATGCTAAGAGAGGGGTAGGGGCTGCCTGTGATTTCACAGCCAAAGCCCCAAAGCCAGCTTTTATAAGAGTAAAGTTCTAACTGCTTTGTATGTTATTTTCTTGGCTTCTTCACGTGTTCTACAACAGGCACTCTGTTCAACGAGATGGGAGGGAAAGAGTACTATTAAGAGTGCAGAAACACTCACATGCTGGTGACATCTTTTGATCCTCAGGAATTGAGATTCATGTTTTACTTGCAAAATATGTACAGAGAACCATTACCCATTAATCATATCTTCTTGCCCTTCTATATTTTGGGAATCTACAGGGTACACATATAAACAAACGATGCCTACTCAGTAGAGAGAACATAATAAACAAGTTCTGAGTGATGGTACCAAAAGTGAAGGGAGAAATTATGGAAGTGGATTTAGTTTCCTGGTTTCTAAACCATTGCTTTATACATTCTCATCGTTTCTCCCAGAAGCTTTTAGAGTCCAGTCTATGAGACGTAACTATTTAAATAAGTAGGGTATCTTTAAGACACAGCCAGGGTGTGTCCATACATAGCTGGTGTGTCATTGCAATGTGGATATAGGGATACAGACACAGAGAGAAGAGGAGTCACTGTGGGCCATACTCCCAGGAGGAAAACCAGGTTAGAAAAGTTCCCTGTGACTGAAGTGATGTCATACATGTTCAGTGGCAGAGAAGATGGCACTTTGGTTAGGACACAGTGGTGCTGAGACAGATGTAGTCACTGTTTTCCAGCTGTGCGAGCTTCGACAACTTAAGCTGTGCCTCAGGTCTTCATCACTAAAGTGGAGATTATAAGTTGGCCCATCTCCTACCATTTTTATAAAACCAGATGAGTTTATAGAAATGAAATTATTTACTGTGTGGTACATAGTTGAGGTTCACTAATGCTACCACTAATAGTTAACTGTTGTTAGTATCCAATACTGGCTGTATGTGTATTGGTGATAATAGTAATAACAGTAATAATATCTGTGGTTGATGAAGTTCCTCCAAGGAGCTTACACACACACACACACACACACACACACATACACACACACACACACAAGTAGCTTCAAACATAGGGAGTGGGTAAGTGAATCTCTTCTTAGGTTTCTAGGGTATTTAGTTGCTAAGACAACAGCATACTGTCTTCTCTTATGGTGCAACTTTTTTTTAATATAGAAACTTCTGGGATTTTGAGGGGACTTTCCTTAAACTATCATTTAATTCTGAGGGAAAGAGAAATTACTCAAGATCTCATGGGTCAGCCAGTCTTCTGCTATCTGTGTTCCCAGGTTCATTTTTCCTAAGTATTTACCTTTAACGGCTGGGTTCCAGAAGTAACCGGAGGAACACCTTTGAAAGGGCCTTTTCCAACACCACTGAGGGATGATCCACAAGATCAAGTCTCCTTAAGCAAAGTGTCCTGAGCTCCCCAAGTCAAGGGACAGCCATGGGCCCTCACATATCTCCTTCGTTAGGTGCTTCTAGAACAACCAAGGCTTATACAACTGTATATTGAGCTAGAAGCTTCTAAGAGAGATGGCAAAAACTGATCTAGAACAGGAAGTGGTGGAGAAACAGAGACAGCTTCCCTCAGGGAAGGTTTGACTGCCTCCAGGCTCACACACTGTCAGGGACAAGAGAAAAAGTCCTTGCATGTATAACACAGCAGAAATTGCGAAGAAACCACAGAGGTCTGATCTATCCCTAGCAGTGTGCACATTGTGGTTTCCTATTAAGGGGACATTGCCTTAACCTGAGAAATCCCCCAGCTGAGTGAATGCGATGATGGCACCACCTGTGGGTAAGGACAGCTGACTAATGCACCCCATACACACATCTGGTGGGGAGAGCATGGTTGCAGAAAGTGTGTGTGTGTGTGTGTGTGTGTGTGTGTGTGTGTGTATAAACTCAAAATTTTCATGTGAGGATGATGTGTGTCCTACACAAATCTATGACTCAGACCCACGTTATAAAAGGATGTCCTTGTCAGTCCTCTTCCCTCCCCACCACCGTCATTTTTAGAGTGTGAATTTGGGGCCTCTTTAGAGGAAACAACAAAGTCTATCCCCATCTTTGATTGTTCTGTCCCTGAAGCCACTTCTGTGGGCAAGGAGAGACAGGCACAGCCATTTGTGCAAGCAGGGACCTTCACAAAAAGAAAAATGACAAGCATTTTCTTCTGACATGGAGGACACCCAGTGCCATGGACAAAGTCAGCCTGGCAGAGCCAGAGAAGCCAGCAACGGACACAGCCCAGAGCTGCCCCAGGTGCCCCGCTGGTCCTGGGCCTGTGCCAGTGCATGGGTGAAGGGGTTGCAGCAATGTGGCCCAGAGGCTTCAGGGAAGACATCTCACACAGTCAGGGAAGAAGACCTCTCAGCTCTTCACACAAACCAGTAGGAAACCTGTAAATACATATATAGATGTGAGCTCAGGTAATATAGAAAATCCTCTGACAGCTGGGAGTTGCCTAGAGGCAGTATCGCTTCTCCAGGTTCTTGAAACAGCTAGCCATAAAAGTCAGTTGACTTATGAGTCGAAGTTTAAATGAGGGAGCATGCAGTACTGCAGGCTATGAGCCCTGCCGAAGCCTCAGACTAAGCTCATGAGAACCAGGGACCCCAGTGCAGGTAGGACAGCTTCCCAAGAGAAGCAGAGGCATTTGCCCACCAAAGCGATCAGCATGGAGCAGCCACAGCAGGGACCCTGAGTCTTCACACATATCCTAAGCCAGAATAAGAAAGTTCCTCCAAAACTCCCAGGAGAGTATGACCTCTTGAAATAGGCAAGGAAGAGCCACTGTGCTCAGGACAGACGGTTTGAGGAGAAACATGGGAGCATGCCCTCCCCAGTCATGCTGGTGAAGGTGTGGCCTCCTCCTGAACACCACTGCAGAAGCCAAGTCAAGCTTTTTCCTCCCTAATGGTTCTGTCCTGAAAGACACTAAACCAGCAGGAAGGGTTTCCATCAAAGAACAGTCCCCCATCTATGCAGGGCCCAGGGCTGCTAAAAAGGAGAGTTACCTTTCTGGAAATGCTACCTCAGAAACGGGAGCCTGGAGGTTCTCAAGGAGCCACTGGGACACAGGCAGCAGGCATCACCCTCTGCTATTGCAACTTTGTCCCCTACCAAGTCTGGAAAAAGCCATACAAACAAAACTGTAGATGAGGCAGAGCCTGTCCCCACTGGGGCCATCACTTCCACTACCAAACTTCCTGCTTCAGCATGCCAAACACCAAGTCCGACAGCCAAGCTGCTTCTTTCGCTAGCCAGAGTTATCCCACATGGACCAGCTGATCATCGGCGGAGACAGACGGCCTCAGAAAAGTGTGGTCCTACAAAACAAGCAGCCATGTCAGCAGAGCCCCCTTCCATGCCCTCGGGAAGCCAGAGTCTCATGCAAATCCCATGAGGAGGCATCAAGCTGGTCAGCTTCCTCCAGCTGCCCCTCCTTTTATTAAGGCAGAATGTTGGGAATTTTGTCCTGACTATTTAAACAGAAAATGCTTGTCCAGGATTTCCAAGTTTAATTTCTTCTTCCCCACAAGTGTTTCATCCCATACTGATTTTCTCTGATAAACATTGTGATAATATATATATCTGCAATTTTATTCTATGTATATATGCTTATCAGTACATACTAGACAAGTGTTCTACTGCAGAACTGGGTACCCAGCCTCAGAAATTTTTAGTCTTTGTGTTTGTTTGTCTGTTTGTGTGTGTGCACGCACACACATGTCCCTTTTCCCTTCCCCTCCTGTATAGGGTCTCTCAGTAGGTTTCCCTTCCCCTCCTGTATAGGGTCTCTCAGTAGGATCTAGAGCTTACCCATTAGGGCATGCTGGCTGGCCACAGAGCCTCGGGGAACCTGTGTGCTCCTCTGTAGTATCAGAATTGCAAGCTTGTGATAGATACTATGGTTGGCTTTTGATGTGGATCTAGGATTGGAAACCAGGTCTTTATGTTTGTACAGCAAGCTCTTAACAACCTAAGCCATCTTCCCAGACATTTCAGTTTAACCATGTTTTTTAAATTTCCATAATTTTTTAAAATTCAAACAACATACCCAAGTATAAAATGCAAACGTAAAAGATTCCCTGCCTCCTCTCTATTTTAGTCTTACTTTGCAGACATGAGGTCTTTCAACAACTGTAAACATTGTTGTTTCTTTATTCACAGTGCACACATCCATCCATATACTGAGTCATCAGCCTTGGATGCTGCCATTTGTTACCTTTTAGTATTCTTACTAGCATGATATTCATGTCTGGTCTTCAGCACCAACCAGCTAATAACTTTGTCAAGTTAACAGTTCCGTGTTACCATTTCCATATCCGTAAAATGAGGAAATTAGTTTGGGGGACCATTAGGGTAAGTGTTTTAAAAACTAGAAAAAAAAGGAAAGAAAGAACAGGAAATTGAGAGATTAAACTGTCCTGAGCATTATGTGGATTTAGATATTAAAAATGTGGCCCGGTTTTAACTTCCTCATGCTCTTCCTGTTACCTGCCCACTGGGTTCTTTTCATGTGATTGGCTTCCATGCTGCAAATAGACACCGACATCTATTATTTATTAGTATCAGTGCAGGCAGCAACTGTGTCTCAGGCATCCTCATCATCGGTGCATCTCATTCTAGTCCCACTTGAGGTCTTCAATACCTCCTGGTTCGATTCAGGACATCTTATTTACTGTGTCTTCATAGTCTGTGGCATGATTGGCACACAGGGAATCCATGTCGTCTTTCTAGACAGGAACCAACTTTGATAGTTCATAATTCAGAGACAGAAGGAGAAACCGGCCCTGTGAAGGAAAAGTCACTTGAGAGATGACTGAAGTTCTCAGCAAGCACCAAAAAGATCCGGAGTCGCTCCTCAAAGCAAGTACAAACACAATTCGTTTTTGACTGGTAACCAAATAAAATGGAAAATGGGCACCAGTACAGCCTGCCACTGCCTGGAACACGATGGAGTGCCTTGCCGATGCCAAATTTGGAACTCTGTTGCCAGGTTCACAAACACACTTCCTTGGGGGTGGAAGTTTCTTATTTTAGACACTACAAAGCCCAAATTGTAACTACTGTTAAAGCAAAAGCGCCAATGTTCATACTTAGACTGTATTTTCATAAATATAAATATGTAAATCCCCTTCCTTCTACTACAAAACATTTTTCTTACATTTCTTATCGAAGCATGCCTGACAGTCTCTTCACAGGGATTTAGTGGCATTTGTGTATGAAGCACCATCTTAGTAGTAAGGAAGCCAAAAAGAGCATAAGCCTGGCCCTGGGAAGTCTGCCTGATGGGCAGTAGTTGTCATTGATGCCACTCCTGCCTGGGAGCAGCATGCAGGAGGAAAGAAGAATGTAAAGCAGTGTTAGGTGGGTCCACAGCAAGAGATGGGCTCTGAAATAGGCACCAAAGAGAAGAATATATGAGAAAGGCCAAGGAGGGGCTTCAGAGGTTAACAGCACTGCCTGTTCTTCCAAAGGTCCTGAGTCCAATTCTCAGCGCCCACATGGTGGCTCCCAACCATCTGTAGTGAGATCCAGTGCCCTCTTCTGGCCTGCAGGCATACATGCAGGCAGAGCACTTTGTACATAATAAATAAATAAAACTGGGGCAGAGGTGCTAAGAAGGAAAAAAAAAAAAAAAAAAAAAAAAAAAAAGGAGACTAATTTGGGAGCACAAAAAAAGTATAGCCATCAACGGCTAGGATTCTGGATGTCAGAAGTTGTTAGCAGGAGAAATTAGGTTAAGAAGATGAGAGACACTGTTTGGGACATGTTAAGTTAGAGTTATGCTGAATTGGTACCAGAACTATCTTCCATCCTGTGGCCTTTGGCCATGTGCATCCATCCCAGTCCACCTATGGATTCGCCCAACATGTTTAAGGGTGAAGATGGCGTATTGCTGTGTCAGGAAACCCTTTAAATCTTGGAAATATACCAGATTCAGAGAGCACAGGGAAGAACCAGAGAGGGAATTAAAGCCAGGGGTCAGAAATAGGAAAGCAAGCATGGTTGTGCTGGTGACCACAGGGGACAAGAGTGCATCAAGACAGGGGTGGGTGAGTCACTTGCCTCAGATACACCAGAAAGGCAGTGGGACCACAGAATTGCTGAACAGTATAACATGACCTTTACATCCAGTACATGAACTTTTGAAAGATTTACCAAATCGGAGTTGTGATGTGAAGATGGTTAAGGTTTATTAAAGAATGGTGGCTACTGAGTCACTTGGATGCTGTAAGTTCCAGAGTCCTTCCAGGGTGAGCCTCACAGCAGGGTCTTACCCAGCACTAATCTCAACATAGGCTTGGATTTCATGTTGGGTTCAGCTCTGCTATGATGATTTCCCTGGAAGGCCTCTGAAATTTACAGTGTGTGTGTGTGTGTGTGTGTGTGTGTGTGTGTGTGTGTGTGTGTGTGTGACACACAACTGATAAATGCCAATTTGGACTGACTTCCTTGTTCAATAGTTCTCTTAAAATGCATTTCTTTACAGTGATTAAATCTTTTTTAAAAATTTTGATTATCATATAGTGTTCTGTCTGCATGTATGCCTACAGGCCAGAAGAGGGCACCAGATCTCATTACAAATGGCTGCCAGCCACCATGTGGTTGCTGGGAATTGAACTCAGGACCTCTGGAAGAGCAGTCAGTGTGCTCTTAACATCTGAGCCATCTCTCCAGCCTCCTATAGTGACTAAATCTTAAAGGACTCACAAGGCCAGGTTATAAGATCTCAAAGTTTACTAGGATCCTATCTTACATTATGAATTTCCACTTTAAAATTAAAAAAGCAGCCCCAGCAAGAATAAGCAAACTCTCCAAGAACATAAATACCCATGGCATCGCCATAGTAAAAGTACTAAAACACTTCCATTTTGCCAGCTCTGCGTTCTCACTTGTAAATCATTTCTTAGAGGCTTCACCTCAAAGATTGCTTTTGTAGAAAAGGCAGCTGTGTGTAGCTAAGTGTCATTCAGCTCGGTGGAACAGACCCACGTGGGGACTTTAATTAAATGCGGTAAATATTTATTTAGTAGTTTGTCTGTGAGTAGTGGTGAAGGTGCTGTAGGGGAGAAGTTTTAAAGGGAGCCTGGAGAGGTGGGACAACTGCATTTTTGTAAAGACATTTGAGTGAGCAAGCAATGATGATTTGTTTTCAAAGCTGTGACCCCTGACCCACAGAAGTAAGCCATTCCTACAAACACTGACTGCATCACTGCTTCAGATCTACTCAGTGTAGCTAAAATAGAAACCACAGCAGACTTGGTAGAAGCCTCTCCAATGGAAAGTTCAAGAAATAGTTGCCATGCCCAGACCTTAAAAATATGCCAAATTCTTTGTTTGACTGTAAGACGGCAAGTTAATTAATCTCCCTCCCACCCCAATTCTTCAAAAACTCTTGGAAATTTGATGCCTAAGATCTGAAAGGTCCTCCATGTGTCTCATGGGGAGTTTCCTTTGGTGTCTCAATTAAACATGAGATCATTGATTCTGCCCTCAAGCACTGACCAAGAAGGTTAGCAGGCAGACTTGTTCGAAAGTATATTTTGTCTATGTTATGAGTTAACAGCATGCATTTCCAATTGGGAACAGCTCACCCTCCTTTAATGTCCACTAAACTAGCATAGTTTTTGTAGAAATCAACAGCTAATATTTTCCTGCTGTCTTCACTGGCCTTTGCAGCAGGAGAAATGAAAGTCATGTCAGGCATTCCACTGTGATGCCCAGTTAAACATCCAGAACCTGACCCTTCATTCTTCCTCCAAAGAGGCTGAACACCAGTGTTCCATGTGGTTTGATTCATCAGGCACCCTGTGACTACAGCCATCATCAAAGCCCACCCTGTATCTTATATAGTCTACCAGGCTACAAATCCTGATCACTTGGTAAGGCTGCAAACATATTGGAGCAGACTCTACAACCTTCACTGAGCCCAGTTGGCCATTTCCTCCTGTGGAGAATGGGATCTGCACAGATCTAGATGAAAATTCTCTACCTCTCTGGGGGCCAGTTGTGGGATTCAGCTCTGATGAACAATCTCATCCATACTTGATAGACCACACCCAACCTCTTGGTCCTTATTCCTTGTGTCACAGGAGAAATGAAGCCACCTTTTGATTTTGCCAGAAATCCCCAATTCCCAGGAAGATTATGAACTGAACAGCAATTGTGCTCCCTATTTCTCTCTCTGTCTCTCTCTCTGTACAGAGAATGACTTCAAACAGAGATTAACTATACAAATTGAAACATAAGGCTACTGTCTTTCTGCTGTGGAGCCAAACATGATTCTTATTCTAAGTGCAAAGGACAGACTCTCAAAAGCAACTCTAGACTCATGCTGAGTTTTTCCAGGCCACTTGTCCCTTGAACCATCCTATATAAATTAATTGTGTTTAGTTCTGGCTCTGTTTAGAGTCAAGAAATTGTATAAAAGACTCAGAATGAATGAAAGATCAAAGAAGTCTACACTATTTGGCAATGCATGTTAAATACATTTATACTCATTCCCAAGAAGGGGGTCACTGTCTCACTTGACTTTACCATTCTCTTATGTGGTATTGTGTACAATCACACATCTTTAGCCCTGTTGTCACTCCCATTCCTAGGAGGATGTATTTGAATTTGTAACTATTTGTGAACTCATAATCCCCTTAAGGCCAAGTAATAGGACCTCATTTGGCTTTTTTTGCTCTTTTCAAAATTAATGTTTAAGTTAACATATAAACTGATGGACTTCATTATAGTATTTTCATAACATATGTGGTTGTATTTTGTGATTTACATGTTAATTATGTAAATTATCTTTCTCAGGATTGTGGGGGTTTTTGTTTTGTTTTGGTTTGGTTTGGTTTTTTCTTTTTGAGACAGGGTTTCTCTATATTGCTTTGGAGTCTGTCCTGGAACGAGCTCTGTAGACCAGGCTGGCCTTGAGGATTGTGATTTTTATACCTTTTACAATCAGCAATAATGAGACAGTGCTAAACAAACCAAGCCATTATATGTTTTTAATGACATGAAACCATAGATTGAGGCACAAGTAACTGAATAAAAATAAAATTGGTGAAACACTAGCATAGTAACATTTTAGAAGGAATTTAATTAAAACCCCTGAATTGAGGCCTCCATGGGTTTATAATGCATCTCTGCATATGTTCTAAAATGAATACATTCATCTTTCTCATCTCTGGATATTTAGCTAATTTCACCTGAGGAAAAAATATATTTGGGGAATCCCTGGAGCTCTGATTCAAAACTCTGTCTTCTCTGTGAAATTCTCAGAAATTCTCCACTGCAGTCCACGGGCCTCCTCCGTGTGTTGCATGGACTCAAAATGGCAAAGAACTGTTGCTAGTGTGTTCACTGCCATCCTTGATGGGATGCACCTGTCCTGTGTAGTCCTTGGCTGCGTGCCACAGGAAGATGGAAGCCGCACTCCTTGTGTTCAAAGTGCTATGCACAGCAGAACCAGAGATGCTTACTGTCCCCAGGCAGCCGCTCAGCACCTCTTTCGTCTTGCAATGGCTTCTGGATCATGCAGTCAAAAATGCAAAGAAATGTGTAAGAAACATATTTATTCTTAAAGCACACATGTTCTCCAGCCATTGATGTTTGAAGGGTCTCTTGGTGGTTGTGAATACTCCATCTTTATCAGTGTGAACAGGGGACAGATGAATTCTCACCACCCAGACACTGCTCCCAGGAGACATACTGGGAATTTCCAATTTACATAAAAGTTTGTTTTCCAGAAGTTTCTTTCTTGTCATTTATCTTGAGCTTGGCAGGGAACAGAGTGATAGATAGTAACAGTTGCTCATCTTTTAGCAAATCTCTATTACTAATACTTGGAGGAGAAGACCCAGCACAGGATTTTGAGAGGAAGGCGGCCAGCCACTAACATCAAAACAATAGCGACTGTCAAAATCTAATGGTCTACATGCTATTCCTGCAAGAAACCATAAAAGTGAAGAACGGTATTGAGAGGGAAATATGAGCCCAGCTTTTTTGTTTGTTTGTTTGCTTACTTGCTTGTGTTTTTATTACATCGAAGGTCAGGTTTCTTTTATGTGGCATGCCTCATGTAGTGCATGAATCAAAGGGCAGACCCAGATGCTGAAATAACAGACTCTAACGTGGAAAATGATGCCCTACCTCTTCTCCTGTTTGTAAATGGACCATGGCGGGCGCTTCACAGAAACTCTGGGCGGTTTTATTGAAACTGGGTATTGAAACTTTGAGAGCTGCAGGGTGTGTTTAGAGTGAGAGAATTCTTAGACTTTTTGAATTGGGGGGTGTGGTGAGGAGAGGAGAAAAAGGAAGCGGGGGAGAATTTGGTGGATCAGTTGTGTATACCCAAAGATTTGAGCACTGCGATGTTGAAAGTGTGGTTGTGACTAAGGCTTTTCAGGAGCTTACGGGCAACTTTTCTTGCACAAGCAGGATTTCTAAAAGGTTTGCTGTAGCTTCATTTTCAGAGAAAAGCCAGCAGTATAAAGTGGGGAGACCAGACCAGACAAGCCACTTTTTTTTTTTTTATGACAGCTTGTGAGTAATTGCCAGAGAGCATGACTCTCTTTGCCCTCTTATATCTGAAAATTAACTTCCATAAGCCACCAAATGAAAATGGAGACAGTGTTAAAAATCCCACATTTTGTTATCTCAGATTTCTGCCATCAAATCCATTTAAATGATTAAATAAAACTGTTGTTCGAGCACAAGTCAAGTCCAACACTTGAAGATTAGTAGTCAGTGTTTTGCTCTCCTGTATCTCCCTGTGTTTCTTGAACATTATGCTCTTAACTCCAGGCTAGAGCCCTGAAAAAATGGGAGAGTAACAACCTGGTGAAGTTCTTCATATCTATTCTAATATACAACAGGAGGCAAACCACTATATTCTGAGTGGTGCCTGGACAGCTCCAAGGCCATGTGGGATTAACACATTTAGTAGTTCTTCCAATTTCTTTTTCAAATAGACTATTGTGGCAGAAAATCAATGGCAGCGGGAGCTTGAGGCAGCTGGTCACTCTGTGTTCACAGTCAGGAAAAGGGACTATTTAGTTCCTCCTCGAGCAAGATGGATTTTTATGGAGGGAGTCAAAACCAATATAGGTAGTTCTAGAGAACCATCTCCTCCTCCTTGATAGAAGGTCTGTGGTCTCTGGACCAGCTCCAGCACCACTCAGCTATTTGCTGATGCAAGCCACACTTAAATTGCCTTCAGATACATCTGTGTTTCTCCTGCCATCCATCGTGAAGAGTGAGGTTGGCAGGGCAGGGAGCAGAGCCTGTGAGGAAAGCCACCAGGTGCATCATCAGCCACAGCATGAGAGCATGCCCCACAGCTAATGTGCTCTGAGGAAATCAGAACAAGAGTGCTGGGCAATGGCTTCTGGAGCTGGTGGGTGGCTTTTACAAGTTCTATTCCTAGTCTGGTCCTAAACACACGAAGTAGGAACACATGTGCGGAACAGGCTACCAAACCACACAGACATCTGGAATCTCATGGGAGTGGCTAGTCTCAGCAGCAGCTGGGTTACTTTTCAAACATTCAAATTAGGTTCAGTGGGATCCCATCAAGTCCTTTGTTATTAAAAATCTTTGATGCTTCGCACAGGTTAGGAATTCAGAGCCATCCTCTCTTTGTTGCTTTCGGTTCTCCAGAAAAGATTTCATTGCCTTTCTGGGGATGTAAGTGTGATCTTTCCACTGGATAATTATCAAAGGCATAGGAAGGAAATCAGAACCTGTGATGTTCCTCCCTCTAATGACACCTGATAATAAACCTTCAGCTTCTTTGCCTACGCCTTCCATTCTTTTTATTGCTTTGAGTTTCTGGAACCTTCATTTTTGAAGATTAATTGTCTGGGGATAAAAATAAGCAAACAAAATCCTTTGTCATTTTCTTTAATGTGTGTGGTATATATGCATGATCAAGAGAGAGAGAGAGAGAGAGAGAGAGTGTGTGTGTGTGTGTGTGTGTGTGTGTGTGTGTGTAAGATGTATGTGTGTATGTATAGGCTAGAGGTTGATGTCTGGTGTCTTCCTCCAATGCTTTCCAACCTAAATGTTGAAGCAAGGTCTTAGGCTGAGCACTGAGCTCACTGTTTCTCCTGGATACTTTGCTGTCTTGCCTTGGGGACCCTCTATCCTTGCCTTCTGAATGTTGTGATTAACAAGTGTGCCCAATTGTATGTAGAAGTTTCTGTCCCATAAGCTACTCCCAAGTAATCGACATTTGGTCTTAATATTGATTATAAATGCTTGGCCAATAGCTCAGGCTTGTTACTAAGTCTTACATTTAAATTAACCCATATTTCTTTTCTATGCTTTGCCACATGGCTCAGTACCTTTTTGGCATGCCCATCTTGCTTCTCTCTGAATCTGCTGGCAACTCCCCTGACTCTGCCCTTCTTCCTCCCAGCATTCTCAATTTGACTCTTCTTCCTGACCTCATCCAATCCAGCTATTGGCCAGTCAGCTTCTTTATTAAACTAATCACAAAGACATATATTCACACAGTGTAAAGGACTATTCCATATGCAACTTTGATGTGGGTTCTGGGGGGCTCTGAACTCTAGGGGTGGTGTTTGGTGCAGCCAAGTGTTTCTCCATGAGCCACCTACTCCCCCTTCACCCCACCCCACTTTTGTGCACTGAGTGCACTGAGAGCACAAGTTTGCCTTCTCGTGGAACTGTACCTGCTTGACCTGCTTGTTCAAACCCTGCTTCTTTTGAAATTCTCATGGCCAGCCATTGTAGGCTATGATCACCTGACTGAACAAAATAAAGCAGGTACACAGTTAATCCAAACAAGAAAACCTCTGAGTCAAAGAGTGGGGCTCTAGCTGCTCTGTAACTTCTATTTAAAAAAAAAAAAAAATGAAAATTCAGCTGGAGAGAAGGCTGAGCACACAGGATGTTCACAGATATACATACATGAAGACAAAAGCACCCATACACCCTTGAAAAGAAGTTTCACTGTAGCTGAGAACTTTGGGCCCTTGTTCTTTGCCACTTGTGGAGTTGCTGGTATGAGCCAGCATGCCCAGATTTGTTTTGTCTTCTGAGACAGGTTCTTGCTCTGTGGCCCAGGATACCCTCAAATCTTCAATCCTCCTGCCTCAGCTTCCCCCATCATACTTTGCATGCAGTTTGAAGGGGAAAACTCAGCTTGTCATGAGTTGATGGCGGTGAAAGAGGCAAAGCAGACCAACCGGGATCTATAAAAACAACTTCAAGGGGTTTTTGTTTTTAATTTTAGCTTTCTTATTATGATGAAAATGTTCCCCAAAATTTACCTGCAAAAGGCTCAGAACTCATCTCCATTTTTTTTCCTTAATGCTTCTACTAGTTCTGTTACAACACAGCTGTTGGAAATCAGACAACAGCTCATTACAGTCAGCAAAGTGGTCTTTTAAATTATTTATGTGTGTGGGTCTGTGCAGGTGAATGCAGTGCCCTTGGAAGCCAGAGCAGGGTGACTGATCCCCTAGACCTGGTTACAGGCCACTGGGAGCCATTGGTCTGGGAATCTAACCTCATCCAAAGCAATACTTTCTCTCAGATCAGAACTCAGAGCAATCCCTACAGCCCTTCAATTGGGTTGAAATGAGCCATTGCTGTTACCATTCCCTGCTTTGTCCAGAGTGGACCACGCCTTTCACTATGATGACCTGTGCCATATCCAGGGTCCACCTCGAGTCAGGCACCTGTGAGAAATTGGGATGAGCCCCTTCTCTAAAGCTGTGGCTTTTCTCTCTTGTGTGTTCCCAGGGATCCTCTGAAGCTCCAGCAGCTGCAGAACCAAGTGCGCTTGGAGCAGGAGGCAGGCGCCTGGCCCCCGGCGCCCCCGGGTCTCTCTTGCAACAGCAGCAGCGGCAGCGGCAGCGGCAGCAGCGCGCCTCCGTCGCCGCCCTTCCCGCCGCCGCCCGCCTTCCCCGAGCTCGCGGCCTGCGTGTCGCCGGTGCCCGCGGAGCCCATGAGCGCGCTGGCCTCCCGCGCCGCCACCATGCAGTCCTCCGGCTCCTTCAACTATGCTCGCCCCAAGCAGTTCATCGCGGCCCAGAACCTGGGTCCTGCGTCGGGGCTGGCCACGCCCACCTCAAGTCCCAGCTCGTCCAGCCTGCCATCGCCTCTGTCCCCCACGCCCAGGCCGTTCGGTCGCGCTCCTGGGCCACCCTTCGTGGAACCGGAGGCCATGTGGGGCCCGTCCTCGCCGTCGCCGCCGCCACCGCCGCCCCCGGCCTTCAGTCCCTCGGCCGCCTTCCCGGTGCCCGACGTGTTCCCGCTGCCGCCACCGCCTCCACCACCGCTGCCCAGCAATACCTCGCACTGCGCCTCGCCAGCCCGTTTCGGCCCCAGCCAGACACCTGCAGCATTCCTCAGTGCCCTGCTGCCCTCGCAGCCACCACCCGTCGCTGTCAACGCCCTGGGGCTGCCCAAGGGCGTCACCCCCGCGTGAGTGATACCTGCCTGCTTGTCTTCTCACCTTGGGGCTGCACTTGCACAGACTCCCGGTGACAGTGTGCCCCCCAAGCCTGATACCCAGGAGTCCCAAATAGCATCCAACATCCCTCCCCTACCACCACCCCAGCCTTCAGACATCACGTCCAGCAGCTAAGTGACAATCGGTTTCCATTACCCAGATGCTATCCCTTATGAATGCTTAAAATTCTCAAAAGCAAAATCTCCCTCAGTGCTTTCCATATGAACAAGGTGGTCCTCGCTGCTGCTTATGCAGCAGGCAGCTCACATTATTTCATGGGGCACATTACTAAGAGATATATCCCCCCCACTAACATAGCATGCCACACAGTCACTAAACTGAGATGGAAGTCCTGTCTGATTCCCAGGTCCTGTTTCGGCTCCGCTCAGTGTAACATATATTAGATGGGGTTTGGTTGAGTATATACTTAGTGTCTTAGAAAGACTAATATAATTAAGAAACATCTAGTGAGAGGGAGAAACTATACAACCCTTCCCTAGTTGCTTTTCTATTGCCATGACAAAACACCATGAGCAAGGCAACTTACAAAAAAGAATGAAGGCCACATGTTTCCTCATTGCACTGTCCCATAAGTTCGTTATGTTGTCTCCTCATTCTCGTTGAGTTCTAGGAAGTCCTTAATTTCTTTCTTTGTTTCTTCTTTGACCCAGGTATGGTGCAATTGTGCATCGTTCAGTTTCCATGAGTTTGTAGTGTTTCTGCGATTTGTGTTTTTGTTGAATTCCAACTTTAAAGCATGGTGATCTAATGTTAAAAGAGGAAATGTTAGTCAAGAACAAGCTAGAACTCTTGCCTCCACTGTTCCTACTGAAATCCTACTGCAGACTGCCAGACACCCAGAGAGAAAAGAGGAATAAAAGACAGAATTTAGTTTTAGTCCTAGTTAAAGCTTCCCCTGGTTGGGATACAGTTATATCACAGTACACAGCCACGCTGTAGCTAGCCCTAACCTGGGAGTGGCAAGCCTTAACCCAGGAATGACAGTGACTTTCTTTGTTGGACATTTTCTAAATGTTGACTACATGAATTCCATGTTTGAAATCTGGCTTCTTCTCATATCCTGACTGGAAATAGTATAGTCAAAATGAGTATGGAAGTCAAAGAATAGATTCCTAGATGAATGATACCATCATGGAAGTCAAGGAATAGATTCTTACAGGAATGATACTATAATGGCCCTCTGTTCAGGAAAACTTTCTCCCCAGTGGTCTTTTGTTTTTTGTTTTTGGTTTTGGTTTTTTTTTTTTTTTTTTTTTTTTTTTTGGTTGTTTTTTTTTGTTTGTTTGTTTGTTTGTTTTTTGTTTTTTGGGGGTTTTTTTGAGCAAATGAAGCACTGTCTACTATAAAATAGAGACCAACTTAAAAAAAAGAGAGAGAGAAACCAACTATTGATTCATGAAGTGGGAGGTTGCAGACAGTTCCATCAATAAAATCCTACTGAATCGTGCATGCAGGAAGCTAAACAAGTACCATATAAATAATCCACCCTAATACCCCTCATCCAGGATTTGGTCACGTTCATCTTCCAACTGCTTTGTGTGGTCACACCCTAAATCATCTTAAGTGGAGACAGTTGTCCATTCTGAGCCCTGGCTTAGACATCTTTCTAAGGATGGCAGTTCTGAGGGCTTGCATTGTTCTTTATTATTAGCTGTATGTATCACAATTACTTTTGGAGCCAGGGTATAATTATCACCACAAAAGAGCCCAGGCATTCCTAACATTTTTTTAAATGAATGGAGCAGCCATGCTGATTTGTGCCTGTGGAAACTATACCAAAGAAATGCTAATCTCTGTGCCACCCAATAGTAGTACCAGATTAGGCCATGGGTCCTCGGCTCTACACCAGCCCAATAAACCATGAGACTATGTGGCTGCCCTCTTAACCTTAAATGAATTTCCTCTCCCTTGAAGAAGCCCACACACCTACGAACACCTGATTTTTGACAAAACAGCTAAAAGTATACAATAGAGGACAACCTCTTCAACAAATGGTGCTGGCACAACTGGATGATGGTGCGTAGAAGACTGCAGATAGACCCATGTCTGTCACCATGTACAAAACTCAAGTCCAAATACGTCAAAGACCTCAAAATAAATTCAGCCACACTGAACCTCTTAGAAGAGAAAATGGGAGGTACCCTAGAACAAATTGGTACAAGAAACCGCTTCCTGAACATAACCCCAGTAGCACAGACACTGAGATTGACAATTAATAAATGGGACCTCCTCAAACTTAGAAGCTTCTGTAAGGCAAAGGACACAGTTGGTAAGACCAAATGGCAGCCCACAGACTGGGAAAATATCTTCACCAACCCTACATCTGACAGAGGGCTGATATCCAAAATATACAAAGAACTCAAGAAACTAGTCACCAAAACACCAAATAACCCTATTTAAAAAAATATGTACAGAACTGAAGAGAACTTCTTGTTAGAGGAAGTCAAAAAGGCTGAAAGACACTTAAGTGCTCAACATCCTTAGGTATCAATGAAATGCAAATCAAAACAACTCTGAGATACTATCTTACTCTTGCCAGAATGGCTAAAATTAGAAACACCAATGACAACTTATGCTGAAGAGGATGTGGAGAAAGGGGAACACTCCTCCACTGCTGGTGGGAGTGCAAACTTGTACAGCCATTTTGGAGATCAGTATGGCAGTTCCTCAGGAAAATGGGAATCAGCCTACCACAGGACCCGGCAATCCCACTCTTAGGCATATACCCAAATTATCCACATCTATGCATCAAAGACGTCTGTTCAACTATGTTTGTAGCAGCATTATTTGTAATAGCAAGAACCTGGAAGCAACCTAGATGCCCTTCAACTGAAGAACGGATAAAGAAGATGTGGCACATTTACACAATGGAATACTACTCAGTGGGGAAAAAAAAAACAATGGAATTTTGAAATTTGCAGGCAAGTGGATGGAACTTAAAGAAACCATCCTGAGTGAGGTAACCCAGTCACAAAAAGAGGAACATGGTATGTAATCACTCATATGTGGATTTTAGACATAGAGCAAAGGATCACCAGCCTATAATTCACACCGCCAGAGAAACTAGGATACAAGGAGGATTCTAAGAGATTCATATAAGGTCCCTCATACAAGGGGAAGAGACAAGATCTTCTGATCATATGGGGGAGGCAGTGAGTGGAGAGGAAGCTAGGAGAAAGGGAAGGGGAGGAGAGGATGTGGGTCTAGGAGGATTGAGTCAGGGGATAGGCGAGAAAAAAAGAGAGAGAAAGAGAGAGACCATAAAAGAGGGAGCTGTTATATGTTTGAAGAGAAAATTGAACCTAGAGAAATGTCCAGAGACCTCCAAGACTGACCCCATCTAACAACTTGAGCAACAGTGGAAAGGCTACCATAAATGCTCTTCCCTGATAATGAGATCGAGGACTAATTTATCCACCATCATGGAGCCCTCATCTAGTAGCTGATGGAAACAGAATCAAACACCCACAACTAAACACTGAGCCGAACTGGAATCCAGATGCAGAGAGGGAGGACAAGACCACGCTGCAGAAACACATAGAGACAGCTGACCTGAACGAGGAGGAGCTAACAGGACCCCAGACTTATAGCTGGGAATCCAGCATGGGACTGACTCAGACCCCCTGAATATGGGTCTCAGCCAGAAGGACTGAGCAGTCTAAGGGACCTCAAACAGTGGAACCAGGATGTATTCCTGGTGCACAAAAGGACTTTGGGGAACATCCCCCATGGAGGGATACTCCCTTAACCCAGAGACAGGAGAGAAGACCTAGTCCCTACTCCAAATGACTTGACAGATTTAGATGACTCCTCCTGGAGGGCATCACCCTACATGTGTAGTGGGGGGGGGGTGAGGGGCATGAGAGGGTGGGAGAGAGGGAAAGAGGGAGGGAAGAAACTGGGGTTGATATGTAAAATAAATTTTTAAAAATGGTGCTGACTTTTAAAAATACTACCTTTTACATATTCTTGAATGTATGACACCCTGGAATATAGGAAGGATCTGAAGCCTGCGCTTTCAAGCCCTGAAATGGTTGTGAAACTGAGTTACCCTGGGACCACTCATTTCAGTAGAGGAAAAGGACTTGAAGTGGTTGGAAAGACAGGCTGGAACTGTTGGATGCTACAAAGCTGTTTTCACCATCTGCTAGAACTGACCTGAAGGAGTATATCAAGGTGGGAGGGGGGCATGCAGGACATCTGACCCGGAAGATGCTCTAAATGCCTTTGCCCCAGCCACACGGATACTATTTAAAAGGGCAAGTGACTTGCTGTCAAAGCCAGAGGAAAGGGCTCTGTGTTATCCTTTGCACAGCTGGTAATTCTTCCTAATTTTACCACCTGTATCAGAATGACCTGGAGAGGGTGTTAAATACCGACTGCTGAACTCCAGCCCAGAGTTTCTGATTCTACTGAATTGGGTTTGGAATGAAGTTGCAGATCTGCCACTAACAGCTCCTCAGGGTCATGGTGACCCCTTGGTCCAGGCACTGAGAGAGCTACCTCCCCCATCACTAGACTTTAGCTTTTGCCTCTTTGTAAGTGGAAATACTAAGTGCATTTTTCTTTGACTTGCTTTTTTTTTTTTTAACCTCAAAATTCAACTATGTTGGATAGGGTAGTGAAGGGTCGTTTGTTTGCCTTTTGCATTTCGTTCAGTCTCTCCTTGATTTCCACCCACTGAGAAATGGAAAGTAGTCTATTTGCTTGAGATAACCAGGAGTCCACACCTATCCAGCACGCAGCACTGGTGCCCCCTGGTGCACAGTGCAGGAATTGCTTCAGCCCTCCAAAAGAAGGGTCCAGGCTGCGTTTCCTTACTGGGACCTATTGTAGGAGTTCAGATTTACTACTTTCCATAGAAAGCCATGCAGACCTGTCAGAGCCCTCTTGTATAAAACCACACCAAAAAATCTTATAACTCAGGCTTACAGTAGTCAAACAGGATACGTGGAAATGGGAAGGGAAGTAGCAAATGTATTTTAGGGTACATATCCCTAAAGTGAAAATCCAGTTTCTGAAACTCCCAAATGCACACTGTTTTGAGCATTCACGAGACACTATAAGTGGAAAATGCCACACCTGTTTTCCTGTGATAGGTCACACTCAAAATACAGGCACACTAAGGATTCTGTGTAGAATGTCCTTGTATTTTATGTATAAAATGTATAAGACACATGAAGGATTTTCACTTTTTTAAACAGAATGTTGTATAGTCTGGGCTGGCTTTGAACTTGCTATCTAGCTGAGAATGACTTTGAACTTCTGCCCCTCTTGCCTCCACCTCCTGAATACTGGGAAGTCAGGCATTACACACCCAGTTTAATCTGTGTCCTGAGTATAGAACCCAGGTTTTTGTGCATGCTAGGTGAGCAATCTACCAGTTGAGCTGCATCCCCAAATCTTGGCCCCAAGTATTTCCGATAAATGGCGTATTGCTTACAAGGAGGCAAGCCATGTCACTGAATACAGTGAATTATGAAGAACCAGAAAGTTGTTTATTTGTTTGTTTGTTTTTAAATCAGGTGAGAAATGACAAATTTGTCCTTTTAAAATCTTCCTAACATTCATGTTTCATTCATTTTTATGTACTTAATATTAATAAGTAACTTTAAGAGACTTGACAAGATCAAGGTTGAGTCTGTTTAACCCTGATAGCAAGCCACATTGCTTTTCCCCTTCACATTGCTACTCCCTAGGATCGAAAGGCAGGCATTCCCTGCTTGGGGCATTTGCCTAGCTACTGGGGATGCTCCCTCTTGGGTATCTAGACCTTCTCCAAGAACTGGTTCCAGCTGGGACTTCCTAAACTCCTGAAAGCATCTTCATGGTTCTTGTCATATGAGTGGCTGCCGATGCTTTAAAGAGAGATACTGTGAATGGCATCTTGCTATACTATACTTCCTTTGTTGAACTTGAATCTTTGACTTGGACTCATGTTGACTGTGCTGCCCTATGCTTTTGTTGTGCAGGGGATTTCCAAAGAAGGCCAGTAGAACTGCTAGAATAGCCTCGGATGAGGAGATTCAAGGCACAAAGGATGCTGTCATCCAAGACCTGGAGCGGAAACTTCGCTTCAAGGAGGACCTTCTGAACAATGGCCAGCCGGTACTGATGGAAGAGGGGCTGGCTCACACTCAGAATCCCAGATTCCCGCTCTCAGATCCTTTCTCCTGGTTCACTAAGGCTCGGGTTCATAAGACTTGCCTACCAGACTGTGTCTGAGTCTCAGCACTGCTCTTAATAAGTGGGAGAGAAAAGGAGGTAGGATAGGCATCGATTAGGGCTGACACAGCAACACATGATTGATGATGCTACTATAAAGTGTCCACATCCACAGATTCCATCCTAGCTCTGTGGCTCCTCATTAGGAAGCAGGGAGGTGATGTGGGATAGCAGGACCCCAGAAGCGGGGAACTGATATGAAAGGCTTCCACCCAGAATAACCTATGCTAGGGAAACCATTGCCAAGGTGGAATGCTATCCTTCCTGACTGAGTAGACACTCCACCGTCACCTCAGAGCAGTGCCTGTCCCACAGCCCTTGTTCCGAGTTTTAAAGCAAACTCAGAACTTCCAAACATGACCAAAAACAAAACAAAGCAAACAGAAAACCTACTTATGCCTTAAGGCTGTAGGTTAGTGACTATATCCATCAATATGATGAGAAATAGATGGTTCATTCACTACTTAAATATTCCACAACTGTGTTCGTTTGCTTGCTTACTCTTTTCTTACCAACTCCAAGTTTTTAAAGGGCTGGGAAAAGCTAGCAAATCAGTCAGCCTGATCATAGGGAGAGGGGTCTTTTTTTGATTTATCATGAAATACAAGAAAAATAAGCTTGGCTCTTCAGCAGGAAGAGCCTCTGTATAAAACCTTCTCAGATACCTTTTCAGAACAGAAAAAAAAAAAAAAGCTTTCACGTTGAGATTTATAATTGAGAAACATTGATAAAAATGTTGGTGAGCCCCGTTTAACTGGCAAGTTAGAGATCGGGGGTAATAGATGCTGATTTTAATGATTAAGGGCTCTTAATCTAAGTGAGATTACACTCTATCAAGCTTTGCAGTGCTCAGTTCACTAGATTTTGAGGCCCTGCAAAAGAGGGAAGCATTTCCCTGACAGTGATTGCACATACTCTGGAAGCATTCCCTGGCTCTGGCAACAAAATCCTTTGGAAGATTAAAACAGATGCTAATGGGAATATTTTGTAGCCAGGTGAGGGCATCTCTCCAACTCTCCCTAGCACACACTATTTCCTTTTTACTTACATATTCCTTATGGATGAGGGTTCCCTTGAATAAAAATAAACTTCTATAAGGTACAACTGGACCATATAATTGGCATGTGTACATTATTTATATTTATCTTTTTAGGGTTAGTTTCATCAATCCCGCATTTGATAGTTTAGGACAAGAAAAGCCAAGTTCCTTTTTTAAAAAAAGGGATTCTCATTACACAATAGTCTGTTACTTATTTTGGCTTCTATGGACAAGGGCTTGTATCTCCACATGACACAGTGACATAAAAACCAAATTGTGAAGAGAAATTGGCTCTGAAGGTCACAGGGGCGTCTTGGTGAGGGAGTAGGTACCAGTGATACTTCTGCCTAAGTGAACAGGCTTCCCACTCATGACAGCATTCTCCACCAGACTCCATTTGAAAACTGAATTCCCATGTGTGAACAGAACTGATAAATTACTTTGTATAATCACTGGACCAAATCACTCCCTGCAACATTCAGACACCATCTCCGTGTCCCCTGCCATTTCTTTAGCAAATGAAATAATTTCAACCTTAGGGCTATTTGGCATTTGATCTGTTTCACTTCCCAGTTTCAGTTGGGACCAGAACCAGCAATTACTGGAAACTGTAAATTCATCCAACATATTTTTCTGATTAGAAAATGTTGAACAGTGTTTTGACATTCAGAAATTCTAAGGTTCATCTAAAACAATGCTTGTACTTTTATAGTATTTTTAGATTCTCCCTACTAATCATTCCATATTTCTAATGGATCCTTTGTTTGAAAAATGTCCCCAAAGAGATTTGTGAGCTCTCAAAGTGCCTCCCAGATCCATAATTCTAAGGCACATGGAAAAAACACACAAGTACAAGAATCACAAAACTGTTGGCATGTCACTCAGAGGAATGGCCCAGAGTGAGCAGCAGTCCTCCCCCTAGTGGGCAAGCAGTACACATCTGAGAAATCACCAGTTGTGGATGCTGGATGCAGGCTTGTCCATGTGGAGTCATTCTTCCTGGATTATATTTGCTTACACTGCTCATCAGCTGAGGCAATCTCCAAGGTGGAGGCAACCTCAGACTCACACGTGCTCCTGTTAACTGAGCATCTTCTCTGTGTTACATGTGGGAACTGACCTGTAGAGTTGTTTCTGCCAGCAACACCTGCTTTTCCTCTCAGTGCTCATGACCTGACCTTTGGAGCAGCTCTCTTCCAGTCACTGGCTGGAACTGATTGGATGCTCTGGAACCTGTGAACGTTTTTTGAGAGAAAATCCCTTTTAAGTTTAAGAACATCTTTCTCTGCTGTTTTAAAAGCACCCTTTGTCCTCTGGGGTTTTTTGTTTTTTGGTTTTGCTAAGGTTAAGGAAGACACAGCTATCCCATGTGTGTTCAGCATAGTCGCTTATTAATTCCCTTGGATCTGTGTCACATCAGAAGGTAGCTGCCAGGGTTAGTTTCCTCATCTCCAAGCATTGGCTTAGGCCATATGATGCAGGAAAGGCCAGTGAAGGCCATTCATTCCTGACTGAAGCCAGAAAAAGAAACAGACACTAGGAGAGACTAGTTACAGAAAAGGAAAAAAAACGTCAAAAATCTATTCTACATTTTTATTCTTTTTCCATTAGCAATGTATAATTATGATTTTCCTCTAATGTTGTATTTCTGTGGCTTGTTTTGTGCAGAGGCTAACATATGAGGAAAGAATGGCTCGACGCCTGCTCGGTGCTGACAGTGCAAATGTCTTCAACATCCAGGAGCCAGAAGAAACAGCAGCCAATCAGGTACCCCGCTGCTCTGAACTTCCTGGGACGAAATTGTCTTTCTGCCCACTCTCCACACTCTTTGTGAACTCTATCCTTGAGATCAGTTGTGTGGCATGGAATAGGCAAGTCACAGACAAGCAGGGATGCTGTTCCGTCTACCTCATAAGTGGTACTCACTGGGCAGGTGCCTGACACTGCTGACTGATTACTAGAGCATCTCTACGGAATGGTTGACTCCTTGCATTGATCTGCGTGTTTCCCTTTCCAGTGTCTTCATGTTTTTCAAACTGTCCTATGCTTTAACACAAAATGGTTTTGTATGGAAAAACCATTTAACTCGTGTTCTTTGAAGTAAGCTAATAAGAGTCCCCATCACGTTCTTAATGTCAGCGAAAAGTAGACCCCTATGCTCACAAAAGAAAGCCTCTGACCTCTTTCATGAGGGTGATCATAGAACACTAACTGACAGAGTCCTAGGGGCTATCTTATGTCTTATGACCCTGCTACTACACACACACACACACACACACACACACACACACACACACACACACACACAAAGCCATCTTGTAGATCTGGTATAATCTGCTTTATAATTATACTAAAAATCCATTAGAGTTTTAGATGTAGTCTCAAATGAAAAACAAAGGCGGCCCCACAAAAACATAAAGAAAGTGAACTCTTGTCCCTGTCCCTGAGAACAGGTATTCCTCTGGAAGCTGCAAGCTCATCATCTGCCAGCACAAATGTCCCATTCAAAGGAAGTTAGAACTCCTGCTTCACCTGCCTGCGAGTACTCACCTCTTGTTTTCTGCCTTTACAGGATGTTGGGGCTCCTCGGGCTTCTGTAGGGGGTCCTCTGGACGGTCAAAAGGTTAAGCTCCACCCTTCTCCTCTGTCCAGCCTTCCACTGTACCTCCCTTCTGTGCTTCCTTTCGTATCTGTGTGTCTGTCTTCACTGCCGTGTGGTAATTATAAATACTGTGGCTGATATCAATTTTTCATTTAGTCTCAAGTGAATGTACCTTTTCTTATCGTTTAGCTACAAAGTTGGCTTTAATTTCTAGCATGAGTAAATACACTAAACTTTGAGGCAAGGAAAAAATTTTCCATTCATTAGACACCCTTCTGGGAGGGGCAGGGGTGGTACATTTGATAGTAATTATATGAAGTAAAACAGCTTGCAGTGTGTGGTTTTCATAATTTTACTCAGACTGCTGTATTCCTTTCCTCAGACCAATGAACTATTTTCAGGTTGAGAAACTTTTTAAAGGGAGAAGCATAATTAAAGCAGGCTCTTAAGTGTGAGTGGCAGTACACACCTGCAATCTCACACTCAGAAAACTGAAGCAGCAGAATGGGCAAGCTTGAGGCCAGCCTAGGCTACAAAGCAAGAGTCTGTCTCAATAAATAAATAAATAAATAAATAAATAAATAAAAGTTTCCTACTCAATAGTACCTGAACACTGTCACTTATGATAGTCTTGAGGTTGTTTTGGTTACTAACCAAAGTTGTGGCTGTACCATCAATCTTGCTTTGGCCTTATAGTTGTAGATTTAGGAGGGAGCCCCAATGTAATATGTGTATTGTGTTTAAAAGAAGTAAAAGTAGAAAAACATGCTGCTATCCCCTTTACTTGATAAAATTCTGCACACTGTTGTAGCTGCTTGCCCCACTCACATCTGTTTTTACCTAATAGAAGAGACCAGTACATCTTCTTAGGTGCTTAGTATGGACATCCTTTCCTTCATATTTTAAACTGTTCCTATCTACCCCTTCCCAATAAAGGTAGTGGATATTTGCTTGTTTACTTATGTTTTTTGTTTTATTTTGGGAGTCAGACTTGAAGATGATTTTAAATATCACACAAACTCAATTCCAGATGCTTTCTTCTTTCCTATGAAATTGAATTGAGCCCAAACCATGGGTCACTGTAAAAATACCCTACCTCCCTGTGGTTTGTTATTGAGGGAGCTACTGTCTTGGGAGAAGCTGACTTGGACCTTCTGTGTCTGGAATAGGAGTATAAAGTATCCAGCTGTGAGCAGAGGCTGATAAGTGAGATAGAGTACCGGCTGGAACGGTCTCCTGTGGACGAGTCAGGGGACGAGGGGCAGTATGCGGACGTACCCGCCGAGAGTGCAGCGGCACCCTTCTTCGAGATGAAGCTGAAACATTACAAGATCTTTGAGGGAATGCCTGTGACTTTCACATGTCGGGTGGCTGGGAATCCAAAGCCAAAGGTAAGCAGAAGACATCACTTTTCAAGCATCACTGTAACGAAGTACCTGAGCAACACACAGGAAGAAATTCTCTAGTTGTACCTTTGCTTCATCAGAAATGATCGAGTCACTAAAAATTCATATTAGGATGCCTTATATAATTTAATTTTAGAGCTAAAACTTAATCTAATTCTGGTGGTTACTGCTGCATAACACAGTTTTTAATAACTGGGATCCAACTTTAAAAAAAAAATAGTTAAGAAAGCCAGGCAAGGTGGTGCACACCTTTAGTCTTAGCAAAGGCAGTGGATCTCTGTGAGTTCCAGGCCAACTTGAGTTCCAGGACAGCCAGGGCTACATAGTGAGACCCTGTCTCAAAGGGGGAAAAGGGAATTAGGAAAGCTATTGCTTAAGAGTGTAAGAATGGGTGTGTTTATTCAGAACTAAATATGTATGGTCTTCCTATCTCTGGGATGGAAGGCTTTTCATTAACATCTAGGTGCACACACTCAGGTGGGTTTCATGGCACCCTCCTATATCTTCTTGCCGTATTTGTTCTTGCTCATCCCCTCCCAACTGCCCTCCCCAGCCCTTCATGCCCCCACCAAGCTGGTTCTACCTCCTGGCCAGACACCCTTCACTTTCCTGTTACAGCATTCCATTACCATTGCCCTGCACAAAATGGAACTTTACACAAAATTCATTTGTCTGATTGAGATTTATTTTTCCCTAATTATTTTTAACACATAGTTTTTAATCAGTCCAACTTACATATTTAAAAAATATTGTACCCTTCAATTACACTTCATTCTTTTTAAGAAAAAACATAATGGGGAGGATTGGTAAACATGGATCATATGTATCTTGATCCAGAATTACAATAGTGGCCATCCCCCCCATCGTCCATCTGTATCCATCTGTGTGTTCTTCCTCCCTCCTGGTATACTGCCTCCCTCCCCACTGCAAGTCGCTATTTGTTCTATAAAGCAAGCTTTTCATCTTTACCTTACAAGTAATACATTTCAATTGCCAATATGGTTTGAAAGAAAATAAAAATGCCTATACTGCCACTTCATAGAGCTAATCACTGCCAAGGCTGTATATAGGAAAATACACACATATCACTTCATGTAAATAATTCAAATGGAAAGGGCAACTTCAATGAGCAAAGAGATATATTTTCATGCATATATTTATTAAACAAAATTGGGTTACAGCAGGCTAAAGAGATGGCTCAGCAGTTTGGAGAACTTACTCCTCTTTTGGAGGACCTGAGTTTGGTTCCTAGCACTCACATCAGGTGGCTTACAGCCCAACTCAAGTGCCAGGAGACCTGATATCATCATACAGCCTCTACAAGTGCACATGTGGGTGCACTTACACACACACACACACACACATCTTTTTAAAACTAAAATGAAATTGAATTTGCTATTACCTCCTTTTATTGCTCATAATTCAGTCTCCCATGAGATGCTTGGTTTAGCATTTTAACAGCTACCTCTGAAGACTGGGCACTGCTACACATCTGAATGGTAAGAGGACACACATAGTCTTTATCCTTATTTTCTTCCACAGATCTATTGGTTTAAGGATGGGAAGCAGATTTCTCCAAAGAGTGATCACTACACCATCCAGAGAGACCTTGATGGGACCTGTTCCCTGTATACCATGGCCTCTACCCTAGAGGATGATGGGAACTACACAATCATGGCTGCCAACCCTCAGGTGAAAGCAGATGGAGGGCTGGGCTGTGTCTATGTCTAGGATTTCAGGCCTTTGCTCAGGCAGAGGAACTACTTAATTAAGAGGTTGAAGATGTGCTTTTTCTGACCTTTCTACCTCTCTTATCCATCTCTCTCTCTCAATGATAGAAAAGTTGTTTTTGCAAGCATTTATTCCATCAGGAATTCCTATGGGAATGATCCTGGCACACATATCATTCCTTCTGCAAATACTATCAAAAGTATCTTATGTGATCACCTCTCACTGGACTTATGGATTTGCAGTAGAAAGAGGGCAAACTTTGGAGATAGAAAATAAGCCTGTAAAAGAATAAACTGTATAATTTCAATAAAGTTACATGCAAAAAATAAAGAAGAGGAACAGAATGCAGACCAGGGGTGGTATGAATATATATATAACAGACAAAACCAAACTACTTAAAAAAATAAAAGTGTGTAAAACATGAAGGGAGATCTTGGCCAGAATTTCAGTTACCAGTAGAGTTTCCCACCAATAGCACCTATGCACAGCTTTAGGATTTGTTTGTATCCAATATATATATTGTTTGTTCATGGACATAGGGTCAGAAAAGCAGTTGCCTTCTTAGAATTTAATAACTAGTTGTGGGGCATCACATTCCCAACTCAAACCTGCAGATTCCTGATCATTAGGTATCATACAGCACTTTTCTGGGAATGAGGAACACACAAAAACAACATGAACAGGAGGTTATTTTGTATGCGTAACAAGGTGATTTCCTTATCACAGAAGAATATAAGTCATGTATTTAAAAGAGGGGAACTAAAATTAAAGGGGCCTAAAATGAACAAGTTTATTATATAATTAATGAAGAAAGTCATATTTAAACATTCCAGTCTATTTATCTCATTCCATGTTTCGTTACTTTAAAAATATTGTGTTAGGAGATATTTTAATGTATGGTCATACCATGATGAACTTACCCAATGTCTCTTTACCTCTGAGCTAATCACAGTCAGCCTGGCTAGTACTACGTGGGAGAAGGTGATATTTTAGCAAAACCTTAAGACTTGAGAGTTTTTTTTTTTTTAACAAGACTTTCCTATTCACATGCCAGGCTCTATATATAGATAACTGTTTATACTATCAAAATTAGATTAAGACAGTTTATCTAGATGATCAGGTTATAAAAGAGCACAGAAACCTCTTCATCTTCGGTAAGTGTCTATATTAATGCACCTTCTTGAGGTTCTAATTTTGTCATTCATGACCACAGGACAACTGCCTGAAAGATGGAATGTAAACCATTATTAAATGGTGCAGTGATGGCTTGGAGAGTAATCACCTGCTATGTAAGCATGAGGAACTTAGTCGACAGCACCGACATATACAGCTGGGTTGTGATGGTACCGAGCACTGACAGGGCAGGCGTAGGCAGATCTTTGGGGCTTAGTGTCTAGCCACGCTAGCCCAGTCAGTGAGCTCCAAACTCAGTGAAAGACCCTATCTCAAAAAATAAGGTGGTGAGTGACTGAGGGAAGACAACTAAGGTTGAATGGCCTCAGCCTCCACTTGCACACACGTGCACCTACCTGCACACACATGTGAACTCACACACACATAGAGACAGACATAAAAGTAATGCCCTAATGCTTATGCTCCTATTTGGTGTGTTTGGAAGGGAAAAAGGACTGGAACTTGCTTGCCCCTTTTTTTTTCTTGTTTTTGGTGTATTTCCTCAACTATAAACAAATTTCAGTTTTCTGACTACTTAAAAGCAAATACTGGAGAACTCAACGAAACCCAGAATCTTTTGGTTGGGTTCTCTAGTCTGCTTTCCCTCTAGGAAGGTTGGGACTTATTATGAGGTAGAATTAGCCGTGCTCCTAAGTACTTTGCCAGAACTGGTCCCTGCTATTAATTTCAGTGCATTTTCCTGGTATGTTTGAAATTGTTGGTGGAATAAGCTGTTTTACAGAGCAAAAGAATGCAGATGCAAAACTGCAACTGAATCTGCTTCTAGCTCTCCTCCAAACTGTGTTTGTGCACGGAAGAGCTCTAAACAAGGGAAGGCAGAGCATGGAGCTCACCATGACAGCCAGACCCATGGGTCAGTATGTCTGGTTATAGAAACTGTTTTGACAAACTGTACTGCAGTCACTAGTTAAAAGGAGACACCAAAGACTGGATCAGTACACACTGCATACTTACAATATCAGATTACACTCATAAATACATGTAATTACATTTTTCAGTTAAAAAATATAATCTTACCCAAATCCTGTGTATAAACCAGAGACTCCCGCTCCTCCAAGTTGTAAACAAAGGAAAGGAGTGAAGGAAGGAAAGCAGAAGAAAGACACAACACAGATGGTGTCTAAGAGGAGCCGGGGCTGTGCTCCAGCATCCGGCAGCTGTGAGCCCAGACCAGCTCTCCCTCACATTACCTGTGGCCTTTAGGAATGAGTTCACTTCTCCATTTCCTCCTATGGAAAACAAGGATAATGATGTGGCTTTACATAGTGCACTTGGTTTATTCGACATATAATGTATTTTCTACAGATGTTAGTTGTTGTAATTATTCTGATTCATAGACACAATTTCACCATCATACACTATAGCTGGACACTTGGCAGACCCTGTGAACCAAGAGGTTAAAGGACAGATCTATGAGAGGCAGCCCAACTCACATTACTGTTGGGGATCGAGCAAGTCAGTTGGGATGGAGTTTGTAAAGCTGCTGCTGTGTGGTCTTCTAACCACATGCTGTTCTCTCTACCACCCCCATGGGGAAGAAGGGTGGCATCAGACACAGCTATCCCACAACTACCACAGCATGAACCACACCCACAACACAGCTGATGCTGGGGGCCACACATGAGCTGGGAGGCTGCTCTACCCTCAGCAAACCCAGAGCCAAGAGAAAATTGCAAAGAGCAATTACTGCCCTCATTCTAAGCCCCAGTACCTTTGTCTTATCAACTCCAGGCTAAAACCCCATGATCAGCCTCTTTAGTTCTTGCCTCCTGCCTCTGGGAGGAAATAAAGAGATGTTAGAAGTGGACTGGATGATATCAGCAAACCAAAATCCCAGCTCTCCTACTCCTCCTGTGATTTAAGCAACAGGTGATTATAATGAATGCTCTGGGTCAACCAGTAGGCTCAAAATACTCAAAAAACCCTTGGATCACATACTTAGTCCACTGCTTACAGATCCAAGTCTCAAGCTGCACAAAGAGTCTTCATTAAGAGACAGAGACCTAAAACTCTCCTTTTCACTGCTCAATGAAGACAAAACAGGGGGAACTTGGGGTCTAACTGAGAGGTAGAACCCTTAACCCACATGCGTAAGAGACCAAGGTTCCATCTCCACCACAAAACAGAGTGGAGGGCTCATGAAGGAAGTCTGAGGAAATTCCCTAGGTGGACATTTAGGAACAGGTTGTGCCAAGGTTCATAATCCAGCCAGCCTTGCTGAGTGAGGACTGTGTGATACTTTATAGTAATTGCTATCACAAGTTTCTGGTCATGTTGCCTGGTTGATTTTAATTCCAAAAGTTAAACCTTTTTATTAATCCAGACTCATCAGGAGCTGGTATGTCCTGTGTAAACATGCCAGAGGTAGGTTTTGTGAATCATATGTAGATAATGGGATTAACCTTCCTACACATTAAGAAAAAAGTGGCATTGAAATTAGAACAAGGGACAGGCCATTTTTCTACCTGTGCTTTGGCAGACCCAGTCTTCTGTGGCTGTGGACACATGGTGTTAAATTAAAAGTAATTGCCCAGCCACAACCACAACCTTAGAACATCTAGTATTGCATATCAAACTGTTGTCATTTCTTGTAATTTGTGTATTTTAAATGATTTAAAATAAGAATGCCCAAAGTAGACATGGGTAGAAAATCAAAACAAAAAGCTAACTCTCTCAAGGAATATTCACTCTCATGAGCACCAAGTGCAGCTGACACAAAACTTCAGGCAGCCCTCTAATGAGCTGATGCTCTTCAGCTTCCTCGTTTTTTTTTTCTAATTGTCAAAGCACTTGGGCTTAAAGAGGAGATGGGTCATAGTCTGCAGCCTGCTTGATCTGAAATGACCAAGAGGAGGTGGACAGGTGAGAGCAGAAAAATGAACTCAGTAATATGACACAGAGACAGGGTTATAGAGCAAGGGGAATAACTACAGAAAACAGGCAAGAAAGAAGGTGAGAACCCAGGACAAAGGAAGACACTGATGCTCGGCAGGATATTTTAAAATGGTATTTTTCAACCTGGGGAAGAAGAAACATGCTAGATATTGTTAGCTACCTCCAATTTTTACCGGGAACCAGAACACACAGATGTGAACCCATGCCGACTGGGCCATGTGTTACACTCCATTCATCAGAACAATTCATCAGAGACCAGAGCGATCACATAGCTTAGCATGATTTGCAGTCCTGCACCAGACATTGCCAATTAGCCAATCACAGAAACCAGTTGTTTTAGACTCTAATCCTGTCTTTAAGACACAGCTGAATCTAAACATGAGTGTTTTGCTGTGTTTTGTTGTGTTGCTAAGTTACCTTATGCTGCATTTGGGTTTGGGAGGGCTGTTTTGCAGCTTGCTGTTTCCTCCACTTGTATGAAGTACACAAGTGGCAGGCGTTCACAGAGCCTGGTGTGCTGTGAGTTAGGCTCATAAACTATGAAGCATAAATGTTATTTTCAAATCACATAAATAATTGGCCTCAAGTGATGAGGCATCAAATAACCTTCACAAACTGGATGTCTCATGGAGAATCAATGCAATGAGTCAAATTTCTTGCTTGCACTATAACTAAACTCTGTGGATCCCCACTGCCCCAGAAATAGACTTAACACAGAGTTGAGTTTAATACAGAAAGTTCGTGTGTTGTTTGTGTTTTTGTTAGCATGGGCTTCCTAGACTATTCTAGGCTTTACTTAAGAATTCACTTGATTATCATTCCATGGGTTAATTAAGCAGGTGGAGATCAGAAAGTTAAAACCAAGTACAATAAGTGTATGGTTTTGCATAATTGCCATGATTTCCAGGATTGGTGGAAATACTTGGAAGATTAAAATCCTTGGTTCTGATTCCGAATGTGTAGCCTCTTAGTAAAATGTTCAAACTTCGCACCTGAACTTTCCGCTGTGGTGTATGGGCAGCATCTTTGCAATGGTTCCACTGAATTCTAGATTTAAAACACACACACACACACACACACACACCATATACACACAAATAGCCAGGCAGTGGGGGCTCATGCCTTTAATCCCAGCACTCAGGAGGAGAGACAGGGGGATCTCTGTGAGTTTGAGGCCAGCCTAGTCTGCTGAGTGAGTTCCAGGACAGGCTCCAAAGCTACAGAGAAACCCTGTCTTGAAAATCCAAAAAAAAAAAAAAAAAAAAAAAAAAAAGGATAAGCTTCCTAGTTTGTATGCTTTCTAAAATGCCCCTGTACTGGTTGGCAACATATTACAATATTTTTATTTCATTATCTATTAACTTAGTGTGGGGTTTGTGGGTGGAGGGAGGTTATACACTTGCCACTGTATGTGGAGTCCAGAGAATGGCTTGTGGGAATCAGTTTCTCCTCCCCCCATATGGGTCCCTGAGGTCAAATTCAGGTTGTTCTGTTGACAGCAATTGGCTTACCCCCGAGCCATATCACTACGTGATACACTAATGTATTTAGCCAGTAATGTAATCAAACACATAATCCTATCTCTTGAAGAACAAACCCTCCCTGTTTATATGCAGAAGTGAAGGTTAATATATGAGTATAAAGGTCATAAATGGTAACCTCTTCCTTTAACATTTAATCCTTATAGCATCCTTGTGAGACACGCATATATGTATACATCTATGTATCCTTATTTTTCCCAAAGTTGTAGAAGAAACCCAGAATTCAAACTAATATTAAGGGTTTTTTTGTTTTGTTTTGTTTTTTGTTTTGTTTTTAGCAATACACATTTGCTTTCCTAAATTCAAGGTTAAAGTTTGAATTTAATTTATGCTCCATGATCTTTTGACTACATAAGTAATTGGTTAATATAAATGTCTCACGAGTCTGTGCTTTGCATCACAGAAGGGTGTATTACTTTATATGCATCCCACCATTGAATCAACAACATAGATTCAGAATCTGCATCCCATGTCAGTGTACTTAAAGCTGTCAATGAAACACAAAACATGAGCTTTCTTGTCCTTGATCTCAAAGGGGAATCAGATTCTATGTGTTCATCTGATAAAGCATCTAGCATGATCTGTCAGTGAGATGATTAATAAAGAGGAATCTCCTAAGCCAGTCACAGATAGATTTTCCCAGAGTGATGATAGATTTAGAGGATTTTAATGCCATTAACTTCCTGATTTTTAGCTATTCTAGAGATTCTCAAATGTTTGCTGAGAGCTCATCATGAGTGCCTGTGTGTAGCCTGGGCTTCAGATACAGTTAATCTAATGGGAAATAGTCCTCCCTACTAATACTCTACTCAAATCTCCTCGGAAGTTGACCTCTATAGCATGTGTTGAGTGCTAGAGATACTCACTACCTAGTGATAGGAGACTATTGCATTTTGTTGTTGTCATTCCACCCCTTTCTACAGAGTAATTCCAATTTTTCTCTGGTCTGCATTACATCCAATGTGTCTGCCGTTTCTGAGTGGCTGAATCCCTAGAGAAGTCATGCCTTGGGTTGAATGGAGAACCAGGTTGACTGGATTCCTGCCCTCCAGGAAATCTGACCATGTGTTTCTTGCTATGATATCCTCCCTTGTTTCTTCTAAATACAGTCTTTCCTGACCACTTTCAGTTGGAACACCAGTCCTCCAGCACACTGCTGTATTCCTATCTACATTAGCAACTTGCTACAAGGGTTTCTCATCCATCCCAAGCTAGAATTGAGGAAGCCTAATTATTAATGGCATATCTGCTTTTCAGGTCCCCTCTCTTGCTGCTTCTTTTTGGCTTCAGAAGTTAGGGACAACTGGTTCTGAAAAGTGGGAGAGGAACTCATTGATGTTGTAGTCTGTTAGTAATAGTACGAGAAAAGCTGAAGCCAAACTCCAGAGTAAGAACTGGTGACTTATTCTTGTCATCTGGGTCCTCTAAGTATCATATGTGTCTACTTACAACTTAAGTTTACAGTTGGCCAACTAAAGTGATAAATGCAACTTTTCATTAGCTAGGCCTTTGTCTTGGGAGCCATGTTCTGGGTAACCAGTCATTCCTGGCTTTTAAAACTGCACATGTTTATGTCATAATATGGACATGATATTCACCTTGTCCTATGCACACTTCTTACAGGATGCTCATTTTTATCTTGCAGGCATCCCTTAGTACCTTGGACTAAGCAATAACACTAACTGTTAATGAACTATTACTGAGACAATCCCATAGAAAACTGAAATCATATAATTATGATCTCAGAATTAGCCACAATAAGTAGATGTTTGACCATGAAGATGGAGCATCACAAGAGAAAAGTATCCACCCATTGTATTTTACAACTCAGCTTCATGTGCTAGGGAAATGTTATTTTGCAGATTAATGAGGGGTGTCATTTTGAATGCTACCTTCAATAAAACAGACCCATCACCCGAGTTCTTTCAGCAAATGGCTTTTCCTGGCATTTCAGTTTGGTTACTAGTGGTACATGACTAAGGAATAACATCTCAGAGAATAAGATGCAAGACTTACCAGTACGTGATGGCTAACGGGTTTGCACAGCACATAATGTCTTCTCCTGATATCTCTAACAGGGTCGTGTCAGTTGTACAGGACGGCTAATGGTGCAGGCTGTCAACCAAAGAGGTCGCAGTCCCCGCTCTCCCTCGGGCCATCCTCATGCCAGAAGGTATTTCCGATGTTCATTCCTGGGTGTCCTGTGTGTCCCTTCTCATTCATTTATTGCTATAAACCCATTGCTACAGGGAACGCAGACTTGAAGTGTATGGTGTCTTTATTATGCCCCTTTGCAGTTTCGAAATGGGAGGGAGTAGAATAGGAGGGAGCAAGTACTTGCCAATATGCCCAAACTATTCACGTATATAATCATTACTCTGGGCTCTCTCTGTCTCTTTCCCTCCTCCCACCCACCTTTCCTCCCTCCCTCTCTCCCTCCCTCTCTCCCTCCTTCCCTCTTGCACTGAGGATTTGAACCTAGTGCCTTTAAGCATTTGAGGCAAGCACTCTTCCACTGAGCAGCAGCCCTCCTCTTTTAAACTGAATCTTGCTAATGATTTCTGACAATTTGCATTAAATGTCTTGCTGGGTTCCTCAAGTCTCCTGTGCCATTACTGTCGGTTGTAGTGCTCTGCAAACATAAGCAGTGAGACATACGACCTTGGAGAGGTTGGCACTACCCTAGTTTAAAGCAGAAAATAAGGCCTTCAGGCAAACAGACAAACTAATGAAAGCTTAAACATGCCTTAAAAATGTAATTTGTTTTCCCAAGGATCATGAAAAAGAATTTTGATAAGAAATACATTATGTTTTTATAACGTAAGAAATTATAATTAGCTACAAAATTTAAATCATACTGAAAAGTTAATATTTATTTCCGTTGGGAAAGACTTGGTTTAAAAAGAAGAAGGAAAGCTGCTGCTACTTCTAAGATAAAGCCAGGCACCTTTAATCCAAGCACTCAGGAGGCAGAGGCAGGTGAATCTCTGAGTTCGAGGCCACCCTGGTCACTCTACAGAGTGAGTTCCAGGACTGCCAGGGGTACACAGAGAAACATTGTCACAAAAAAGAAACAAAGAAAAAAGCAAACAGACAAATATATATATATATATATATATATATATATATATATCTAACACAAAGCTTTAAAAATGTCTGATTGTCTGATTAGGAAAAATATTCTCAAACATAGTAACCCCTTCTCTATTTCCCTTTTCTGATTTGTATTTAGTAGTCTGCTGATTGAAGACTACTCAATCAATTATAGACTTCCAAAAGAAAGGTTTGCATGTGGCATTTGTGAGTGTGTAAATGTCAGGGGGATGGGTTCAGACAGGGACTTGTCTCCCTTGCAAATAACTACCATGTATGCTCTATTTATCTGACTATCATGTCTCTTGTCTCAAGGCCTCGCTCTCGATCAAGGGACAGTGGCGATGAAAATGAGCCCATTCAGGAGCGATTCTTCAGACCTCACTTCCTGCAGGCTCCTGGAGATCTGACTGTTCAGGAAGGCAAACTCTGCAGGATGGACTGCAAAGTAAGTGTGTCCATGCCTGCTGGCATTCTCTTCTGTGTTTACCGTGAGGTCCGAGATGCCCCCAACTCGAGAGACACGGACTCTGTGGTTATATACAGTTATCATTACGATTTTCTTTGCTAACTTTCATTATGTATATTCCTTACTCTGAAGTCTACGCATCAAACTTCAGCAAATCACTAGGTCTTCCTCCCTCTCCCCACTTACCACCCCCACCCCACCCCCCATTTTGTAGCAATAAGTCTACCCTGCATCCCAGTCACCCAGTGATCTTCATGGCTACTCTGTGCTATTGGAGTTACTTACTTTTTTATTCCTCCATTTCTGAATTACTGTCTTTTCTATAGTAGTTTTTATTGGATAACTTTATTTTAAATTAGCTTACATGCTAACACGCTCCCTTAAGGCATTTCATACTTATTTAGTTTGTGCTGGTTTGTAGTCCCCTGCTCCTCCCCTCCCCTACCTTTCCTCCCTATTCCCACCATACATTTCCTCCCCTACTAGTCCCCCACCCTGATTCCACCTGTCATTTGTGTTATTGTCTTAACCTTTAGGGGGTAAATGTGGGTAGTTTTTAAAATTATTTTGGCTCCATCTACTGGTTATCCCTGGAACTGCAGAACATGAATAATAACTAGAGCTTGGTAGAGAGGTTTGGAAAAGCTGCTGTTAAAAATAAGTTTACTGGATATGCATGAGCCACAAGGCTAGCGTGAGGGATGGGACAATGCATTTCTGTATTTCTAAAATTAGGTCACAGCTGTGGCCTTAAATAGTTTCAAAAACATCACTCCTGAAGATGCAAGAGTAGAAATTATGAGTCCTTTATCAGTGTGAGAAAGACAATGCATTAGAGGGGATTGGCCCATGACCACTAGACACTCTTGCAGTAGAGATGTGAGGGTAATGTGTGTCTCCTCATTCTTAGTCCTAGCAATTGCTTTGAAGTAATCTGACTTATTTGATCACTGGGCGGGGGGGGGGGGGGGTCTTAGTACATGCAGAAAAGAATAAATGTATTCTTTACCATAATTTGCTTTCTAATGTAGCTCATCTTACATTATAAAACATGAGTGAATTTCAAAGCATTATTTCATTTTTAGTCAAGAATTAACATATTCAGGGGACCAGGTGTGGTGACTCACACCGTTAATCCCAACACTCAGGAGGCAGAGGCAAGTTAATCTCTGTGAGTTTGAGGACAGCCTGGTCTACATAGTAAATAAGTAAGTAAATAATTAAATAATTTTTAAAAAGTTTTTGAGGTTCATACATGAGGGGGCCTGGGAAGATAACCCAGCTGGCACAGTGTCTGCTGCTCATGCATAAGGAAATGAGGGATTGAGTCCAGATCTCTCCAGCACCACATAAAAAGCTGGTGCCTGTAACCTGCTGCTGGTGGGGTAATAGAGACAGGGAACACATAGGGTTCATTTGCTGGCAGTCTAGACAGCCAGTGGGCTTTCAGTTCAATAAGACACCCTGCCTCAAAATGAGGTGGAGAACTATAGACCTGATGTTGATCTCTGACCTCTACTGACATGTGCATTTACATCAACCCACATGAACATGTGCAAACACAGCACATATAAAAATTCATGTTAGAATTACTATATGATCTAGCTGGGTATAGATAGATCCCCAGAAAATGCAATCACAAGTCAGCAATGTCTGTACTCAAGTCATTCGCAATATCAAAAATACAGAATCAGTTTAAGTGTGTCTGACAACAGATTAACAGATTTAAAAATATACCTGTGTAAGGCATATTGAAAAAAGAAACTTCATCATTGGTGAAAGCATGGAGATCCTAAAGTGCATTATGTTAAGTGAAATGACCCAGGCACAGAAAGACAAATACTACATGAAACCATTTGTCACTTACATGTGGAATCTTGCTGCGCTTTCTTTTATCATTTATTATAAAATAAAACTCGGGAACCAAATATAAAGGTATGAACCTGACACACACACAGCAACTTCCACCCACACTGGTCTCTCTGTTCACCTCCCTGCTTGGCTTGACCAGAGCCTGTGCCACCTTCCAGCCCCACCTACTCTTCATCAGACATCACTCTTTCTCTGGTTTGGGGGAACTCTCTGATCCATTCCGACCAGCTGAGTGTGAACCCCAACTCTCAAACCATCATCTGATTTCACTGACCATCAGACCACAACACAAAATATTTCCTCAACAGAATCTAAAGAAGCTTGGCATTGGAGGAATTAAATGATGCTTGCCGAGAGCTGGCAGAGCAGGATTGGCAAGCTGTCAGTCACACAGCTGTCAGAAGTTCAAGAAATCTATTGCTCATCACGGTGGTTATTAACAACCCTTCAAACACATGAAGGCTGCTGACAGGAAGTTGTAAATGTTCTTGCCACAAAAAAAAAAAAAAAAAAAAAAAAGATAAGCAATGTGCTGCTTAGCTTGACTTCATTATTCCACATTGTGTACACATTCTAGAGCATTGTGCATGCAATATATACAAATGAAAATTTTTATTTGCCCATTTTCTAATATTTTAAATTTTGAAAGAATTCATAAATATAACCAATATGATGGTATTTGTCATCAACAAAATGAATGATGTCATCCTGAGATTGTTACTAATTTCATGTGTAAAAAATGGAGTTATGGGCCAGATGCCGTGGCTCACACCCTCATTCCCAGCACTCAGATGGTAGGGGCAGGTGGAGTTTTGGGAGTTTCAGGCCAACCTGGTCTACACAGGGAAACAGAAGTCAGTCAACATTACACAGGCAGGTCCTATTTCAGAAAAAAAGAAAACATGAGGAAAAATGTGTATTTTTTTAAATGTATCCTGATGAGTTGATACACAGCTCTCTGGGAGCTACTTTTTATTGCTCTAAATGGCAACATAAATGTTCTTTAATCTTTGCCTTTAAAAGGACATTGAGAACTAAAACAACCACTCCTTGAATTCACTATCATGATCCCACCTACATAAAGACAATCTGAAAGTCCATGGGTATGGTGGCACAAGCCTCCAATCCCAGCACTAACACAGAAGCAGGAGGTTCACAAGGTCAAAGTCATCTCTGCCTACATAGTTATCAGCTCGGGCCACATGAAACCCTGCCTCAAAAACAAAAGGAGAACCAAATGCCTTGCCATAGCAATGGACATTGCACCGCTACCTACTTCAAAGTTTGCTAAGTGTGCTCTTCTCTCTGCATCTCCAAGAGATGGACCCAGAGCACACAGACTGCTCAGACTGCGGCCAGCTTGGGATGACCTTCAGCTCCCAATGACATGCTGTTCTCACCACACACTGCTAGTGCTCCAGTGACAAGAATACGGCCGGTTCCTTTTGCTTGAGCATGAGTAACCCTCCCACTGGAACAGCTCCTGTGTGAATAGTTTTGAAAGAACCCAGTTGGTGACTTCCTGCTAGTAGATGAGCCTGCTTGTCCATTTTCAAGCCCAGGAAAATGGGAACAAGTTATAAACTCCCCAAGACCTGGAGCCCAGTTGGGAATATCTACTGCTTTATTTCCGTGCCATTGTAGTGTCTTCCCCACAGGGAAAGGGTACCTGTGGAAGGCTGGCGATAGCAAGGGATAGGAGAATAGCATACTGCCCCCAAACCACTCCCTAACTATTGCTCGTCCTGAAATCCCAACCTCTTAACCCATGATTTAATTGCACTTTTCCCCTTACATTCTCCAGATGTGACTACATGTATAAGAGATACTTCATGGGTAGTAGGCATGAATACATACCATGGGGCTGGATGGAATGTATGAGTTCTCTGACAGATTTGGAAAAAGCTAATGTTTCAAAGAAATTGTTTTATAATCCATAGATGTCTCTTTGGGGGACAGTATACATGATTTCCCATTAGTAAAGTTGGAAGAAGAATGGATTTCAAAAGGTCTTCCTTAATGCTCTTTCTACGATAAAATCAAGGGCAACACTGTAAAAATCTGGCAGAATCTCCCTTTCACACTGCAGCATGCTATCTGATCCCTGGTCACACAACTGCCATGACCTTAAGATTTTAGGGTATTTCCACTGTGATGCTAATTTCTCTATGACTTCCTGGGCAATTTCAAATTGCTCTTGTTATTCAGTTTCAAGGGTTATAAAATAATAATAAGCCTGTGTACTAATGGATGAATTATCTAACATCTCCTTGGTGATGGCCACTCCTTGGTGAGAAGTTTTAGTGCTGAGTGATATTGTTATAATGGTTGCACATCTTCTATTTCCAAAGAGCTCAGAGCCCAATGCTGACATCACCTGGGAATTTTTATAGTCCTGGGTGAGGTAAGATGATGACAGAAATATGTTTTAATCCCTGTTTCACTTATCTCCAGATTGTTCTATAAGAAATGTTTAGTTGTGAGAGTCTGTGTGTTTATGGAAACCATGGGAAGGTTTTAAACAAAGCAGTAACATGAGGAAGCCGTCTAAAAAGCCATTGTTTGTGCTACCAAGTGTTCCACAGGGAAGGAGTAACAGACAAACAGGCTTCTGCAACTTTATATATAGAATCCAACAGACTGTTTTTAACACAGCATACAGCAATTCGAAACTCTAGAGGATCGATGCTGGATCCATAACTCTTGGTGATTTGGTTGCTTTACTATTAGAGAAATGTACATGTTTTCCCTTTCTGCTTTCTGCTTAGGTCAGTGGGTTACCAACCCCAGATCTCAGCTGGCAACTAGATGGGAAGCCCATACGCCCTGACAGTGCTCACAAGATGTTGGTCCGTGAGAATGGAGTACACTCCCTCATTATAGAGCCAGTCACGTCCCGGGATGCTGGCATCTACACGTGTATTGCCACCAACAGAGCAGGACAGAACTCTTTTAACCTGGAGCTTGTGGTTGCTGGTAGGTGGCCTGTGACTCCTTTTCCACTGCCAGTCAAACGACACAAAAGTTAATTCTTCATTATTAGCTAATACAGAAAATAAGTAAAAATGCTGACAAAATAGATTGTATCACCAAATACAATGGTAGCATGTCATAAAGCTTAGCAACAGGAAGTGTCTATTTTTTCTCGTTTCAGCATAGCCATTATTGTTTATCTTTTCTTTCTCCCATACCCAAGCAAAGAAGGGAAGAAGAGTTAGGTAGCTTACTTTTTCATAGCTGTGATAAGCCTAGTGTTCCACAGGAAAAAAGTGACTGACAGGCTTCCAGAACTTTATATAGACAGGCCATATAGCTATTTCTAAACTCAAAAACTTTAAGCAATGTTGTCATCTACACTCAATTCAATATCAAACTGAATTAATTTGCTTTCTAAGCAATGTAGGTAATTTGTGTAAATGTTGTTACAGGAAGTTATACCCTGAGAAACATTCATAGAAAGGTTTATACCACCCTTAGGAGTAAGGCAGAAGTGGGATTTTGATGGCCTGACTCTTGATATCATGAAACTTGCCAACACACATTCCTTAAAGCTCGACTGACAATGCCATCATATATGTTATCTTGGCTTGGCCTGGCATCAACTCTGTGAGAAAATTGCAGCTTCCTGGAGTTCCTCTTAGTGAACTAGGATTAGACTCCAGACAGCCTATTGCAAACACTCTGTGAACCAGTCTGCTTCTTCAATAGAGTGACAAAGAGAATAAAACTAGGGAGGGATATAAAATCCAGGCTATAAGAACCAACATATTCTTTCCCACAAAAATCTGGTATAAATATATGGGTGATGCTTTTAAATATTGTACAAAGTATTCTCTCTGCCCACATGGCCGAGTTGATTTCATTCATTTCTCTCAACTCAAATTAAATTGTTTATTTTTCTATTAAATTTACCCACTGCTCTTCTTTGTTCATCAGGATAACACTTGGGGGTCCCTGAAACAGGCATCTGGGCATGCATGCCTCAGCACTCATGTCAGAGCAGGCAGTGCATGGATCAAGGTCTTCAACATCAGATACTGGTTTGAGTGCTCCTGGCAGTGTTTAAAAGCAGCCTACGTATCCCAAATGCTCACCAGTGACAACATGTGCTGCTTGGAACACACTGTGCACTGCGCTGCCTGGACAGGCCTTCATCAGCATTTTTCCAGTTTAATCCTTATAATGTGCTATGACACATTATGGTCCCCACTAGTTGAGATGCTGAGGCATCTGTGGTCTGTTTGCAAGGTGATACAGCTAGTAAGACACAAACTAGTATTGGATGGCAAAGACCTTGATTCATGTTCGTATGCAGGAAGATGTGTATCTGTGGATTCATTGTTGGGAACTCGGGTGAAATCAAACCTGTTCTTTATCTGAAATTATTTCTACCAGTGACCCAAAAAATCAGTTTCCCATTGCTTTACAATGTTCAGGATATTATTAACAATAAGTCCTTTTTGTTTTGTTTTGGTTTGGTTTGGTTTCTCCATACAGGGTTTCTGTATGTAACAGCCCTGCTGTCCTAGAACTTACTCTGTAGATCAGGCTGGCCTCAAATTCACAAAGATCCACTTGCCTCTGCCTCCCAAGTGCTGGGATTAAAGGCGTGTGCTACCACTGTCCAGCAAGTCCTGACTTTTAAAAGAGTAAGTAATAAAATCCTATAAGATAATCATAAAGTTGTCTTCTTTGTAGCTCCCTATGAAGAACACAAGTTAGATTTGTAATTTGCCAGCTGTATATTCTTATAGATAACCATTTTTTAAAAAACTGCCAAATTTAGATAAATACTTTTCCTGCATCTATCCCCCCACCCCCCACCCTTTAAACCCTGCAGTATGTCTCCTTGAATTATAAGTTCCAATTCTTCAAAGTAAACATTTCAGGTGACAGCCAGTGACACCTAAGCCTGTGTACTTGGCACCACTAGATGGCACCTATAGGTAAAGGCTGTGAGCTTAATGTTGACTTAATTAGGCAAAGCTCTCACAGCTGCCAGCAATGTGAATTGGAAGTCTGTCAGGCAGGCATTCTAAGGAGCAGATGTCGCGGCACAGCGTGGGCCTATCAGTCTTGAACTAATCAAGGGAATACAGACCTTTACTCAGGGGAAACGCTAACCTCTACCACATGAACTAAAAATGGTATCACAAAAAAGCTGCTTGACCTCGAAAGCCCCTGAGTTCCTTGCGGTGACCCTTTCGTACTCCACTAACAGAATTCATCTCGTGTTTCCTTAGCAAAAGAAGCACACAAGGCCCCTGTGTTTGTGGAGAAGCTGCAAAACACAGGGGTAGCTGATGGGTACCCAGTGAGGCTGGAATGCCGGGTGTTGGGAGTACCTCCCCCTCAGATATTTTGGAAGAAAGAAAATGAATCACTCACTCACAGCACTGAGCGAGTAAGGTAAGACTATACAGGGGCCGCATCTACCCCATAGCTTTACGGAAGAGATGTCGGCTATTGCATGCAAATCAGTGTGTGTAAAAGCCATGTTGTCACGAGCACATTCTGACTTAACCTAGTTGTGTTTCTGAAATGTGTATATCAGAAAGAAGCAATGGATTCATTTGCCCCAGTAGCAACAGCCTCGCCTGTGGTTTTGTACAGGCTGGTCTTCTCCAGGAATAGTGCATAGGTTTATTCATCCCCACTCTCCCATTAACTTAATGGGGCTAGCCGCCCTCCTCTCCAGAATGACTATGATCCTATCTATTGTCTGCTACTCGCACAGTTCTGTTTCTTATGGCCTAATTAATCCAACGCCACTTTTTATTATGTGGAGCTCTAATGACTTTATCTTTTTCTGCAGCATGCACCAGGACAATCATGGCTACATCTGCCTGCTCATTCAGGGAGCCACAAAAGAAGACGCTGGGTGGTATACTGTATCAGCCAAGAATGAAGCAGGCATTGTGTCCTGTACTGCCAGGCTGGATGTCTACAGTGAGTGCTGCCTCGCTTCATCTTACTGCATAGCCCGAGTTGAATGATTAGGAATTAGATTATCAGAATGACATACCACATTACTCCAAGATTTATGTTCTAAGTTTATACTCCAGCATTTTATTTGCCAAAAAGAAATTCATATTACTCTTTCTCTTTCTGTTTATAGTTTCCCGACATTAATAGTGAAACCCCTCCAGGAGAACAAGCACCCAAGTATCACCAGGGTCTTTGATTGATTAGCAAGATGTGCATGTTGATGTCTTAGCCTGGCTAGTCAGCTGTGGCTTTCTCACTTGAGCTTCCATGGGGGTTAACAATAGACAAAGGCATACGCAGTTTTCACATTTTCTTATCCTGGTATTCTGCAAGTGACTGTCTCTTAACATCTCTTCCTGGACCATAATCCTCTCATGGTGTCTTAACATGTGTACTTTGATTCTGGAATGTGTACTTACACTGCAAAGTGCTTTTCTCATTAATGTATCGTAAGCAGCTTAGCAGGAGATTCTTGAATGTGTGTGTGTGTGTGTGTGTGTGTGTGTGTGTGTGTGTGTGTGTGTGTGTGTATCTGTATACATGCATCCTAAATTTCAAAAACTACCAGCTCAATTTAAAGGCTAGTACAAGAGCATTATATTATTGGTTGATAAAAGAAAATAGAAAATATTAAAAGCAAATTCCAGATTTGATTTCTGCTTTAGAAAGTAACAGTCCCTTGAAACCTTCCCAAATGCCAGATTCTTTTCAGTTTATTAATGTTAAAATTCTATCTAGAATTTCTAGCTGTAATTATCATTAAAGAAAAGAGAGAAAGATGGGTCAGATATAGGAGGCTTACCAACTGTTTTGAGATTTTTCCAGCACTGCAGGTGGTAAAAGAACAATAACTTCCCATGTTGCCTGACTTTATAGCCCCAATGCCACAACAGACAGTAGCCTATGATTCTTGTAAGTAAAATGCAGAAGGACCTCTAAGGTTAGCTACAGCTCTACTGCGGCTGTGTTCAATTTTCACAAACAGTGTGAAAATTGTGGGGACTGGAGAGATAGCTCGGCAGTTAAGAGCAATTCCTGTTCTAGCAGAGGACCCAGGATCCACATGGCCATTCACAGCTATCCAGTACTAGGGCAATCTGGCACCTCCTGGCTTTCCAGGCACCAGGTACATACTCAGTACACATGCAAACACACAGGCAACACATTTACACACACACCCAGGCATCATGAACATACTCAGTGCATGTGCATATATGAAGGCAAAACTCTCACATATATAAAAAAGAAAATCTTTTTAAAGAGAATATGTATGGACCATAGATAGATAGACAGATTGACAGACAGACAGAAAGACAGACATTAATTTTGTGAGTGTGATTTTTGTTTTTAGACAGGTTGTTGCTCTGACCATTACTGTGCAACCCAAGCTGACCTCAAACTTACAAAAATCCTCCTACCTCAGCCTCCCAAGTGCTGAGCTTACATGTATAAACCACCAGGCTCTGCCCAAAAGTCATTCTGTATTTACTTAAACTCCAAGCATATCTTGGCTAGGAAAAAAAAAAAATCATTTATTCTCTTTCTTTGTAGCCCAGTGGCATCAGCAGCCACAGACCACCAAGCCAAAAAAAGTACGGCCCTCAGCCAGTCGCTATGCAGCGCTTTCGGACCAGGGACTAGACATCAAAGCTGCTTTCCAACCTGAAGCCAGCCCATCTCACCTGACACTGAACAGCGGCTTGGTAGAAAGTGATGACCTGTGATCAGTGCCCCGTTGAAGCTGAAAACTGAACGCCATTGCTTTGACCAACATCCTCCTCTGTCACATTATGTAAAAGGCAGAAGTATAATTTTGACTTTAAGAAATTTTAAAAAAACAACACCAAATTCATATTTTTCTTACTTGATAGAGAATCTAAGTAGGTGATGCTTATAGGAATATACACATTGCACAGAAAATTCGCATTTGTTGTCCAGGTTAAAACTTTTGGAATTGTAATTAAAGTGGTCGACATGCCAGAAGAAATCAACTGTTCAGAGGTAACCACAGGTTAAGTTATCTACAAGTGCCTTCAAACACAAGCTGTAGGTGCTATAGTGTGGCAGTGCGAAATATTTGACAGCATCTCTAAGAGCAGTGTCTACAGATGGCTACAGTGAACCAAGTGCAATATGGAAGGGCAGAAAAGAGAAAGAAGAAAGCCAGTGAAAGCCTTGTCTTTGCAAACTGCTCGTGTTAAATCAGAAGGAAGGAAGTTCTTGCCTTAAACATCATCCGTATCAGGGGTTTTCTTTTTACACTACTTTAGTACAAAGCTTACTTACAATCCATAGGAACTAAAAGGCTGATTTAAACTTAAACAACTAAAGTATTCTGTAGAAAGCTGATAACGTATTACAGTCCATACAAGAGGCATCCAAACCACCCAGATGACCAAGGCATGTATTGTTTGGAGGAAATAGGTTTGGAAGGCATAGAAAGAATGAAGGAAGGAGTTGCTACCCGCACAGGGATCTCATATCCATTTAGATGAAAGCATCAGGGGGTGGGCCAGGCTCTTCCTTGGTTTTCTTCTAAGCCTTAAAAACACAGATGCAAAAGCACTGCTGTTAACCAGTCAGGGACTCTAGAGGGTCATCTGGAAGTCTGGAGCACATGTGTGGTGGAGACTTCCATGTAGCTGAAGTGTGTAGTAGTTGACGATGTTAGTGTGTAGAGTAAGTTGGGCATGGGTTGAGACTGCAAGGGTGGCAGGAGTAAAAAGTAGCCGATAGAGTCTAGTCTGCCTGAGGGAAGTAAAGATTTGAGAGACAAAAGCAAGCTTGTGATACAATGAATTTCTTTTCCTTTGGCACTAAGAGGCGTGGTGAATGGTTCTCTTCACTTCCCACGCCATGGAAACTAGTCTTCGAAGGGTCAGGCTCTGAGCACCTACAGGGCCAAGCTGCAAGGACCGCTTTTTGAAAGCACGATTCTGCATCAGCTACACGGAGTTGATTCTGACCAGACTTGATGAGTTTAAGTCGGAACCAATATTTTCCTTTTTTAATGAGAGAAAATAATCTGGCCTGATAGTGTAAAACGTGAGGCTTTAATGGTACTTTGCTATGAAAAGAAAACACTGTGTTCCTCGTGCAAAACCATATCTATTGTTCATTATTTATAAACGTGTTCAACTTTCTTAGCTCAGTTACTCAATTCATACGTAGTACTTCTTAAAAGAATTTTGTATCTGTAACCACCCCATATATTTTGTATTACTGCATCACATGTACAGCTTTCTACTTTTGTAAGAACACCAACCAACCAAGTTTTAGCAGGCTTGAGCACTGGGTGGCAGATGTTCTATGCAGCGTGGTACAAGACTTTGACCACATACATACACATTGCTAATGGAGGATTTAAGTAACCATTCAGGGTCTTCTAGACCTATCTCTGTTGTAGAATTGTGACCTATATAATTATATCATACTTGCCAAACTTTTCTGAATGTGACTTTTTTTTTTTTTTGCTAAGTTGCTGGGCTTGGGAATTAACTAGCATCCTTTTGCCACCTTTTATGTTATATTTATGGGGGGAAAAAACAAAAAAACAAAGTACTACCATACTTTGGATTGTTGTGCCATTATAATGTGGACTTAATATCAATAAATAAATATTTAACAAACAGTAGCTGATCCTTTGTAACGCTGTGTTCTATGGCTGCTGTGATGGACTGGCCTGGCAGAGTTAGAAGCATCAAATTTCTGTATTCTCGAAGTCAGGGAGATCAGAAGGTGGGCATGAGACGGCAAGCTCCCAGTTCACTGTGCACTAAGAGTTAACATCATTGTGTCACGGGCTGCAATCTTACATGATGCTCAAGTGGTTATGACACAATTCAGAAGTACCTTGATGCTATGGGACAGAGGACCCACTAGTCTGTCCACCGGGGGTTGCTCTCCTCGCCTAAAGGCATGGGTATTTTTTTCCCTCCATCTTCAAAGCTAAAAGTGAGAATTCCCCTCATGTATACCCTCTCCTGCTTTGGTTCTATTGTGGAAGGATCCATTCCCCTTTAAAGGTGTGTGTGAATAAAGCAAGCCCACCTGTATAGTCTCCTTTCTAAAAAGCATTTGATTTAGAAACTTAAATCCTTTCTGGGGGACAGGGAAGTGGCTCACTGTGTAAATATCTGCTGCATACAATTGAAGAACTGAGTTCATATCCACAGCACCTACCTAAAATCCTGGCCGTGATGACATAGTGCTGAGGGGTTAGTGACAGACAGACTTGTGGGGCTCACTGGACAGCCAGGTTCAGGGAATCGAAGTGTCTGAGGAAGAATCCTGATGTCAACCTCTGGCCTCCACCTGTACCTGCATGGGCGAGTGTACCCATGCCATGTACACCATACACACACAAAAGAAAAAAATAGCTTCTTCCAAATAGCACTGAAATTCAGCTTGATTGCATACGAGAGGGATGTAGGACAGCTGTCTGCTTACTAACCCTCAAAAAAAAAAAAAAAAAAAAAAAAAAAGTTTAGCAAGCAAATAAAGTCCTGGAGTACCAATTATACACCTGTGCTGTTTAAAGCATGTGACATACTGGGATTTCACCTAGAATGCCTGGCATTTTGTTTCACATCCTGAGATCTATTCTTTATGTTGAAATTTCATCTAATTAAAGTGTTTTCCCACTGTACTACAAATGACAGGCATTCACCTAATTCCTTTCTTTAGAGAAGCCTATATGTAGGTCAGGCCTTAAAATGGTTCTCTCTAGACTGGTTACCAGGAACTTACTAGAAATGCAAATTATTTAGTGCTACCCAATTCTTCTGATTCAGAAATCTGGTTTTTGAGACCAAACAGATGGCTCAGCAGGTAGACACTTGCCACTAAGCATGATGACCTGTGTTCAGTCTCTGGGACCCACCTGATAGGAGAGACTGGCATAAATTTAACATATAAATGTTAAAAGAATAGAAATCTGGATTTTCTCAAGCCTTCCGGTTCAGAAGCCATCACCTGAGGAGGTTGGTCCCTTAGGTCCTCCCATGCTCAACCGACCCTCAGAACTGTTGCATTGCCAAAGAGCCTGAAGAAGCTGTTAATGGACTAGTCATAACCGTCCCTCAGAAGAGCCTGGTTTTGGTGCATCAGTTACATCACAAGAATGCTCTCTATCAGTGAAGTGATCTTCAAGAGGCCTCAGGATCTTTGTTTCTCTTTGTCTGCTGAACCAGTGGCCACTGCTCAGTAATATGCTACTGCACTGTACAACCAAAATTCTTCCCAATCTCAGTTATTTCACTTCAATGTAAACCCTCTCTAAAAACATGTACATACCTCACAAATATAGTGTAATGTCATGAAAGGTGAATCAATACTAGGGACATGCCCATTCAAATGACACAATTAGGATATCTAAGCAAAGAAGGTACTTCATGTATATACACACACATGTTCGCAGCCTGAGGCAGACTATATAGAGCTCTGCTTGTTTGTTTTAAAGGAATATGCCCCAAAGGAAAATGGGAAAATAAGAGACAAATGCCAGAAAGCAGATGGAGGGTGAGGTACTAAAAATTGATCCCCCAAAGCCACCCAATGATTGAAGGAAATATAATTTAGAAAAGAAAAGAAGGGAAGAAATCACTCTGTTTCCCCAAGACAGAGTTCATAAAAGCCTGTAGTTAGAATTATTTACAATTTCTGCAAATCAAAGTGAGGAAAAGGCTTGCAGCAGTCAGTGGACCCTGACCTTCTATACCAGTCACAGGAAACTGAACCATAAAAAGCGACATTCCCAGGTGGAGACAGGGTGGTTGGTTATAAGTACCACACCAGTACATGGAATCAAATCCATTTAGAGCATTCTTGCCCTCCAAGCTCCAGACTATTGACAAGAGATGAGAGCCAGGGGTGGATGGTCAGCATTCCAGAAAAATCCAACCAGTGCTTTTATCAGGTATCCTGTCAGAGCAACAGGAAAAGTAACTAACACACATACCCGTTCTCAAAGTACAACCCAGGAAACCCGGATAGCCCCTAGGCCCTCTAAAAGAGCAGGAAGATCATACCTTCTTCCACATTAATATTGCAATGTCACTTTCTCTTTTCACACTCATTCCCTCACAACTGTGTCAATAAAGCTCTAACCTTTTGTTTTTAATAACATTTTTCTCCCAGAAAATGTTATCTCCCATGTACTTTTCCTCAGAAGTTACTGAATGATGCACTCAGTAATATTCTACTGTGACAAGAAACAGCTAAGGCCATAGGAGAAACTTGTCTCCAGGAGAAAACCTTTACAACTTGTAAGGTGACCTTGCAGGACAGACTTGATGCTAAAACAACAGTGAGCAGGGGACCATATCTTGGGCAAACTGCTTAGCTGTGTATATCTTTTACTTTGTATTTAAAAATACTCTCATATTAGGACCCCAAAGATAGACTTGAGGAGGACTTCGGTGGATCTCTTTGTGGTACATTTCTTTAATTTCCCCCAGATACTCAAGAGGTTCTCAAGAGTAAGATCAGAGTACTTCTTCAGGCCTATTCTTTCTCATACTGGCCAGAGTGAAACCAGGAATCCACCACACATCAGTGACATTTGTACTCAAGAACTTGCCCATTTCAACAAGGTCATCAGATTTCTAGGCTGGAATCCACCACACATCAGTGACATTTGTACTCAAGAACTTGCCCATTTCAACAAGGTCATCAGATTTCTAGGCTGCCATCGAAAAAGAGGTCAAATATTTAAGAAAGCCTGGTAATTTGCCCTTCCCTCCTTTCTAATGTTATGAGGAGATAATTCTCCTACATCCTCTGTCCAGATCTTGTGGGAAGGATGTTAATTGGGAATGTGATCACTACATCACTACCAAAGAGGATGAGCTATCCCAAAGGCAATCATTCTTAGGCTGTACTCCAAAGAAGGGATTTTGGCTTTGTTCTCAATAGCAAGACAATGCTGATGGAATTTTAACCCCGCCTATAGTTTAAACCCCATACAGAGCATTTGTTACATGGGTCAGATCTACTTTTGTTGGAAAGGAAAGGAAACTTATGTCCTACAGTTTCCCAATCACCTCTGTGAAGCATTATGAATTTATAGCTATTACTAATATAAATTAACATAAATGAGCTTTTTGGTGGGGGGGGGGTCGAGACAGGATTTCTCTGTATTGCTTTGGAGGTTGTCCTGGAACTTGCTCTGTAGACCAAACTGGCATCAAACTTACAGAGATCCTCCTGCCTCTGCCTCCTGAGTGCTGGGATTAAAGGTGAGTGCCACCAACACCCAGATCATAGATGAGCTTTAAAGGAAACCTGAAACCCAGCATCATAAGGTCCAAGTAACAAGTGATAGGGTAGGGAAATGGATGGTGTCATTACTATTTGGTATGTACAGCCTTGGCCAGTATTCTCCAGAATAAGCACTTCCATTCTCTCCTTCCCCACCTCTGGCTGGGAATATCAGAGCAGCCACCATGGCTTACCTCTTACCCTATAGCAATGGGATGGAACAATGACAATGAGGAAAAATGTGATGTGGCTTATCCAAAGCTGCTCTCATCCCAGTGTACTTCCTTCAAGACAGCTGCAAATAGACTGATCAATCATCAGCTCTTGAGTTCAACCTACCCTTTCTTCAAGATAATAGGACTTTAGCACTAGTGTTGCGATGACCTTTGGGGATCCTAGTCTTCACCTTCTAAGTCCTGCTGGCTTGCTGAATCAATTCTTTTTCCTTGCTCCAACAGCCTGTGTTCAATTCACTGGGGCCTCATCAATTAGTTAAGTAAATGGTCAGGCCTGGTAACACACAGTACTGATGGCATCTCATTTAGATTACTGGTCCAAGAATTCCAAGTTGCATGGGAGTTAATAATTCAAACTGAAGACATGTATACACCTGGTACATGGTGCAGAACAGCAAGGTAGAGCTATCATGAAAGTGCAAGAGACTTAATTACCTAACAAATAAAGTCACAGCATGCACGCTGCCCTTAGAGCTTATAATGTAGTTGAAAGACAAAAATTATCCATCCTTCTGCTGCATACAAGAAACACATCTTAGCTCCAAAGATAGACATTACCTCAGGGTAAAGGGTTGGGAAAAGATTTTCCAATCAAATGGAAATAAGAAGCAAGCAGGCGTAGCTATCCTAATATCTAACAAGCTAGACTTCAAACCAAAACTAGTCAAAAGAGATGAAGACGGTCATTTCATATTCATCTCAGGAGAAATCCATCAACACAAAGTCTCAATTCTGAACATCTATGCCCCTAATACAAAGCCACCCACATTCGTAAAAGAAACACTACTAAAACTCAAAGCTCATATAAAACCTCACACACTTATAGTGGGAGACTTCAATACACCACTCTCAACACTAGACAGGACCACAAATCAGAAACTCAACAAAGAAACAAAAGAATTAACAGAAGTTATGTCTCAACTGGGGCTAACAGACATCTATAGAACATTCCATCCAAAGACAAAAGAATATACCTTCTTCTCTGCTCCACATGGAACCTTCTCTAAAATCGACCACATACTAGGAGACATAACAAACCTCAACAGATACAAGAGAATAGAAATAGTCCCCTGTATCTTATCGGACCACCATGCTTTAAAATTGGAATTCAACAACAACACAAATAGCAGAAAACCTGCAAACTCCTGGAAACTTAACAATGTGCAATTGCACCACTCCTGGGTCAAAGAAGAAATAAAGAAAGAAATTAAAGACTTTCTAATATTCAACAAGAATGAGGATACAACATACCCGAACTTATGGGACACCTTGAAAGCAGTGCTACGAGGGAAGTTCATTGCACTAAGTGCCCATATGAAGAAAACAGAGGATAGTCACATAAATGAATTAACAGCGCAACTGAAAACCTTAGAACAGAGAGAAGCGAATTCACCCCGCAGGAGCAGACGCCAGGAAATAATCAACTTGAGGGCTGAAATCAACAAAATAGAAACCAGGAAAACAATACAAAAAAATCAATGCAACAAAGAGTTGGTTTTTTGAGAAAATCAACAAGATAGATAAACCTTTATCCAAATTAACGAAAAAGCAGAGACAGAACATGCAAATTAACAAAATCAGAAACGAAATGGGGAACATAACAATAGACACAGAGGAAATCCAGACAATTTTCAGGTCATACTTCGAAAATCTGTATTCCACAAAAATTGAAAATTCAAAGGAAATGGACAAGTTTCTGGATAACTATCACTTACCAAAATTAAATCAAGAACAGACAAACAACTTAAATAGACCTATAACCCGAAATGAAATAGAAGCAGTCATCGAAAGCCTTCCAACGAAAAAAAGTCCAGGGCCAGATGGATTCAGTGCAGAATTCTACCAGACATTCAAGGAAGAACTAATACCACTACTCCTCAAACTGTTCCACAAGATAGAAACAGAAGGTTTATTGCCAATCTCTTTTTATGAGGCCACAATAACTTTGGTACCCAAACCTCACAAAGACACAACTAAGAAAGAAAACTACAGACCAATATCCCTGATGAACATCGATGCAAAAATACTCAATAAAATAATGGCAAACCGAATTCAAAAATACATCAGAGAAATCATCCACCATGATCAAGTAGGCTTCATACCTGGATTGCAGGGATGGTTTAACATACGAAAATCTATCAACGTGATCCACCATATAAACAAACTGAAAAAGAAAAACCTAGATGCAGAAAAAGCCTTCGATAAGAGAGGTCAGGGATAACAGGAACATACCTAAACATAATAAGAGCAATATACAGCAAACCAACTGCCAACATCAAACTGAATGGAGAGAAACTTAAGCCAATTCCTCTAAAATCAGGAACAAGACAAGGCTGTCCTCTCTCTCCATATCTCTTCAATATTGTACTAGAAGTTCTAGCTAATGCTATAAGACAACAAAAGGAGATCAAGGGCATCCAAATTGGAAAGGAAGAAGTCAAACTGTCTCTATTTGCAGATGATATGATAGTTTACATAAGCGACCCAATAAACTCTACCAGGGAACTCCTACAGCTGATAAACACCTTCAGCAAACTAGCAGGATACAAGATAAACTCAAAAAAATCAGTAGCCCTATTTTTTTCAGACGACAAAGAGGCAGAGAAAGAAATCAGAGAAACATCACCCTTTACAATAGCCACAAGCAACATAAAGTATCTTGGTGTAACGCTTACCAAACAAGTAAAAGATCTATATAATAAGAACTTTGTGACTCTAAAGAAAGAAATTAAAGAAGATACCATCAAATGGAAAGACCTCCCATGCTCTTGGATAGGTAGGATAAACATAGTAAAAATGGCAATCTTACCAAAAGCAATCTACAGATTCAATGCAATCCCCATTAAAATCCCACCACAATTCTTCACCGACCTTGAAAGGATAATAATCAACTTTATATGGAAAAACAAAAAGACCCAGGATAGCCAAAACAACCCTATACAATAAAAGAACATCAGGAGGCATCACCATTCCTGACTTTAAGCTCTACTACAGAGCTATAGTTCTGAAAACAGCCTGGTATTGGCATAAAAATAGACAGGTAGACCAATGGAATCGAATTGAAAATCCTGATATTAATCCACGCACCTATGAACACCTGATTTTCGACAAAACAGCTAAAATTATACAATGGGGCAAAGACAGCATCTTCAACAAATGGTGCTGGCACAATTGGATGAGGGTGTGTAGAAGACTGCAGATAGACCCATGTCTGTCGCCATGCACAAAACTCAAGTCCAAATGGATCAAAGACCTCAACATCAATCCAGCCACATTGAACCTCTTAGAAGAGAAAGTAGGAGGTACCCTTGAACAAATTGGTATAGGAGACCGCTTCTTGAACATAACTCCAGGGGCACAGACACTGAAAGAAACAATTAATAAATGGGACCTCTTCAAACTTAGAAGCTTCTGTAAGGCAAAGGACACAGTTGACAAGACCAAACGGCAGCCCACTGACTGGGAAAAGATTTTCACTAATCCTATATCCGACAAAGGGCTGATCTCCAAAATATACAAAGAACTCAAGAAACTAGTCAACAAAACACCAAATAACCCTATTAAAAAATGGGGTACAGAACTGAAGAAAGAATTCTCAATGGAGGAAATCAAAAAGGCTGAAAGACACTTAAGAAAATGCTCCACATCCTTAGCTATCAGGGAAATGCAAATCAAAACAACTTTGAGATACCATCTTACCCCTGCCAGAATGGCTAAAATTAGAAACACCAGTGATGACTTATGTTGGAGAGGATGTGGAGAAAGTGGAACACTCCTCCACTGCTGGTGGGAGTGCAAACTCATACAGCCACTTTGGAGATCAGTATGGCGGTTCCTCAGGAAAATGGGAATTAGTTTACCACAGGACCCGGCAATCCCCCTCTTAGGCATATACCCAAAGGATTCACATCAATGCAACAAAGACATCTGTTCAACTATGTTCATAGCAGCACTATTTGTAATAGCAAGAACCTGGAAGCAACCTAGATGCCCTTCAATTGAAGAATGGTTAATGAAGATGTGGCACATCTACACAATGGAATACTACTCTGCAGAAAAAAATAATGGTATCTTGAAATTCGCAGGCAAGTGGATGGCACTTGAAGAAACCATCCTGAATGAGGTAACCCAGTCACAAAAAGAGGAACACAGTATGTACTCACTCATATATGGATTTTAGACCTAGATCAAATGATCACCAGCCTATAATTCACATCACCAGAGGAACTAGGATACAAGTTGTATTCTAAGAGATTCATATAAAGTCCCTCACAGAACTGGGAAGGGACAAGTCCCCCAGACCTCAGGTATAGTGGGGGAGGACAGCTAATGGAGAGAGAAGTAGGAGAAAATGAGAGGGAGGAGAGGAAGGCATGTGCGACCAGGAGGATTGAGCCTGGTTAGGAATGGAAAATAGGAAAGAGAGAGAGAGACAGAGACAGAGAGAGAGAACATAAAAGAGGGAGCCAATATTGGTTTGAAGATAAAGTTGAACACAAAGAAAGGTCGAGGGAACTACAAGACTGCTCCCAACTAACAATCTCAGCTTCCGTGGAAAGGCTATCATAAATGCCCTTCCCGGAGAGTGAGATCAACAACTAACTTCTCCATGGAGTCCTCAACTAATGCCTGTTGAAAACAGGAGCAAACACCCATACATAAACACTGAGTCGAACTAGAACCCAGAAGCAGATGGAGAGGACAAGACCATGCGGTAGAAGTACATAGAGACAGCTTACCTGAACAAGGAGGAGCTAAGGGCCACTAGACTGATAGCTGGGAAGCCAACAGGGGACTGACTCGGACCCCCCTGAATATGGGTCTCAGCCAGAAGGTCTGAGCAGTCTAAGAGACCTCAGACAGTGGAGCCAGGATGTATCCCTGGTGCACAAAAGGACTTTGCAAACATATCCCCCATGGAGGGATAACTGCCTTATTCTAGAGATAGGAGAGAGGCCCTAGTCCCTACTTCACAGGACCTGTCAGATCTACATGACCCCAACTGGATGGCATTCCCCTACATATGGTATTGTGGTGGGGGGTTGGGAGGGGAGGGTGTTTAGAGTGCATGGGAGAGGGTAGAGAGGGCAAAAGGGAGGGAAGGAGGGAGGGAGGGCTTGGGGGGGGGAGGGAGGGAGGGAGAGGGAACTGGGATCGACATGTGAAATAATAAATTAAAAAAAAAAAAAAAAAAAACGCTTTGACTCCAAAATTTAAGTTGAAGAACAAGTTACTGGGGAAAAGTATTTCTATTTTTGTTTCCACAGAAAATGAAAAGATGTGGATTCCTTCCAGACTAATGTGGTTTGATCACACCAGACCGCCTGAAACAGAGTACAAGCTGATCCTACATTCCAAACAGCTGGACAAAACAGCCCTACAGACTACAGCTAGGATATCTGAATCTTCTTCGAATCCCCCAAGACAGCGCCCCTTACCAGCAGGAAGTAGTTTGGAAAGAACGACGCCCAAATTCCCAAATATTGTGTATAAATGTTTGTTTTCATTTAATTGGACTTTGTTATATAAAATTAAATAAAAAATACTCTATATGCATAAAAAAAAAAAACAAAAAAAAACAAAAAAAAAGAAAGACAAAAATTAACATAAATGTCGGCTATTAAATACTTTAGGTATGTTTTTCAAGCAGGACAATAGTATAATTTCATAATTGACACTTTTTCCCATTCACAAAGCTTGGGGAAAATATTCCAGTAACATTAGATATCAACTCTTGAATACTCAAAATAGTCTGTCTTCTCTTGTTATATATAGATGCATATAAATTAACTCAGCTTTTCTGCATAAATTATCCCCTCAAACTAATTTGCAACATATAATTCTATCTGTAAAAAGCTAATACAACCCTTCCTAAATAGAATATGAATAAAAATATAAAAAGAGCACACATTTATTTATTTATTTATTTATTTATTTATTTATTTATTTTAAAGCACATATTTAAAAAACCCGAGCATAAAAACTGCACATAATGGTTTTGGCCATGAACCTTTTCCTTCAAATGCTAAGCATGGGCTTGACCATGAGCTGCAAGGAGGAGGAGAACAGCCATAGATGGGTCTTCAGTTTTTTAAGAATTCTATCAAATCAGTGAGAAGACATGGAAAATTCATCTGGAGTGGAGTTGTGATGGTATGTTTCCCTTTCAACAGCTCTCCACATACTTCAGTCTGATACGAATCGGGGGCAGTTTATTTTAAAGTATAAACATACACTCAAGGGTAAGCCTATTGGTAACCTAGTTTTCATTGGTGTTTGTGGCATTTGCTCACATAGGTCAGGCTAATCTCGTGTTTGCTATGTAACTAAAACAACTTTGACCTTCTATACCCTATCCCCGCCCCATTCCAAGTGTGAGGATTACAGGTGACTGCCACCATCTCAGGCTTCTTTCTCTTTGCCTATGTTTACACAACAAACTAGCTTCACTGATGACTTCAGAACTTTGTATGTCCAGTAAAGAGAATGGAGGCCTGTCGAGTGGAGGTGGCCAAAGACGAATGGTTCGGACCATAGGAAACTATGCACAGACTCTCTATGCACATACTCTCCTCCAAGACCCACCATGTGTGAAACACCCTGCACGCTGCATTTCCTAACATGCCTAGAAAATGCTTCTCCCTGAAAGTTCTCCAACTGCCAAACCTTGTATTTAGCAGGCTGTTCATTCAGTAATACTAACTGCACTCACCTAACTTCTCATCCTGAATCAAAGGCTGTGGATGTAACCTATAGGTAGAGAGCACAGACTTTGTAGGCAGGGCCAAGGCCCAAAGTTCAATCCCCCAGGACTGAAAAGACACCATGCTAATAAACTAAGTAAGCAAGATGGGTGTCAGTAGTGTACACATTTAGTCCCAGCACTCAGGAGGCAGAGGCAGGTGGATCTCTGTGAGTCTGAAATCAGCCTGGTCTACAGAGCGAGTTCCAGGACAGGTTCCTGTAGGACCCTACATGGACCCCCAGGGCACCTTGAGCAAGCCTGAAGCTGTTGGCAGGAACTCCTTGCCCCAAAGCTGTTATTGGTACTCTTCCTGTTTTGATAACACACACCTTGTGATAACACGCATGGTGAGGAGGAGCTAAGCCTAAAAATCCTGTTATTTTCCACTTTGCTGTAAGTCAGTATTTAAGCCCGTTCCATCCCCTCAATAAATGGTATTCGGCATTCCGACATTGCCATTGAATGAATGACCCACAGTCTTGTCTCTTTATTTCAATCTTTAGGCCTTCGCCCGATTCATGAAACAGTTCATAGTACAGGCACTACAGGCTCCAAAGCAATACAGAGAAACCCTGTCTCAAAAATAAAATAAAAAAATATAAGCAAACAAATAAACTAAATAAGAAAGTATATCAGAGATAAAGGACTCCATATTTAGTATACAGCTTTTGATTATGACACTATTATTCTGAATTTATTAGTATATCTTATTCATAATTTTTATTTAACATTCAATATTTATAATTAAATCTCGACTTAGATAATGTTCTACTTGAAAACAACAGTTAGATGATTCCTGAATCCCTAGGTTATGTTCTGTGCTAGTCTGAAGCACTAAGGATTGAAACAGGGCCTTGCTTCTGCTGGGCAAGCACTCTACCACATCCCCAGATCTTCTGAAAATGTATGATTACTCTGAAACACAGCCATACTGACTTTCCAAGGCTGTCCTTGATCTATGTAACCCAGCACATTCTTAAACTTACTATGTTCTTGCCTCAGCTGCCAAGCATCTGAGATTATAAGTACCTTGGTAAAAACATTACTTTTTTAAATGAAATATTAAAAATATTTGCATAACGGTAAATAAAAAACAACATGAATTTAGTATACAGAAATAGTTCATTATTCCCCACAAAAGTTCAAGGCAAAAGAAATGCTATCTATATTACATTCAGTTATATGTCTTCATCTCTACTTTCCAGCAAATATTCTCTTCTAAGACCAATGCCTTCCAGGCTGAGGGTGAAGCTTAGCAGGGAAATCATTGCCTGGCACCTGGCAGGGCCTGGGCTTGACCCCAGCACCACTGAAAAAAAAGTTCATGAGCTATCTCTAACGAAAACAATAATCCATTGTTACTGTATATTTTTATGATTATTCAAGTGTAATTACTCATTACCATTCTAAGATTTGGGGCTGAACCATTATTACATCCACTAATGCAAAATATTGTTAGGTATATATGTATGTATGTATGTATGTATGTATGTATGTGTATGTATATATGCATGTTGTATGTGTATAGGTATTAGGGGTGGGATTAAAAGCATATGCAATCACATCTTATATTTTATAAGAAATACAAATTTTTTTGCACTTTGGTTTGAGACAAGATCTTCCTGTACTGACTGAATTCTTGGTCACCCTGCCTCAGCCTCCTGAGTGCCTGGGTCACAGGACATACACTGACACACACAGCTCTTCATACTGTTAAGCATCTTACTATACTGAGGTTGTAATGAAGGTAAAACTCCCTAAGTTCAAGATCTGTGTGACTCATAGCTATAGAAGGTACCTTAAGGACTCAGTCTCACTATCCTTAAGAACTGCTGGAGACAGGGTCACCTGTACCACACTTATGTTAGCAAATTACTTTGTGAAAAGTAGCATCACTCTAAGAAACCAGGTCTTGGCTATAGAGATGGCTGAAGAGATATTTGCTATATATCCCCAGCCGTAAAAGCTGAGCATGCCCATACATGCCTGTAACCCCAGTACTGAACATCAGGGTTAGCTATCCTAGCCAAAGCAGTGAGCCTCCAGTTCACTGATAACCCACTTCAAGTCAACAAGGAGGAAAGACACCAATGTCCTCCTCTGAGCATCACAACACACTACATACATACACATGCACATACATACACAAACTACATACATACACATGCATGTACTACACACATACATACCATACATACACATTCATATATATACACACACCACACATACATGCACATATAAATACACTACACACACCACATATACACATGTATATACACACACACACCACATACACAGGCACATACACACATGTAGGGAGCCATTACAAGATGGTGCCTGCATCCGGCAGGCACCGAATGGTAAACAAGCTAGTGCGCAGGTGCTGGGTAACTTTCCATCCCTTGGGCTCCACCTCCCCCGTGGCGTCATATGGTCTGAGGAGCTGCAGCCAGTCAGGGGGTGACACGTCCGAGGCGGCGGTTGCCATCCTATATAAGGGATGGGTTTTTGGGAGTTTGGGGTCTCCGTTCTGAAAGCTTATGCTCTCGCTCTCAAGAGGCATTAAAGCTTTACTGCAGAAGGATCCTGAGTGTGCTGCGTCGTTCTTGCTGGCGAGACGGTAGCACGGGACAACTGGTGCCGAAACCCGGGAATCTGAGACCTCGCCATCGTCAGCACCATCGGAGACCCCTTGACTACAAGGAGGATTCAGAACTGCAGGCAGATGCGCTCGGAGAGGTATGTCTTTTCTGGACCTTAGTTTGGGATTATCTCCACCGTGGGAAGGTAGTTTGAGGCTTTTGTGATTGTACTAGGGGCCCTCTTGATCTTTCTCGCCATTATGTTTTGTTATCACCGTTACTGTAAACTAGGCAAAGATCTTGACTGCAAATGGGCAGATGGAGACTTGAGACTAGGGACAAAGGCAATTTGGAAGCTTGTTAAGAATTGCCTCGAAGATGAAGCCTGTAAGGGCGCCATAGCAGAAGGTAGGAGCACCCTTAAAGTGGTTCAGGATAGCATGTCAGAAACCAAGCGTAGTGAGAGGTTGGGCGCGCGCAAGAAAAAATCCGTCCCTAAGAAGGAAAAAGCCCCCCCCCCGTAAGTCTGACGACAAGGGGGTGTATTTGCCAGACCACAGGGATCCTCCCCCTGTTGTTACATCAAAGGGAGGAGCTGGCTTATACCCTGTACATAAGCTTGAAGCCTTAAATTTAGATAGCTCCGATGACTCCGAGGAGTCAGGAGATGAGGTTTTAGATACTGAGGAAGAGGCCGAATTAGAAGAAGAGGCTGCTAGATATGAGGAAGAAAGATACCCCACGGATGGTTACGGACAAAACAGCAAAAGGTCTCAGGGACAGCGGCGTCAACCAGTCCTCTCGCAGGCTGTCCCTTCGGCGCCCCCTGCCTATGAGATGCATCCGAAGCCGTACTCTTTTCTCCCAGATAGGGTAAAAAGAAAGTTGCGCCTCGCTTACCCTGTCTTTGAAGGCGCTGAAGGAGGACGGGTTCATGCACCCGTGGAATATAATCAGATAAAAGAGCTGGCAGAATCAGTTAGAAAATATGGGGTTACAGCTAACTTTACTCTTGCACAACTAGATAGACTGGCCATGACAGCTATGACACCAGCCGACTGGCAGATGGTCGCGAAGGCGGCACTTGTCAGCATGGGCCAATACTTGGAATGGAAAGCACTCTGGCATGAGGCCGCCCAAGAGCAGGCCAGATCTAATGCGATGGCCTTGACTCCTGAACAGCAACAATGGACATTTGACCTACTAACAGGCCAGGATCATTTTGCAGCTGATCAAACAAACTACCATTGGGGCGCCTATCAACAAATCGCCAGTTCGGCCATTAGGGCCTGGAAGGCGCTCTCCAAGAAAGGAGGGATTGATAAACAGCTCACTAAAATTATTCAAGGGACCCAAGAGCCATTTTCTGACTTCGTGGCCAGAATAACCGAGGCTGCCGGTCGTATTTTTGGTGATTCAGAACAAGCCATGCCTCTAATTGAACAGCTTATTTTTGAACAGGCCACCCAAGAATGTCGTGCAGCTATAGCCCCGAGGAAGAATAAGGGATTACAAGATTGGTTTAGGGTCTGTAGAGAACTTGGAGGAGCCCTCACTAATGCAGGGTTAGCTGCTGCCATCCTACAGTCTCAGAAGCGCCCCCTTAAGGGGCCTGACAAAAGAACTTGCTTTAGATGTGGAAAAGCAGGACACCTAAGAAAAGACTGTAAAATGTCAGAAAGGGAAAGAGATACACCGACTCTTTGCACTCCTTGTGGCAAAGGCTATCATAAGGCCACCCAGTGCCGCTCGGTGAGAGATATAAAGGGCAGGATTCTCCCTCCCATGGAAACACCAACAAGCGAGATTCCAAAAAATGGAGCAATGGGCCCTCGGTCCCGGGGCCCACTAAAATACGGGAACAGATCCACCAGGGTGATGGACGAGCCTCCCCCCCCCCCCCGGAGACGGAACAAGAATGGACCTGTGTGCCGCCTCTGACTTCTTATTAATGCCTCTGATGGGTATACAGCCCGTCCCTGTCCAAACCCCCGAACCATTGCCGAAAGGGAGTATAGTTCTCCTTCTCGGTAGAGGGTTGCTCACATTACGAGGTCTAATTGTTCACCCAGGCATCATTGACAGCCAGCACTCTCCTGAGATCCAGGTGTTATGCTCTAGTCCAAATGGGGTCTTTTCTATCAGTCAAGGAGATAGAATAGCTCAATTACTACTCCTCCCAGGCAGCCCCTATCAAGAGTCGGGGAGTAGGCGGATGGGCTCTTCAGGACAGGACTCAGCCTACCTAGTTGTTCAACTCCATGATCGGCCAAAATTGTCTCTATGGGTTAATGGCAAGAAACTTGAAGGTATTTTGGATACAGGGGCAGATAAGAGTATAATTTCCTCTCACTGGTGGCCAAAATCTTGGCCTGTTATAGAATCATCACATTCTTTACAGGGATTGGGCTACCGTTCTCACCCCACTATTAGCTCTTCTACACTCACCTGGAAATCAATGGAGAGCCATCAAGGACAGTTTGCCCCATACGTGCTCCCTCTCCCTGTTAACTTATGGGGACGAGACATAATGCAAGGTATGGGGCTTATTTTATCTAATGAATATTCACCACAAACTATTAACATCATGAAGAAAATGGGATATGAGTCAGGAAAAGGATTAGAACATCTAGAACAAGGGCGGATAGACCCCATTTCCCCAGATCCAAATCAAGGAAGACAAGGCCTGGGTTTTTCCTAGGCGCCATTGGGGCAGCACGGCCTATACCATGGAAGACAGAGGATCCGGTATGGGTTCCCCAATGGCCATTAACCTCTGAAAAACTAGAGGCTGTAACCAATCTTGTTGCAGAACAATTGGCCTTAGGGCACATAGAACCATCAACCTCCCCTTGGAAAACTCCAATTTTTGTTATTAAAAAGAAATCAGGGAAATGGTGTTTGCTCCATGATTTAAGAGCCATTAATAAGCAAATGTATCCTCTTGGTGTGGTGCAGCGAGGCCTTCCCGTGCTTTCTGCTTTACCCAGGAATTGGAATTTGATAATACTAGATATCAAAGACTGTTTTTTCTCTATTCCCCTGTATCCTCCTGACAGGTCGCGTTTCGTGTTCACTGTCCCCTCCATTAATCATATGGAACCTGACAGACGGTTCCAATGGAAGGTGTTACCTCAAGGCATGGCAAATAGCCCTATCATATGTCAATTATATGTACAGGAGGCTCTTAGACCTATCAGAGAACAATATCCAAGTTTAATTGTGATTCATTATATGGATGATGTGCTCATGTGCCATAAGGATTTAAGGATTCTTCAAGAGGCTTACCCTTTGCTGCTTAAAACATTACAACTTTGGGGTCTCCAGATTGCCACAGAAAAGGTCCAGATTGCGGATACCGGACATTTCCTAGGTTCTGTGGTTCTCCCTGACAAGATTCTTCCACAAAAATTAGAGATTTATAGGGAGGACCTGCACACCTTAAATGATTTCCAAAAATTATTGGGAGACATAAATTGGCTGCGGTCATTTTTAAAGATTCCCTCCACCGAATTAAAGCCTCTATTTGATGTTTTGGAAGGGAACACCCATATCACCTCCCCTAGATCATTGACACCCACAGCGGAGACGGCCCTCCGTTTAGTGGAGGAAGCCATTAAAGAAGCACAGTTGAGTCGCATTGATTTACTTCATCCATTCTCCCTTTGTGTGTTTAAAACAAAAAGATTACCTACCACAGTATTATGGCAAAATGGGCCTTTGTTATGGATCCACCCACATGCCTCTCCTCAGAAGATTATTGATTGGTACCCTGCAGCGATAGCTCAGCTTGCCCTTAGGGGCTTGAAGGCCGCTGTCAGCCATTATGGCAGACATCCCGCAGCTTTAACTGTTCCCTACAATTCTTTTCAAGTACAGACATTGGCCGCTACCTCTGATGATTGGGCCATATTAGTTACCACCTTTTTGGGAAAGATTGATAATCATTACCCTAAACACCCTCTGTTGCAATTTGCTGCATCTCACCCTGTTATGTTTCCCCAGGTAACCTCTCCCATTCCGTTAAAAAATGGGCCAGTGGTATTCACAGATGGCTCCAAGACTGGCCTGGGAGCTTATGTTGTGGGCTCCCAGGTGGTCTCGCGGCAATATGCCGAGACTTCCCCTCAGGTAGTAGAATGTTTAGTAGTTTTAGATGTTTTTGAAAAATTTCCAGGTCCTCTTAATATTGTTTCTGATTCCTCCTATGTGGTTAATGCTGTAAACTTATTGGAGACGGCTGGTGTCATTAGATCCACTAGCAGAGTGGCATCTTTATTCCAGAAATTACAAGATTGCTTGCTAACCAGACAGGCTCCCATGTATATTACACATATTAGGACTCATTCGGGACTTCCTGGCCCGATGAGCCAAGGCAATGATTTGGAAGCCACAAGACTGGCTGCGGCAGTTCACCCCCCCCCCCCCCCGCTACAGGCCGCTAAAGCTTTCCATGACAACTTTCATGTTACCTCTGAGACCCTACGCAGGCACTTCTCTCTCACCAGGAAAGAGGCACGTGATATTGTTACTCAATGTCACAACTGTTGTCAGTTTCTCCCTGTACGCCATACTGGTGTAAATCCAAGAGGGATTTTGCCATTACAAGTATGGCAGATGGATGTCACTCATGTTTCTTTCTTTGGGAAACTTCAATACGTGCATGTGTCAATAGACACCTGCTCCGGCGTTCTCCATGCAACACCACTCACTGGAGAAAAGACCTCCCATGTAATTCAACATTGTCTTGAGGCATGGAGTGCCTGGGGAAAGCCTAAATGCTTAAAAACTGACAATGGACCTGCTTATACTTCTCATAAATTTAAACAATTTTGTGCACAAATGCAAGTCACACATATTACAGGCTTGCCATACAACCCTCAAGGGCAGGGCATCATTGAGCGCGCACATCGCACGCTCAAATCATATTTAATTAAACAAAGAGGGGGAATAATAAAGGATTTGCCCCCCGTACCACGAGTCGCCATAGCAGTGGTACTCTTCACTATAAATTTTTTAAATTCAGATGAGCATGATCAGACCACAGCAGAATGGCATTGCTCAGACCCACATCAACCTAAGGAATTGGTGAAATGGAAAGATGTGTTAACCAATGAATGGAAAGGCCCGGATCCTATTCTAATAAGATCCAGGGGAGCTGTTTGTGTTTTCCCACAGAATGAAGAAAATCCCTTCTGGGTTCCTGAAAGACTCGCCAGGACAGTCCTGGAGCAGAAGGATACAGCAGACCAGACATATGAAAGGGGGGGAGCGAGCTTCTCCTCCTAACGTCACTGATGATGATCGAGATCTCAGCTGTCCAGGGGGAACCACGTTGGGGAATCATGTCAACGTTCCCACTTCCGATGCCGGTGATGTATAATGCACAAGTTTTTCCCCGATTCTTTGCCACCAATAAAGAGCTGGGCTTAGCTTTCCTGCCTAAAGATGAACAAATTCAGGAGCTTTGTGAAAATAGGACTATTTCCCTTAAAGGAAGTCTTTGTTTCTCAGTAACTGACCAAGGCACTGCTAATGTACCCTGCATTCTCTTAAGTAATCAATCCTCAGCATGGCTCAAGGAGGCTACCTAGGGAAATGGAGGCAAGATTGTGGCTAATGCCTCTGTAATTTATGGATGGTGGTCACGCTTTCCAGTGATAAATACCTCCGCTGCCCCACCTCGTCAGCCAAAATTAGCCCCCTTCTGTAGAGGGGAGCAGACTGAAGAATTGACTTTACCCTGGACTGGATGCCAGTCCAGGGGCTCTGCTTGGACCATTGAGGGCTTGTTCTCTTTCTCCCCCAATATGGGTATGGGAACTAATTTCACATCCTTGGATCCCATGTGATCCAACCTTAACCCTTTTGACCAATGGCTGCTCTGTGGCATTAATGGAAGCTGCACGGATCTTACATCTATGGCAATGCTTAAAGGGGGCAAAAGTGAAAAGGGGCAGTTGGAGTTTGACTGGAAAGGGTCTCTTGGGAACAGCCTCCAGTCGAGTCACAACTCTGGGTCATTTAGTTGGACTGCCTCTGATATAAAGTATCATTCCTTCAAACATACAGATTATGATGCTACACCAGTGTGTGTCTGGCCTCCTTTTATTTGGACTGTGAGCAATAATACTATTAATAATACTGAGCTTGATTTAGATTGCAAATTAGGGGGCTGTTATTATACTTTGTGCTGGGATGCTGATAAATTTCCTTTAGCTGTAGTAACTCGCATGCCACGCTTTGTGCCCGTCCCGGTGGATACACCTAGCAGTATGATGCTTTTTAGAGATCTCTGCAATTATTGTTGGTATAGTGGCTGCCACAGCAGTTACTGCAGCTGTTACGGCTTCTGCCCTTGCATTGTCCACCTCGGTACAAACTGCACAGACCATTAATGGTCTGTCGGCCACTGTCTCTGAAGCCTTGGATAGACAGGCCTCGGCAAATACTCAGATATAGGGACACACACACACACCATACATATATATGCACATACATACACATGCATGTACTCCACACATACATACCATACATATACATTCATATATATACACACACTACACATACACATATATATACACTATACACACCAGACATATACATACATACACTACACACACCACATACACATGCACATACATACACCACACACAGACACATAACCACACACACACACACACACACACACACACACACACACAACACACACGGCCAGTCAAGTCTAAGGCAAACTCAGCATTTGGGACATTAAGGCAGGACTGCTGTGAGTCCAGGACAAGCACAGGATACATAAGAAGCTCAGGTCATCCAAAGCTACAGAGTGAGATCTTGGCTCAGAAATAAGATGAAGAAGAGGAGGGAATTGGGTAGAGATGTGATAGGAGCAGGAGTGGTGTGAGATGTCTTTCTCTAACTGACATTTTCCAAACCTTCTTTAAACAAATGACAGTATATGCATACCCACAAGCATATGCAATATTATGAACAAGCAATGGTGGCACACACCAGTAATCCCAGGCCTACGAAGACTACAGCCAAGAAGATTGAGGCTCAAGGTAGTCAGCCTGGCCCAAATTGTGAAATTCTGCCTCAAAATGCAAGCCAAAACATAAACAAAAGATGAGCCTTATCCAGGCTGCTAAAGTACTGTGCTTGAATGTGAAATGTCCTTACAGATTCATATCTGAACACTTGGTCCCTGGCCAGTGGAACCATTTGGAAAAGTTATGGAACCTTTAGGAAGCGAAGTCTTGCTGAAGGAAGTCTGTCACTGGAGGTGGGCTTTGAGATTTTACAGCCTGGCTCCACTTCCTGTTCCCTCTCAGTGCTTCCTATGTGTGGATGAAATGTGACCAGCTAGCTTCCTGTTCCTACCACCATGCTTTCCCCTACTGTTACCCTACCTTCCCTACCATGACGGATTCCATTCCTCTGAAACCATAAGCATCAAGAGACCCCTCTCTCCTCTAAGTCATTTTTGGTCATGGTGTTTTACCACAGCAACTTTAAATTCTAAGTTGCTTTTGGTCATGGTGTTTTATCACAGCAACTTTAAAAAGTAACTAATAAAAACCTGATCTCAATCTTCTATAAATACTCTTATTTTAGCAAGAGCACAAAGTCGGTATTTTAAAAATCCAGCTTTATATACTTAAACTGTATCACAATTAGACAACAGAATTTTCTATTTTCAAGGATAAGATACATGAATTAATACTGATGTATACCCCTTACAAAATGTCTACGTACTAAAATTGCTATGGTCTCTAAAGATAGAGAATTCATACCTCTTAGATTACAACTGATCACACATTGTTCTTTTGAAATATGGTCACACAAACAATCATTTAAGTAACAAATGTCACCCACAGATACAATTACCTAATCAACAGAAAACTATGCCCTTGACCCTAATTACCAAGCATCACAAGAGAATCATCTCTAATTAGATGGTGAGTTGTAATCCTCCATCCACAACTAGAACGTGTCCTGTGACGTATGGCGACTCTAAAAGAAACACAACCGCATGTGCCACCTCAAGAGCTTCTCCAAACCTCCCAAGAGGGATGTTCTTCTTTAAGTGTTCTTCTTTCAAGTGTTTTGTCATATCCGTGTGAATAAATCCTGAAAGAGAAATGCTAATTCAGTTGAAGGTATACATACAAAGATGGCTGTTCATCTTTTATAAAGAGAAGTTGCTTCTGAAAACTTGTCATTATTAATAAACATTATTTATAAAATACAGAATATTGATTGCAATTAATTAAGTGTACAATTTTATTCACTTTAACTCAGTGAATATTTGTGGAACACAAAAATGCCTGACTCCCAAGTCCATGAGTCAGTGCTTGACAAATATAAAGAACGATAATGCTGTAGAATGAGTAGGCAGATACAAACATGAATAAAACAATGCATTCTTAGGGAACTATAATCTATAGAAAGAGGAAGTAATTGCTACATACCCAGTTTTAATGTAATAAATTCTGGTGATTCTGCTTATAAGGCTATAAATAAAACACTATAGAAATGACTTTCACACAGGTGGGGGAGAAAGTGAGAAATGGTGTTGAGAGAAGGTATGAGGAAGATGGTCCTAGGAATTGATTTTGCAATCCTACTAAGAATTAATCCATTCCATTTACTAAACCAAGATAACTGATGAAAGGAAGCCCAGGGTTCCAAAGTCCACATAAGAAAGTCTTATGATCATGTCTAATCCTGATAAAGATGTGCATAAAAAATGAAATTTTAACTCAATATTGGTATAAATGCAATAGAGTGTGTGAAGAGCAAGTTCTAGAGAGTGAAATATTTTATATTCAGTAATTCACAATGATTGTATGTACATATCACACATGCACAAACACCCCAGGATCAACTACGGTTTAAGATAGTGGTTCTCAACCTTTGGGTTGCAACACCTTTGGGGGTTAAATGACCTTTTCACAGGGGTCACATATCAGATATCCTGTGTATAAGATATTTACCTTATTATTCATAACAGTATCAAAATTATAGTTATGAAGCAGCAATGAAATAATTTTATGGCTGGTAGTCACCACAACATGAGGAATTGTATTAAAGGGTTGCAGCATTAGGAAGGTTGAGAACCACTGACTTAAGAAATTCCAACAAGATTATAGAGATAAATATATATCATTAATAAAATGTTACCATTTTAATTAATACTAAAAAAATTTTGAGACATGGTCTCACTAGGTAGACCAGGCTAGCCTAAAACGTCTATAAATCCACCGGCCTCTACCCTTTTAAGGAAGGACTAAGACTGAAGGCATATGCCACCATGCCCAGCTCCAATCACTAGGTGTTCTGTTTTTGTTTTTGTTTTTTAAGCACACACTAACCTTCATGAGAGCAGCTGGTATGGGGAAAGTTTATAGTTCAGGGTGACAAAGTGTACTAATTGCCAGACAAGTCACAGGAAGTGAAGTTCACTGGACACTCACAAAAGAAGTTTCCAAATTGGCTCATGTTAAAACTAAATCATTTATAAATTCAATTATAAGTCAACTTAAATGTACTATCCTTTACAAATGACATGTTGATAACTGTGAGCTAAATACTGGATTCATCTGCTAGCTCATTCTGTAATGCTATATATAAAATTAAGTTTACTTTGGGGTTTCACTTATGAAAACTTAAATGCTTTCTTTAAAGTCCTGTGAGTTTTTTTTTTTCCTACCATAAAATCTAATACAGTGAGATGTTACTCATAAAATCTGAGAAGAAATTGAAAGGTCTTTCAACAAGGACAGTGTTAAGACCTGAAAGATACACAGCATAAAATAATGTTGGTATTCGTGGCATAAATGAAGATTTCACATCTGTAACATTAAAAGAAGGTTATATGTGAATTCCACTTTATCACTACAGAAAACAAGGTGAAATAGACATGCCAAAATGCTACCATTCTCATTTGGTTATTTTTGGACACCAAAGTGACCATAGTTACCAGAATTACAGACCAGATGATGACTTTCTTTGTACTTTTCTTTTTAAGCTGTCCACAAAGACTCTGTGTGTGTGTGTGTGTGTGTGTGTGTGTGTGTGTGTGTGTGTGTGTGTGTAATCTTTGCACTCAGATAAAATTATTGAAAAAATATGAACATTATGAGTTACAGATGATCTATAATGAGGACCACAAATAACAAAACTAATGTTGTATTACTTGTGTTTGTCTATGAGAATATACTGTAAAACACAAACCCCTCTACAATAAAAATCTCAAAACATTTATTTGGAAAGTCAGCACCATTCCCTCTCATCTTTAATACAGTGTGGGAAGGAAAGGATGAAGGCGGCAGCTGACACAGATAAAGCAGATAGCCTCTTCGGACTTGCAACTGATAAACAAACCTGTGGTTGTGAGATGGAAGTCTCACTGAATAGCCCTGGCTGTCCTGGAGCTCCTATGTCGTCGAGGCTTGTCCCAAACTCACAGAGACCCATGCCTCTGCCTCCTGAGTGCTGTGATTAACGGAGTGTGCCGCCACACCTGGCCCAAAGACCAAGCTTAGTTCTTAAGGGAGGAGCCGGAATTCAGCAGAATCCAATTCTCCCAAGAACCCTTGAGTTTACTGAGATTCAATGCCCTGTGTTAGCACACTTCTTTTTAAGGATGTCCCAGAGAAAATGAACCCTATAACCACCTCAGATTATCAAAGTTGAGTGAAATAAATTTACTAATGTTAATGCTAACAACTTCATGTTACAATCCCTAACCTAAGGCTCAGGGGACACAGCAGAAGAGAGGGTGGGAAAACTGTAGGTCAGTTGACCAGGATGTCTGCTATGAAATAGTTTTTACCTGCATATGACAGGAATGTTCAACAATATGGTCACCTAAACAAGACACATACAATGGCAATGCCAGGTGACAGGGCAGCATAGAAGGGGGGGGGGGGGGATCTCAGAAGGCCTGACCCCAAGATGAAGAGCTATAGCCAGTCAATGGCTACTGAGAAAAGGAGACTCCCCAATAGGTTACCCAATTCCCAGGATTCAGTCCTACATAAATACCCATATAAGCCGCACTAAAAGGACTCAGCACGCTGTTACACATGTATAACACATGTATGTATATAACAATAATAACTGAAGAAGAGGTCATGAATATGAGAGGGAATTAAAGGAGAAACAGGAAGAGTTGGAAAGGGAGGGATAGAAATGATATCAATACAGTATTCATGTGTAATCTCAAATTTTTTAAATTAAAAAAGAAAAATCTGTGTTATCGTCTCAAAGAATTCATGATACACCTGCCTTTTATTCTTTAAAATTCTAACAAAATTGGCATAAAGTATTTCACACTTAACTCCATAAATTCATGTATTTTAATCTAAAAAAACATACTAACAAAAATAAGCCGCAAGAGACTACAGTAGTCATGGTCTATGAACACTCTTGTCAGTTTAGGTTAGCAACTTTGAGGCCGACTTCTATCAGGCTCTGGTGGTGTTTGCTGTGGTGAGGAAACCACTGGATTCTGGTTCACCAATCAAGATTCTGTTCCCTGTTCTGTGATACCATACAGTTGTGAGTGAAGGAAGCCGAACACTAATTGACACAGGGGTGTCTACATATCACAAGATTAACAAACAGATCAAAGATGGCGGGTCCCCTCTGGTTTCCTTCGGAAGCACATGGCTGACTTTCGAGTAAGAAGTTATGACTAGAAGGTTAACAAAAGGAGGGGGAAAAGCCCCCGTTTCTTTTTCTTTTTTCTTTTTCTTATTTTACATATCAATCCCAGTTCTCTCTTCCTCCCTCCCATGCTCCCCCACAACCCTCCCATCTCATTATCCTCCCCTATACTCCGCAAGGAGGGTGGCCTTCCAGGAGGGTGTCAACAAAATCTCTCAAGTCATTTGGAGTAGGGACTAGGTCCTCCCTCCTGCCTCTACATTAAGGGAATATCCCTCTATGGGGAATGTGCTCCCAAAGTCCTTTCATACACCAGGGATACATCCTGGTTCCACTGTCAGAGGTCCCTTAGACTGCCAGGCCTTCTAAATGAGACCCACGTTCGGGGAGGTCTGAGTTAGTCCAATGCTGGTTTTCCCAGCTATCAGTCTGGGGGGTCCATAAGCTCCCCCTTGTTCAGGTCAGCTGTCTCTGGTCAGCTGTCTGCCTGGTCTTGACCCCATTTTCTTATCACACCACCCTCTCTACAACTAGATTCCAGGAGTTCAGCTCCGTGTTTAGCAGTGGGTGTCTGCTTCTGTTTCCATCACCTACTAGATGAGGCTCTCTGATTGAATATATGTTAGTTATTAATCTTATTACCAGGGAAGGGTATTTAAGGTAGCCTTTCCACTGTTGCTCAGATTGTTAGTTGGGGTCAGTCTTGTAGGTCTCTGGACATTTCTCTAGAGTCAATTTTCTCTTCAAACCTATAATGGCTCCCTCTATTATGGTATCTCTTTTTTTGCTCTCATCTATTCCTCCCCTGACTCAATCTTCCTAATCCCACATGTCCTCCTCTCCTCCCCTTCTCTTTCTCCTAACTCCCAGTCCACTCACTGGTCCCCTCCCACTCCCGATATGCTCAGGAGACCTTGTTCCTTTCCCCTTCTGTGAGGGTCTTTGTATGAATCTCTTAGGTTCCTCCTTGTATACTAGTTTCTCTGGCGGCATGGATTATAGGCTGATGATCCTTTGTTCTATGTCTAAAATCCATATATGAGTGAGTACATACCATGTTCCTCTTTTTGTGACTGGGTTACCTCACTCAGGATGGTTTCTTCAAGTTCCATCCATTTGCCTGAGAATTTCGAGATTCCATTGTTTTGTTGTGTTTTGTTTTGTTTTTTCCCACTGAGTAGTATTCCATTGTGTAAATGTACCACATCTTCTTTATCCATTCTTCAGTTGAGGTGCATCTAGGTTGCTTCCAGATTTTTGCTATTAAAAATAATGCTGCTACAAACATAGTTGAACAGACGTCTTTGTTGCATGGATGTGGATCATTTAGGTATATGCCTAAGAGTAGGATTGCCAAGTCCTGTGGTAAACTGGTTCAAATTTTCTTGAGGAACCACCATACTGATCTCCAAAATGGCTGTACAAGTTTGCACTCCCACCAGCAGTGGAGGAGTGTTCCCCTTTCTCCACATCCTCTCCAGTATAAGCTATCATTGGTGTTTCTAATTTTAGCCATTCTGACAGGAGTAAGATGGTATCTCAGAGTTGTTTTGATTTGCATTTCCCTGATGGCTAAGGATGTTGAGCACTTTCTTAAGTGTCTTTCAGCCATTTTGGATTCCTCTATTGAGAATTCTCTATTCAATTTTGTACCCCACTTTTTAGTAGGATTATTTGGTGTTTGGGTGACTTGCTTCTTGAGTTCTTTGTATATTTTGGAGATCAGCCCTCTGTCAGATGTGGGTTGGTAAAGATCTTTTCCCAGTCTGTAGGCTGCCGTTTCTGTCACTATTTGCAGATGATATGATAGTTTACATAAGTGACCCAAAAAAACTCTACCAGGGAACTCCTACAGCTGATAAACACATTCAGCAAATTAGAGGGATACAAGATTAATTCAAAAAAGTCAGTAGCCCTACTATATACAGACGATAAAGGGGCTGAGAAAGAAATCAGAGAAACATTACCCTTTACAATAGCCACAAAAAACATAAAGCATCTTGGGGTAACGCTTACCAAACAAGTGAAAGACCTATATAGCAAAAATTTTGTGTCTTTAAAGAAAGAAATTAAAGAAGATACCATCAAATGGGAAGATCTCCCATGCTCTTGGATAGATAGGATAAACATAGTAAAAATGGCAATCTTGCAAAAAGAAATCTACAGATTAAATGCAATCCCCATCAAAATCTCAGCACAATTTTTCACAGACCTTGAAAGGACAATACTCAACTTTATATGGAAAAACAAAAGACCCAGGATAGCCAAAACAACCCTGTACAATAAAAGAACTTCAGGAGGTATCACCATCCCCAACTTTAAGCTCTACTATAGAGCTATAGTCCTGAAAACAGCTTGGTATTGGCACACACACACACAAAAAAAAGACAGGTAGACCAATGTAATGGAATCGAAAATCCTGATATTAACCCACACATCTACGAACACCTGATTTTTGACAAAACAGCTAAAATTATACAATGGAAGGAGGAAAGCATCTACAACAAATGGTGCTGGCACAACTGGATGATGGTGTGTAGAAGACTGCAGATAGATCCATGTCTATTGCCATGCACAAAACTTAAGTCCAAATGGATCAAAGACCTCAACATAAATCCAGCCACACTGAACCTCTTAGAAGAGAAAGTGGGAGGTACCCTTGAACAAATTGGTACAGGAGACCACTTCCTGAACATAACTCCAGTAGCACCAACACTGAGATCAACAATTAATAAATGGGACCTCCTCAAACTGAGATGCTTCTGTAAGGCAAAGGACACAGTCAATAAATAAGAAATGTTAAGCGAATCTCTTATGATAAATCACTTGGGCTGTAGCAAATGCCCTTTGCCAATGCTCATGAACCATATTTCCCTTAGAAATATATTTACAGTTCAAAGTTTACATACAATTATCTCTTAGGTACCCACCCCATATATCACAGAGCTGAGAGAGGTATTGGGGTCCCTAAACATTCCATGCACCTACTATTATGCTGTCTTACTTTCCAGTTTGTCTTCTTTCCATGGCCCCAAAAGACTCTCTTCATATCATTTGTATTTGTAAAGCTCTAGAAAGTTTTTTCCGCTCCCCTGCTTTTGCTATTTGTGTATTCACAAAGTCTTAAATGGCTATAAAAACTATAAACTATCAGTAGGTGCCACTATCCAATGGGGGATGCTGCTGCATTACTTTGCTGGACACTTAGAGGTTTCCAACTGGCTACAAAGCCATCATCCCTTAGATTAAAAAAAAACAAAAAAAAAAACAAAAAAAAACAAACAAAAAAAAAAAAAACAGTAAGTGAAATGGCATGCATTCTAATGCATTCTAGCAACTTAGAATAAAGACATTCCACTCTACTTCCTACTGGATATATAATGACATGACCATGGGTAGAGGGGTTGGGAATCAAATTCAGGATTTGCTGGGCAAATGCTCCAGCTCTAGGCCACACTTCAAAGTCCACTTTTAAAATCAAGTCTTTAGAGTCTGGGATACTCTGGCTCCTAAAAGTAAGCCTGTGGTGATATTTTGTTTGTGCTCTAAAAATAAAGCTTACCTGAAGATCAGAATGTAGAGTTAGCCACTAGTTAACCATAGAGGCCAGACAGTGGTGGCACCACCTTTGATCCCAGCACTTGGGAGGTGGAGACAGGAATATAAGGCCGGTGGAGGAGACAGGATCTCTTGCTCATTGAATCTGAGGATTCATAGAGACAGGAGCTCAGCCCCTTCCTTCACTCTGAGGATTTAGTAGAGCTAAGAGGTCTCTCAAGTAGCTTCTCCTTTACTTCTCTGATCATTTAGCATTTACTCTGATATCTAACTCTGGGTTCTTACTGTTAAGACTAATTAGGATCATACTACATGGAGTGTACCTCTTGTCTAGTGAGAATTTATATTTTGTAATCTCTGAAGAGAGTACATTTCATTGATTCATTTTGACGACAGTCAATCTATCAAATATTACTTCTCATATTCATTGATTTCCAATTAGCGAGATCCATCTATGATAACAACTTTATAAGCCAAGTAGTAGTTAATACCAAAGCTGAGCAAGTACTTTACAGAACAAGATCTTTAAAGAACAGTCAAGAATTTAGGATGGAGATTTATTATTTGCCTTATTCTCTGTTTTCTCTGCTACAATTTGCTTTTCAACTATTTACCTAATTGGAACCTCCACTTGAAGTCAGGAAACCTTCACATAAAAAGAAACAAACTAGTGGCCTGAAGGCTGAGAAGACAGCTCAGTGAGGAAAGCACTTACTATACTAGCATAAGGCCCTCAGTCTGGATACCCTGGACCCACAGCAAAGCCAGGCATGGCAGCACAGGGGACCAGCACTGGGGAGCCAGGGAAGACTGACAGATCATAGGCTCTTACTAAGTGAGCTTAAACAGTGAGCTTTGGCTTCAGTAAGAGACCCTGTCTCAAAGAATACAGTGGAGATGTGATTGACTGGCCTCCTCACGTGAGTACACGGGTAAATACACCATAAGTGCACATTTGAAAGCTCTGTTCAAAGTAAGTCAACAAATAATCTACAGAATTAATTTAATCTTGTTATCTCAACTTGTACTGTATACACACAGACAGACAGACAGACACACACACACACACACACACACACACACACACACTATAATATAACAAAGGTTACCCTACTAAGTGGCCACAAGTTTAGAAACAGATTTTTAGGCCCAATATGAATTGCACTGGAAAAAATCAGATCATTACAAAAGACTCTATGGCATTTCCATAACAGCCAGGGAGCTTTAGGTAAATTACATCAAATCCCTGGCCACAATTTTCTAAATTGTCAATGTGACTGAAATAAGTGAGCTGTGGTAGAGCAAGACTACAATCCAGTATAACTAGAAATCATGGTGAAGGTCCAGTCTCAAAACACAGGACGATCTCCAGGGGTCTCTTACCATAATGTATTCTTTAATTTAAAAGCAAAGATTTTTATGCAAAACATGAGGTATAAGAAAAATTTTTTGGTAATTAGTTCATTATTTTTTTCCACATTGACACTATCCAAATGTCAATTAATGACTATCAATTTATCAATTATGGACAAATAAATGGCCTTTCTTAATACCACAAAACCATACTATGGTTATTGTAGGAAGTCTTCACTGACCTGGTGCGACCACATTTACTCTGATTTTCTTCCGTGCAACCTCTTTAGCAAGCGAGCGAGAAAACCCAATGAGCCCTCCTTTGCTGGCACTGTACACAGACTGGCCCACATTGCCTTTTAAGCCAATTATACTCCCTGCATGAAAGAGGAAACAAAGCAAGTGTGAACCAATTGGCTTGTTATCTGAGAATTCACAGAATGTACAGTCCACAAATAAGAATGGTAAACCCACCTTCCTCCATTCTTTGCTAAAATGAGTAACTCTAAGTTCTGTCCTGGGAGCGGTAGCATTGAAAGGATTCAACCTGATCCACACACACAGCTAACAGAAACTGGAAGAAATGATGTAAGCCCACCAGGACCAGGGAAGAGGTTTGCGTGACCTGTTACATGTATAAAAGGTTGGAAGAGGTCAGGTAAGAATCCTGGGTCTGACAGTGTGACAGTAAGAGTGAGAAAATCCCCCTTGGTGCAGACATTTGAACACTCGGCCCCAAAGTTGGTGTCACTGTTTGGGGAAGTTTAGGAGGTGTGGCCTTGCTGGAAGTGTGTAGTGGGGGAGGGGGGGCTTTAGAAGTACATAGCTTCACCCCACTTCCAGTTCTCTCTTTGCTTAGTGCCTGAGGTTGAGATGTCATCACCTCTCAGCTTCCTGCTTCTGCCACCATGCCTGCCTCTTGCATCCCCACCATGATGGACTTGTATCCCTCAGGTACCATAAGCCAAAATAAACTCTTTCTTTTATAAATATTCTCAGTCATGGATTTTATCACAGCAACAGAAAAATAACAAACATGGGCAGAAGTTAAAGCCAGAAACATAAAGTAAAAACTGGATAATTTTATGATTCTATAGTAGATATAAACAAGTATTCACTTTCATATACAAGAATGAATCCAGTACATTTAAACTACTGTCAATCAAAAATTCCTAACAATGCAATTTTGCTACTTCTGTTTATATTTACCTTGTACTTGCTACTAAACATTACTCACTGACCTTGTCTAATAAACATGTAAGAATAATTTATAACTCAAATATCAATTTATGCAAATACATTCTGGCAAAACAGAAGTAGGGAAGTAATTTTCTGGACCACCGACCTGTGCTTACAAAATAAAAATTGAACAGGAACCTAACACACGCACACAAAATTGAAATTACTTTAGAAAAAGGGAATATTCTACTTTTTTATTGTATTCAAGAAGCCCAGTGTTGAAATGTTTACTTACATTACACAGTCAACCATTGTTTGATGACAGTAACTTGCCTTAAGAAATACACTGTAAGGTGGTTTCACAGGAGTGAGAGCATCCCAGAGTATGCTTACATAAAACAAGCTGTTACAGTCCACTTCTCCTGCACTAGATACATCCCCCACTATTCCCAAGCTACAAACCCATGTGACTTGAATCACAGATTGACAAACAGTGATGGACAGATGTATATCTAAACATGAAGAAGAACAGTAAAATTAGTGAAGAATGATCTACAGAACTGCTGTCATTTGTCTGCTCTTCACCAGCTTATTTGGCACATTACCAACCATGGTACCTCAGAGGAGGAGAGAAGAGAGGCCATCGGGGAAAGAAAAGAGGTGGGCAGGAGAAGGGGTGTGGGGAGAGAAGAAGGAAGGAAGGGAGGAGGGAGGGAGGGAGGGAGGGAGGGAGGGAGGGAGGGAGGGAGGGAGGGAGGAAAGGAAGGAAGGAAGGAAGGAAGGAAGGAAGGAAGGAAGGAAGGAAGGAAGGAAGAAGTTCCAGGCATGGCAGAAAGGCCCAAGGGGAAACTTTCTTAACTAACAGACCATGCTCCGTTTTCATTTGGTCAAAGTAATGACTTCTGAAATACCAATAAGTCTATAAGTTCAGCCTTTTCTGTGGTACTTTTCTATAGAATAAGTATGTCCCTTATTATAAATGCATCAGTCTTAGCAACATTCTACAATTTTGAGGACTTAGGTTTCTAAAACTTATCTAAAATGTAGGTATTTTAACAAATATGCCCTGTGATATCCAGCCAGTCTCAGGTGACAGGTCTTAAGAATCCAAAATCTGAAGTGGTTAGGTCACCAATTCCTCCTAAGGGCACTAAAATTTATTGTAACTGTCTAAGGTATTGCTTGCCATTTAAAAATAAAAGAGCAGATAGTCTGCTACAATTTTCAAGTACTAAACTGAAATCAAATGCCAATATTCTGCACTTTCTGCTCTTCAGGCATGAACCCCCACAACGCCTCTTCCCTGTGATTCCAACAAACTAAAGGCTACTTACATGCACTCTGAAAAGCTGTTTAATGTTCCTTAACCCTTGGCACTAGACAGATCAGTGATCCATGCAATTGCTGTAAATAATTATTATTTAGCCTCCATGCCTACAAGTTTCCTTTTTTAACTTGAAAAATTAGACTGGATTTCTTTGAAATTTTTAAAAATAAAATATAATGGCATCCTTTTCTACTTCCTTTTCCTTCCTCCCATTTGCCCCCTCCCATTTGCCCCCTCACACTACTGTGGTGGTTTGAAAGAAAATGGCCCCCGAAGAGTGGTACTATTAGGAGGTATGGACTTACTAGAGTGGATGTGGCATTGTTGGAGGAAGTGTGTCACTGTAGAGATGGGCTTTGCGGACTCATATACACTCAAGCCACACCCAATGAGACAGACCACTTGCTATTGCCTGTGAGTCAAGATATAAGAACTTGCAGCACCTTCTCCAGCACCATGTCTGCCTGCACGATGCCAAAATGATAATAGACTGAACTGTAAGCCACCACCTCAATTAAATGTTTTCCTTATAAGAGTTGCTGTGGTCATAGTGTCTCTTTACAGCAATAGGAACCCCTAACTAAAACATCTACTGATATATCACTGTCCATGTCTTGCTTAGGCAGCCATGTTGTTGAGGTATTATGGGTGTAGTATATTATTTCTAGGAATCACAATCTCACAGTACATTATCTGGCCCTTTGGCTCTTACAATCATTAAAGGTTTGACAAAAAAGAAAAGGAAAGGAAAGAGAAGTGGAAGGGAGGGGAGGGGAAGGAAAAGGAAAAGGAAGAGGAAGAGGAAAAAGAAAAAAGGAGACTGGATGCCTAACTTCTGTTGAAAATTGAGACTGCTGACATTCATATACAGCAAGTCTGTTAGATGTGTGCATCTGTGGCCTCTCCCATTCCATACAGTCTTGAAACACTGAATCTAGATGCCATTTGTCACATGGCTTCTACTGTCATTTTTAATACATGGTAAGTCACTCATTTAATGCCCATCTGACTGCTGTGGAGATGTACATCTGAGAGCTCTGTCCCATTCATCAATCAGTTAAACTTCAAGTGAATCAGTGGATTAGGTTTATATGCAGAAATTATAAACACAGGAAGGTGAATACTCACCTACATTCACGATGGATCCGCCCCGCTGGATCATCGTCCTCATGGCAGCTTTGCATGTCAGCATGGAGCCCAAGAGGTTAGTGTGAAGCTGAGATACCATATCTTCAGTTTTTGTTCTTACTAAAAGACCATCTCTACAAAGAAGAAACAGCAGGACCATCAACAAGTAGATGGACAATTCTTGTGGCTGGAGAACTGGCTCAGAGTTAAGAGTTCCAGCTGCTCTTTCAGGAGAACCTACTTCAGTTCCCAGCACCCATGTCAGGAAACTCACAACAAGCTGGAGCTCCAGCTCCAGAGCATTCAACATCCACTTTAGGGTTCCACAGGCAACCACTCATATGCTCACTCTCATACACACACAAAATTTTTAAAATAGCAAAAATAAGCTGGGTATTGGGGGTGCACCCCTTTAGTCCCAGCACTCAGGAGGCAGAGATAGGCAGATCTCTGTGTTCAAGGCCAGTCTGACCTACAGAGTGAGTTCTATGACAGCTAGGACTGTTACACAGAGAAACCTAGTCTCAAGCAACAAAGCAACAAACTAGCAAAAGTAAGTCTTTTTAAAAACTCAAGTCAAGGCATACATACAATTCTGACTTAAAATAAGTATAAGCTATTCTTTCTAGCTAAGTGCAGAGCAGTCCCATTTTGAACTTGACTTTAAAACTACTAAATAAGCTATTGATGAGCCAGAAAGAAAAGCATGGTTCTCGGCCTGTCTACCAGAGTGACAAATGTTGCCAGTGGCTAAACACAGGATCAAACTACCAAAAGGGCTAACCTACTGCCAGTTTTGCCTCATGACTAGGGTCTAATAGTTTCTCCTAAACTCATCTTTTTAAAAAATCAGCAAAACCCCCTTTCTTTTATTATTACATTTATTATTCTATAATACTACATTAGTAGTAAGCTCATTATGATCAGAACTCAGAACACTGGCTTCCTATGAGAAGAGACTAATCAGGTCTTCTGGCATGCTGGGTCACATGCTGGTGACAGTTTGTTAGGACTCATCTAATTCAACGGGACATTTATCTCAACATAGAAGAACAGGGCTAAAGAGATGACTCAATAATTGAAAGTGTACACTGATCTTCTTATAGAGGACCTGAGTTCAGTTTCCAGCACACATGTCAAGTAGCTCACAAGTGCCTATATCTCCAGCTCCAGGGCATTTTATGCTGTCTTCTAGTCTCATGAATACACACTGCAGACACACATGCACACACACATAATGTTTTTAATAAAAGAATGTACAGTTTGACACTTTCAAACTATGCCTTTCTAATTAGAAGTAAAGCAGTCTAACATGACCTCATACTAACTGTGGTGCTCTGTGTGAGAATGGCCCTCATAGGTTCGTATTTGAATACTCGGTCCCCACTTCGGGACCAAGTTTGGGAAGGATCAGAAGTGTGGCCTTGTTGGAGGAGGTATGTCACTGGGAACGGGCTTTGAGGCTTTAAAAGACTGCACTGTTCCCACTGTGTCCCATCTCTGCCTCCTATATGCAGATCAAGATGAGTCTGCAGCTGTTGCTGGTACCATGACTTCACTCCATCAACAAGACTTTAACACTCTGAAACCACACCTCCATTACACACTTTGTTTTATATATTACCTCAGTCATGGTGTTTTGTCACGGCAATGAAAAAGTAAATAAGACATAGACCTATTAAGAAAAATCTTTTTTAAAGAGATATAAGAAATTTACCTTAGTCATTGACCAACCTGTTAACACCAGCTGCATTTACCAAGAAGTTTACTGGACCTAAATGTTTCTCCATCTCTTCAAATGTATTTTGAACATCCTGTTCTTTAGCAACATCGCAGCTAAATGCCAAGTGGTTTCCTACAAAACAAAGTAAAATCAGAATTGCCTCTAAATTTTAACTTGAATTTGGAATTTATTTGTTGTATGATTAGTCTATAAGAGAAGCCTGTGCTGAACCTAGAGATGAAAACATGTGGTGGGTTCCTGCCCTCATGGACCACCCAATTAAAGGGACAGAGTGGACAGAAAGTAGAGAAGAAATAATGAGGTTTTGTTTCTTCCTCCTTTTTTGGTTTTGCTCTGAGACAAGGTCTTGCTGTGCTGCCTGACAAATGCTAGGCACGTGAAAAAAAAAACTCAGCCTGACAAATGCTAGGCACATGAAATAAAATGCCACAAAAAAAAAAAAAAAAAAAAAACCTCCAACTTTGGGTTTTCTTGCTGGGCACAGTGGTGCCCAGCTATCCCCAATGCTGGAGCTTTGCTGTACTGGGGGAGTGAGACCACAAATCCTTAAGGAGAAATAAGCTTGGAATGTTTAAAATGAATATAGCCAGGGCTAGATGATCTGGATTGAACCCTTCAGACTCATCTGCTGGAAGGAAGAGCAGTCTGTCCTCCGCCTTGCACGTGTGCACCTCCCATCTAAATAAAAAAAAAACATGTAAAGACTTGCAATAAAATCTGGGCATGAAAACTGGTACATGCCTGCAGTTCCAGCACTGAGGCAGGAGATTGCAGCTGTAAGTTTGTGGCATGGGCAGAGCAGGCTCAGTAGAGCTCCAAGTTTGATTCCCATTACCACACATAAGCAATTATACCTCAAAGGAAAAGTATCCTCTATTTAACAAGCTACTATGTTAACACGCATGATCCTTAATTTATGGTGGGGATACACCTTACTGTGTAGCCAAGATGAAACCACTGTTTGCCTGCGAACCACACACAGGGAGCAGCATGGAGTATCAGTTGGCCAGCAAACAGGAAGCAGTGCTGAATGGGCACTCGAGTTTGTGCTCACACTGGGGGGATGGAGGTAGACATCACACTGCAGGTTCAAAGCGTGTTTTGTACTGAAGGTGTCACTGTCACAGCACAGTAAGGGAATCTCAGCAATGGGGCGACTGAAGCACAAGAATCACTAGTTCAAAGCCACTCTGAATTACATATCAAGATTGTTTCCACAAAAGTACATAAATACAGCAGGCACCGGATACACCCTCAGAAGTGTAACACCCAATGCTTTCCTGATAGTGACATGTAGTTTTCTCCATTCTAGTAACAATGCTGTCTTCCATGTTGTCGTCTCACAGTCATCGAAACTTAAACTTGCAATTCAATGACTAATCCGTTATTAATACTGCGTGCGCGGGAGGAGGGGCGGGGGAGGAATTGGAATGCAATTAAAAGGACCTAGCAAAACAAATTAGTAGCTTATTAAAGTGTTAGATTAGGGTTGCTTCCCCAAGCTGATCAATCAGCTGGCTGCTACTCAAGAGTTTCTCTTTGAAATACTGCTGTGTGCCTTCGCACAGGGCAAGAGCCCTCGGGAAAATTCAATCTAGCCGTTTCTACCAGGCAGCCTGACCTTCCTGACTTCGCTCTTTTCGGTCTGATCGGGTCCTGTTGTCTCCTACCAGAGGCCCGAGCAAGGCGGCTCTCAATGTCAGTACTGGCCGTGGGGCGAAGGCTACTTCTCGGGAGTCCTGCCTGTGGTGGGCGACAGCCCCACTGAGGACCTGGCCTGCAGACTGGTCTACCCGGCCAGTGACCCGGGGGCTTGCACCGCGGCCGCGCGGCGGGGCACTTCTTCCGGTACCTACCGCCGAGCTCGCCGGCGGCGGCTTTGGCTATTTCCAGGTTTCTGGCCACTATCGCCAGACGGTAGCCCTTCTGTGCCATTAGCTGGGCTACAGCCCTGCCGATCCCCCGGGAGCCGCCAAAAACCGCACAGACTTTGTCCATCTTGAACCCCGGGACAAGCAAGATGGAGCCCTAGGAGTCAGAAGGTCTAATAAGACACAGCTGCGGGGGAGAGAACGGGGGAGACAAAAAATAAAAATAAAAACGAGTAAGCAACGCCGTCCGACAGTTGACCCTGACCATAGAGCAGGGCGCAAAGAGTTATACGTGAACGCGTCGATGTTGCGTTGCATGCTGGGACCTGTAGTCCTCGCTCGGGAGGCCTGTGCCTGTGCCTGTGAGCATTGTAGCAACTTTGCTGCAGTGCTGGCTGCCTCTTCCCTTGCTGGAATAGTCAGAGACAATAGCTCAGAGACTATCGGGTTGCCTAAACCGTGGACTTTCCAGACCATACTTAGCATCCACATTATGTCCTTTTGGGTGTGTACCTTGACCTGTTTCATCCACTTTTTTTTTTTTTTTTTTTTTTTTTTTTTTTTCAGACAAAGCCTGTTGGAAAAACATAAGGCCGTCCCCTAAGTTACTGTAGACATTAGCCTTGCACTGCAACGTTAGTATGAGGGTGGATGTCCTGTCGAAGAACACTACCAGGCTGTGGTGGCCTAGGCCTGTACTTCCAGCACTCAGAAGATTGAGGCAGGAGAATTGTAAGGGAAAGAGGCCAACTAAAGAAACACACTTTGACCCTGTAACCAGAACCAAAGAAATGCACTCTGACCCTGAAACCAGTGCCAAAGGAACACACTTGGCCCCGGAATCAGAGCCAGTGAAAGAACTAACCCTAGTCCTAAAATTACAGCCAAAAGACCAAAAAGGCCAAATGAAAGGAACACACTTGGGCCCTGAAACCAGAGCCAAATCTGACCCTAAACCTGTGCAGAAAACCAACCAACCCCTAAGCATGAGATCTAGCCAGTCTGAGCTCAAGGACTGAAATCTGACCAATCCCCACCCTGGAAATCTCACTGGGAAAACTTCATCCCCCTAAGAAGCCCTATATAAAACCCTGTGTCAGTGTGGCAGAAGGCAGCTACTCTCCTGGATTCTTCCCTCCTAATAAGTCTCTTGAATGAGGTTTGGGTGAAACCTTTCTCCTCTTTTGACAGAGCAGAGACTCAGACGACCCTGAGCACAGAGGGCAAAGTGACTGGAGCCGAACTGTAAGAACTGTAACAACTTCACCAGCAAGCACTCTCCACCCTCTCCTGCAGGAGCAGAGCTGAGGCACTGGGAAAGCCTTTCCCTGAAGCAGGGCTGTAAGCTACTATGCTTACTGTGACCTGTAGTATTCCTTGGCTCCCGAGTGCCAGAATACCTTTCCAACTGAGCTGTGAGTGCCAGAATACCTTTCCAACTGAGCTGTAACACTCAGTATTCTGGCTCCAGAGTGTCAGAGTCCTTGTGCATTCCATCTGAGCTGTCAAAATGCTTACAGGGATCACTGGACCACTGAGAGTTCAAGGCCAGCCTAGTCTACAAAGTGAGAACCTGTCTCAAAGATACAACAAAGAAAGAATACTATGAAGGGGTTCAATAAATGTGCATGCTTCTCTTTCTGAGACACAGACCTGCTGTGTTACCCAGGCTGACCTCAAACCCTCAAGGATCTTCCTCCCTCAGCCTCCAGAGTGCTGGGACTGTAGGCATGGACTACCACACCCTTTATAACTGAATGACCTGAATACTCTGAAGATGAAAGATAGCTTAGATCATTGTTGACAATATTGGGTTCCTGTGTAAGACCCTAATTCCAGGGTCCTGTTGGGCCGATGGGAGAGCCCTGCGACATAAACACCAAAACCAGGAGATGCAACAAGCAAGAGGCGTTTATTGAATGAGTGTGCACTGGGGTGTCAGAAATCTCGGGGAAAGCTGTACACCCTCAAAGGGTTCAGGCTCTTTTTATAGAGAAGACTGCAAATCAGCATACATGCATGGGGCACAAGGTGATTGATTACAAAGTATGATCTCATGTTTGAGAGATCACCCAGGTGTGACCTGTTCTTCTTTAAAAGAAAAACCATAGAATGTACCTTAGAAAGTCCCCAGACTGTCCATTGACCAGGTGTGACGCAGACAGGGCTGTTCATCTGGAACCATTTGTTCCAGGGTTGGGGTTTATTTCCCTGTTGTGGGCCAAGACTTGTGAGAAACTTCTTTCATACTCTGGCTTTCTCTTGGCTGTACATTTAGAGCCTTCAGTTATTCCACAAAGGTTTGATGACTCAGTAACTAGCCCTATTTAGCAAGATCATCCTAGCATATAACTACTAGCCCCATCACCATAGTAACCTTTCTTGTTCTCATAATTCCTGATCTTTCCACCCATGTCAATGTCCATTCTTTGTGATTTTCTATATTCTGCTTGCAAGAACTATTTTTCTTATCCTTTGCTACATCCTTGCTCTGCAAACTAAAGTCTTTCACCTGTACTCCTAAATAAATTGTTCCGCATGCTTAAAAAAAAAAAAAAGGCAGCTAAGCAGTGGTGGTGCATGCCTTTGACCTCAGCACTCCAGAGACAGAGAGACAGAGGCAAATGGGTCTCTGTGAGGCCAACCTGATCTACAAAGCTAGTTCTAGAACAGCCAGGGCTACACAGAGAAACCATGTCTCAAAAAAACAAACAAACAAAAAACAAAAGGCAGCTGAGTGTGGTGGTGCATGCCTTTTAATGCCAGCCCTGAGGAGGCTACTTGGTATATGGAGGGAGTTCCAGGACAGCCAGGGCTACTGGGGGAAATGCTATCTCAACCTCCCACCCCCTGGAAATAAATAAATAAACCAACATCTGTTTCTTTCTAGTGTAAACGGAAACATTTCTTGACAGAGTACCAGTAAACTGGATTCAGAAAATACAAGCCATGGTCCTGTGGTTAAAAAACATACTCACACAACCTGGGGCAACAAAATTAATTCACATAAAACACGACTGAGTTGAACTATTTAATAAAGTACAGAGTTGTGTTAACACCAGAATCAAAGCAAGAGGTCAGTGAGGAGTGAAATCGGAAAAGCTGAAGCTGCATGCTGATCCAAAAATGGGGAGGAAGATTGCTTTAGGAAAGCAGAGCCTTGTTCTTAAAGCTTTTGTTTTCTTTCACCTAAAAACAAATGGGATTTGAAGCAGCTGAAAAATACATGAGTTATTTTTCAAGTGTTCTATTTTACTGTGTTCTGATTGAGATGTGGTCTTGTCACACAGCAGTTCAGGCTGGTCTCAAACTCATGGTTGTCTTGCGTGAGCCTGATAAGTTCTGGGGTTTTTAGGCATGCCCCAACTCTCCAGGTTTCTCATGTGTTTGTTTGTTTGTTTGTGTGTGTGTGTGTCTATGATTATTTTTTCCAGAATTTCATATATACATACAATATTGGTCACTCATTCCTTATGTTCCCCTCTTAAACTCCTCCCAAAGACCACCAAATGTTCCCTTCCCAACTTCATAAAATGCTTACATAATTTATATTATATATTACACAAATATTCCACAGAGTCCTATCTTGCTGTTCACACATGGATGGGATGGGATCATCCACTGGAGCATGATCAAACTACCAAGAAGCACACCCCTAAAGAAAATTAACTCCCCCTTCCCTAGCAACTGTTAATAGTTCCTCACCTGGGAGGACAGTCATGTGCCCCCTCCCAACCATGATGGAATGCTGACTGGGTTAACCTGATGCAAGTCTTGTGCAGGCAACCACAGCTACTGTGAAAGCAGTGGTCCTGTCAGGTCCACAGGACACTATTTTGCTCTGTCTTCCTCGATCTCTGACCTTACAGTCATTCTTCTCCCTCTTCAGCAATGTTCCCTGAGCTTTAAGGGAGAGAAGGTGTGACACAGGTGTCCTATACACTTTTTCTCTGTGTTTCTCAGCAATTATAATACTCTGTGTTGATTGTCATCTACTGTAAAGAAGCTTTTCTGATGAGATCTGAGAACTGCACTAATCTATCAGAATAAGGATATACCCTTAGAAGGCATTTCGATACTATGTCCATGTAGCAAAAATAAAAGTAACAAGTTCAGTTCTAGAGTCTATGGGCTTCCTAGCCACATATTCTTGGCCAGATTTACAATGCCCATTATCAGTTTTCTCCAGTGTATAAAGTCTCAAATCGTATGAGAAAAATGTTGGTTATCCAATAGTGATGCCATGGGCATGTTTGTGCCAGGACAGACCTTATCATAGCTTTCCAGGTTCATATCAAGACTGCTATGAGTTTACTCTTCAATCAGCCAACATAGCACCTTTTCATACTATGACAGCTAATCAACAGAGAAAAAGCTTCCTAGCCATTACTGGTTTGATTTCTCCAAGTCCTACAGTCCTATGGCCAGAGTGTGTGCTGTCTTCAGCAATACTGTCATACTGACACCTTCTGATGGGTAGCCAAGAGGAAAGGCAACAGCTTGTATTGTCTTGGAAGAATGTAGGCTTCTCTTGGCTAACAACTTTAGGGGAGAAATCTAATGCTTGTCACTGGGATTTTTACTTGTTAGCCTATGGCTTCTGAGAAGAGTATTATCCCTCTGTGTAAGATAAGGAGTTAACCATTTCAAAAGGCAAAAATGGCCAAGACTTGGTGATAAAAGCCTATAATCCCTATAGTCCCTGGAGAGGTGAGGCATGAGGTGTGAAAGTCCACAGCCTTCCCTGATTACAGAATGAGCTCAAGAATAACCTGGGCAATTTAATAAAACATGGATTGAACAAAAATTAAAGACCAAAGATGGGTGGATGGCCATCAAATTGTCTCAGAGGGTAAAGGAGCTCATTGTGTAAGCCTGATAACTTGGCATACATCCTGGAACCCACACAAAGATGGATGGAGAGTACCAACTCCCTATGTACACCATGGCAACGCACCCCTAGACATTTGCATCATGCACACAATAAATAAACGTTTTTCTAAGATGGAGGTGCACATCAGTAGAAGCACTAGCACATCATGGAAAACATCCTTGATTCAATCTGTAGTGCTATAAAAAGATCAGCAAAGGCAGCTGGAGAGATGGCTGAGAGCTTAAGAGCACTGGCTGCTCTTCCAGAAGACAGGAGTTCAATTCCCAGCACCCACATGGCAGCTCACAACTGACTGTAACTCCAGTTCCTGAGGATCTGACACGGCTACACCAATGCACCTAAAATAAAGTTAAATTATAAGTAAAAAAAACAGACCAGTAAAATGATTAACCAGCCTCAACTGCCCCTTCTTCCCAGAGATCATAAAGTAGGGTCATAAGAAAACTTATATAAAGTCATGATATAAGAATATTTTTAGTGCTGAAGATATAGTTCAGTGGAAGACCAGCTCTGAAGAAAATAACCAAGTCTAGTTAGCGCTAAAGAGGTGCATAGGTTATTATGAGTCTCCTAGTAGCCACAAAAAAATGGAAATATAACTACTTACATGGAATAGTTTCTCTGTGTGTGTGTGAGAGAGAGTGAGTGTGTGTGTGTGTGTTTGTATATGTATGTGGTGTGTGTTGGGGGGGGGGTACTGGAGACTGAATCCAGGGATTCATGTATGCTGGCAAGTGACGTGGGCCATATTTCCAGCCTGTGTAGAAATATCTTTGGGAAACAGACATAGTAGTTGTGTAGCAAATTGGTCAGAGTAACATTCCCTTCTCAGGAGTCCTCCCAAAGGGCACATGATGCTAAACAGTGCTCTTTATGAGGGGGAAGAAAGACTGTAAAGGTATCTTTACAGAATCTATTATAATATATTTAAAGTCAACACAGTAGGAAATTCAACCCCATATAGGAAATTCAACCCCATAACCTAACATTCAGACACAAGAACAGGTCTTTGTGTGACCAGAAGGATTAGGGAAGAAGGCTGAGTACAGGAAAAGTGGGAATGGGCTGGGTTCTAGGAGCTTTAAAGCCATATGCAAACATTACACCGGAAAGTCTTTGCATGCTTTTGACTCTGGAAGTCAAATTATAAAAGCTACATTTAAGAATCATCAGCATACACCAGGAAAATTGGAGCATGCCTGTGATCCCTTCACTAGGGAGGTTGAGGTAGTAGGATCATAAGTTGGAGGTTTACCCTGAATTACAAAGGGAGACTCTTTGTTAAAAGTGATGTTTGAAGTGTGATCCTAATTAGTCTTATAAAAAACAAACAAAACAAAAAACAAAATAACACCAGAATCAGATATTGAGGTAAATGCTAAAAGATCAGAGAAGTTTAAAACAAAAACAAAAACAAAAACAAAAAAAAAAAAAAGCAGCCCACTCACTTCTTACCTCTCCGAATTCTTAGACAGATCCTGTCTCCACCCAGCCTTATCACTTCCTGTCTCCTTTCTGTACAGACTTCCAGACCTCTATGATTAACTAGTGGCTAGCTCCAATATCACACAACAGATGTCAAGGTGTGTCAGGTTCAATTTAAAGCCTCTCCCATAATACACCCACATGTGATCTTGGAAAGGCAAAAGCTAGTTGGTCAAACTGCCAAAAACAGCGGTCATATTCTTGGCACAGAGCAGAAAAGTTTGATCATTCCAAACACTTCTGCCCACTTCATAGCAAAATCCAGGGTGATATTTTTCCATGCAGAGTAATTTTAACAAAAGCATGTGTTTTTAGAGCTGTGCCACCTGTCATAAAGGTCATTAATGTGTGATGTGGGGTGACATTCAGCATTCTCCAAACCTTCCACCTTTCTCCCAGTGCTCACACAGTAGATGGGAAACTGAGCATTCCTGTCAACACATGCATCATTTTAAACCCCCAAGGTTATTATTTATTTTTCTCTCTTAATACAAAATCATTACTAGCCTGGATAAAGATCCCCCCCATAACAACCTGTCATCTTTTAGTTGAAAGGATTACCTCATGAGAAGGCTTTGCCCTAGTCCCCTGGTAACAAAGTCAGGGCTTGTAAATTAAATTGGGTCTCCCCTACCCAGCAGGACAATGAAGAAAGCCATCATGGGAATGCACACTCCATCTCAGGACACATGTCACTTTCCTGGTATGATTTTCATCATATTCTATACTGTTGTTTCATTTAAACCCACATAGGATATATTTCTTCTGGGCTCTAATCATCAAAAGAAAAAAATCCCTGTACAGAAGGTCTGTTATACAAGTTTTAGAACATTCTTTCTTTGTATTGTTTTCCTGGTTATGGATCGGATACAATTTCATTGCCAGAAAATTTAAATTTCAAAGTAGGTAAAAATTCATTGAAAGCATACATTTTAAATATGCAAGTTGTTTGCTGTGTGAATGTCTTCCAGTAGAATTGTTTTAAACATGTTTTTAATTGAAAGCCTATCACCTTGGTATATGAACTTTGAAGCTACGTTAATTGTTCTTTCATAATTGTTTCTTATCACAAATGAAGATTTATAATGCCTGAGGTTCCAAATGGAAAGTAAATGTTTGTTTTATTGTATTTATATCTGGGGTGGTAGTGGTGAGATAGGGTCACCAGTACTCCAGCCTGTCCTCAAATTTACTATGTAGCTAAGAATCTTAACCTTCCTCTCTCAGTCTCTCAGATGCAGGATTTACAGGTGCATGCCACTCTTATAGCTCGCCATTCAGTTTTGTTTTGTTTTGGTTTTTTTTTTTTTTGTTCTGTTTTGTTTTGTTTTTTTGAAACAAAGTTTCACTATGTAGCCCAGGCTAACCTCAAACTTAATATCACCCAGGCTGGCGGTGAACTCAAAATGCAGTCAGCCTCCTGAGTGCTGAGATTATAGACTTGCCCTACCACACCAAGCTAGAAATTCTGTTTATAAGAATTCATACCTAGATGTTTTAACTGCTATAAAAATTTTTTTTAAATCAGCTGGGCATGGTGTAGCACACTTTTAATCCCAGCACTCAGGAGGCAGAGGGAGGTGGTCTCTGAGTTCCCAGGACAGCCAGAACTACACAGAGAAACCCTGTCTACCCTGTCTAAAAAAAAAGTAAAAAAGAATTGATAAAGCCTCTCAACACCAAGGGTGTACAACTGGACAATCCATGACTGAATTCCCCTTTGCCACCAGGTTTAGCTTCCCAGAAGTCTTTGGGAGATGATGAGCAATCTGTTTGGCCCACACTGTGTGGACAATCTAGCAACCCTATACAGCCCACGTTCTTTTTCCAGAAGGAAAAATCAGAAAGCTGCCTCTGTGTGGCTGCAGTGTTTACATGCAATGCTCACCATATTTACGATCACAAAGCAAGCTAGATTTTCTTGTTGCCATTCCTCATCCTTCTAGATCATGAGTCGTACAGCAAGCGCTCTTTGACCATTTGCAAAGTTCCCTTCACTTTGGTGTGTGTAGCCTGACCTCTGAGAACTTTATTTTATTTAACTAGTAGTATTCAAGTCCGAGAGACTGGCATGAGGGTTATAGGTTGCCTACGGCAACTCTGGAGTTTCTTCCCCAATCCACACCTGTGAATCACTCCAGCTATATCCTCTCCTTCCTCACCAGGCCCACCTTCCTTCAGGCCCTGAAAGACAAATGCAGCTCTTCCTCCAGCCTTGTCAATAGGCACTCCATACTACCACCAGAGGGCTCTGTCTAAGCTTCAAAGCTAATCTTGCTGGTCCTGAATAAAACCCTGAAACAGCTCCTACAGTATGAAACAAAATCCTCCCAGTGAGTGAGTGACCAGCACCCTGTCCTCCAGCCTGCCGGCACCGCCGCCCCCATAATCACACAGCCTCTCTCCAGTCCCACCCACAGCCTCACCAGGCACTTGGCATTCTCTATAGTAATAAGTTAAGACACACATCCATGCTTTGGCAGACACTATCTTCTCAATTTCTAATGCTGTCTCTTCCCCTAGTAACACCCAAAACACCCAATTTATCATCCAAGACACAGCTCGACACTTTTTTTTTTTGCCACGGACACTGTTACGTTCGAAACGGAAACGTTCCCTTACAGGCCTATGTTTTGAACATCTCGTCTTCCAGCTGGTGGCAGGGTTGGTTCTGGGGAGGCTGTAGAACTTTGGGGATGTGGGGGCTCACTTGGAGGAAGTGAGTCACTAGGACTAAGACTTGAAAGTCACACCCGCCTCTGGTTTTGGACCAGCTTTCTCTGCATCACGATTCCTGTGATGAGAAGACCCATCACCTCACACTACCACGATGGACCAGAATCCTCTGCTTCATCTGCATTTGGTGTCACTCTTTGAACCCATACAACACTATGTACCACTCCTCACTTCAGCTTTTTCTGTCAGGGTATTTTATCACAGAGACATGAAAAAGTAATAAATGCACATAATATCCCCATGGGGAAAGATGGCACTTTTCTTTCTTTTTCTTTTTTTATCTTTCTTGTGATGTTATAATTGTCTGCAAGTCTATTTTGTGGAAAGACCTTGACTTTAGATTCTAGAGTTTTAGAGACACAGTGAATGTCCTTCCAGGAGAGTGGGGCCTGGTGAGTTGAATGCAAGGCCTCGTGGTCATTTGAGGTGAGTATTTTGGGGAACAAAGTCACCTCTTCCCCTGGGTTCTCAAGGAGAATTTTTACCTAAGACAGTGAAGAACTTCACTTAGCTGTGAAATCTTTGAATGCAGAAATGTTTGTTTTTTTAAGTGGAGTGTACTTCCTAGGGATTGTGAATGTTATTAATGGATGAATAAATGAGTGAGTGGAATAACTCATTCAAAAAGAATTTATTGCTATAGGCAAGAAGCCCCAGTGCATGCTATTATGATTTAAACGAACCTGGCTGTTATTTTCATTGGGAAAACAACTTGGCGAGGAAAACAGACACTAAACAATCAGGCAATTACTATTTAATTGCAAAGGTGGGAGGGTCCATAAAGAAATACAGACTGTTAGGGAATAACTGGGGGCTTAGGTCAGAAAATTTTCTTTGAGGACACAATGTTCATAAAATAAATGACTAATAAAAACACATTACAAAGGACGGCAACTCCTATTCCTTCCCTATGCTAATTTCTCAATGCTCTGGTAAAATACCTGCTAGAAGTGACTTAGAGATGGGACCATTTGTTTTGGCTCATGGTGTTAGGGGATTTCATGGTGGGCAAAGCATGGTAACCAGATCACATGGCAATCAGTTCGCATCTAATAGACAGGTAGCAGAGAAGTTAGAACCAGGGACTAGTTTTAAAGGCTGGCTTCCCTTCCCACACTTCAGCCAGCCAAGCCCCCATTGTCCCTCAAAATTGTTTCATCTGCTGGGCAAAAAGCATTCAAAACTAGGACCTGTGAGACACATCAGATTCAAATCATAATACTAGGTTCACCAACAGTCATGCTTGTGTGTACACAAAGAAAATCCAAATCAAAAACTGCTTTGAGCTCAATGGTCAAGAGCTCTTGTTGCTCTTGTAGAGAACCTGGGTTTGGTTCCTAGAACCCACATTCTCCCATAACTCTAGTTCCAGGGGGACCTGACAACTTCTTCTGGCATCTGTGGACACCTACATACATGTGAAACAAGCACATACACTCAGGCACTACACATAAAATTCAAAAAACTCTTAAAAGCAAACAACTTCATTTTGAGGTAGGTGTGTGTGTGTGTGTGTGTGTGCGCGCGTGCGTGCGTGCGTGCGTGCGTGCATGTGTGTGTGTGTGTGTGTGTTCTACCAGACATATAAACCACAGATGTTGGTTACTCAGGTATTGCCCATCTTGGTTTTTGACACATGGTCTCTCAAACTGAATCTAACCAATTCAGCTAGGCTGGTTAGCAGCCAGCCCCAAGGGGACACATGCCTCTGTTACCCCAGTGCTGGGATTACAAGTACAGGCCACCATACCAGGCTTTTGTGTGACTGGAGGTCAGATAAAATCCTTGTGCCTGCATAGCAAATGCTTTACTGACTGAGCAGTCTCCTTGGCCACTAACCATTCACTTTGAACCAGACTGTTAACCAATGCTGGGGTTTTGGTGTGTTTTGTTCCTAGATGTGATTTCTTAGCCAGGAAAGGCTATGTGAAAGCCTAATACCTGAAACATTGTGGAACTTTTTGTCATCTGCCCAAATTTTTCCAGTGGTTTGAAAGTAGCTCTGTGTGCCTCTCTGCCAAGTCATGCATAAGAAAACTCAGTGCTCCTGGCCAGCCCTCTGACCTCATCCTCCTGCCTATTCACCTCTATTTCTCTCCCTCCCCACCCCTTCCCCAGATCTTCCTTTCTGTTCAAGTTTTATACAGTTCTCAGCTCAACTGCTGTGCACCCCAGACCAAAGAGCCTCCCTAGTTCTGCAGGCACTCTTACTAACAGGCAATGTCAGAGACTCTAGTGTGGCTCTAGGACTCGGCACTCCAGTGGTGGCCTCTGGATGGCAGCCTTGGCTGTGCCCAGGCACTGTATATTCTTGAAAGCTTACCTGTGAGACTGGACTGTGTTGTAGTGGCTTCTGCATTTCTAGATAGCACTTATGTGACCATGGGGATATTTCACTGAGACTGTTTTTATACTCCTTACCTGCCTTTCAGAGATCCAGCCCTCTGCACAGTTGTGTAAACTAGAAACCCTGGATCCTGCTCTAGCTTGTTCCCTGATGCAGTGGCAAACACCAACTAAAACTAACTAGGGAGGTTGCCTCAGTGAGACTGGCCTTTGGGCATGCATGTCTGTGGGGTGTTCTCTTGGTTGTTGATGGATGCGGGAGGACCCAGCCTATTGTGAGCTCTGCCACCCATGGGAAGGTGGGCCTGGGAACAAGCCATCAAACTGAGTCTCTGATTTTCCTTCAAGTTCCTGCCCTGGCTTCCCCTCAATGATGGACTCTAGAATCTAAGATAAAAAGCCCCTTTCTCCCTCAAATTGCTTTTGGTCATCATGTTTATCGCAGCAACAGAAAAGAGGTTGATACAGACCCTACACGAAAAAACATAATCAAAATATACGTTGAGACTGGGGCTAGGTTAAAAAAAAAAAGTTTACCTCAATCTGGAACTGATATCTGATACCCTGAACCCCCAACAAATAAGATTGACATGTGGAGGCCCTGACCTTCACTGTGACCTTATTTGGAGTTGGAACTCCTGGGGAAATAATTAAGAGTAATGAAGTCCTAGAGGTGGGGACCTGGGGTATAGCTGTTTCCTCCAGGCTTCTTGACATGACCATTGCTATATTAAAGCAGAGTGATTTCGACAACATACAGGAAGTCATGGCAATGAAATAAACTGCTAGTCTATAGTCACAGGGATGGGGGCTGTTCACATCTCCTCCTGGGGAAGGGGCCACAGATCTTTAGGAGACCCTCCTGAAGGTTTTCAATGCCCTCTCCACCTGTGTAAAAATGATTCATAACCTTTCAAGTAAAAAATGACTGGGGTGGGGCCTTTTGATGGTACACCTGCCTGGGAGTAAATTTTGAACCTGGAAGTGGCCCAAACAAAGTCGTGTATTCACGAGACTGGACTTGACTGGATCCTTCTATGGTCTGTCCACTGCTTCCCTATTTTTGGGTAAATAAATCTTCTATTTAATTTACTTAGGACTCCCCAGACAAGTCACATGGTAAGCCCCTGATCCAATCAGACTGTGTCCTCCTTGTCAGGAGGGTTAAGGGACACGAAGGGGAATGCTCACCACAGCATGCTTGCCCCTGCTGCTGCTACCCTTCTCCCTTCCCCTCACCAACCCCCCCCCCACACACACACTGCATGAAGAGCAAAGGCCATGTGAGGACATGGGGAAGGCAGCTGTCTGCAAGCCAGGAAGACAGGCCTCTCTAGAAACTGACACCGATGATACCTTCATTCAGACTTATAGCCTCTCGAACTGGGACAACACAAATCTCTATCATTTAAGCCACCCAGCCTGATTATTTTCTGATGGCGTTTGGAGCACATAATACAATGTGACTGCCCAGTTTTTCTTTGCCACAAGCAAAGTCTCACACACACACACACACACACACACACACACACACACACTCTCTCTCTCTCTCTTCTTAGGCCAAGCACAGGAGCCTATGCCTATAATCTCCAAACCCTGGAGACAAGGGCAGGAGGGTTGCACATTCCAGGCTTGACACTGTCATTCCCCCTTGTTGTTCCTTCAGCTGGGAAAAGAAATGTACCCATGGGTCCTGCTCCAGGGAAAAAGTATGAAGACCTGGGACCATGCCCATCACTTCTTGGCTCTCTAAGACACCCTGACTCAGAAGTCTCTCTCCAACCCTTTTACACAGACACAATGGTTAGAAGAAGACTCTGAAGTTTGTTCAGAGTAAATAATGAAGCACCAAGTCACCAGGGGTATGTGTTGTATCAGGGAGTCAAGGGTAGCTAACACTGAATTTTTATCTAGAGTCCATAGCCAGGTATACAGGTGCATCCAAGAAAGAAAAAAAAAAAAAAAAAACACTTCTCTTACTGTAAGTATGCATTATTATATTACAGACAAATGTATGTTATTGTAGCTCCTATATTTATACACATATGTTTGTATGCGGTGGGGTGTTTGTGGTATAGAGTGTTGTTGTGTGTAGGTAAAAGCAAGACCTTGCTATGTTAACAGTTAGAGTTCCTGGCATACTCAAATAACTATGTATCAATCACACTGTTAGCTCATGTTTAATCCTCACAACAAACTATCATAGACAAATATTGCTACTGTTGTGCTTGAAAATATGGATATCAAAGCAGAGATGTTAGACAGCCTGGGATCATAGGCAAAACTGAAATTTCTTCCCGGTCTAGCTAGCGAGCCTTCCCTTACAGCTGGGAAAAGAAATGTGACCTGCACTCTGTCCCAGAGCAGATAGCATCAGATTGTCTCTGGTCATTTCCAGGAGCTCTGAAACTCTACCCCATAACCATGAGCCCAAATCTGTAAAGAGCTATTAGGCATGTACAACCACAGTCAAGATGTTCTGGGTGTGGAAGAAAGACACGCTAACGCAGTGAATGCTGGTACGTTGTTGCATAGGATACCATTGGAAGTAAATGGGGTCCCTGTGGGAACTGCATCTGGTGGTTGGCTATCCTCGAGGAACAATGCCACACATCTCTCTGTCCCTTGATACTCACTGAGGCCACATGATACTGTTTTTCTACTCTTCCTCTACCCCAAATTTTTCCTTCCTGCAATTCCATTTTCTCTGTTCATACATGCATGAGTACATGGTGGAAACGGCCACCCTCGTGCCTCAGTAGTTAGTTCACCTCTTGTGGCCAAACCCTGAATTGCTTTGCTCAAGACAGAATTTGACTGTACACCTCCCTGTTGGCAGATTACACCCTGATGAGTGCAGGTGCTGAGGAACAGCAGTGTGAATCAGGTATTTGAAGATTTATACTACAACGAAACATGAAACATGATGGCCACCAAGCTTCAGAGTAGACACCAGTTACTGAGGAGATGCTGGATGGATTGCTCACAACAGATCACATGAGCGCCCATGTCATTTTCTCCTCCCAGAGGGATACTCTGTTCAAAACAAACCTGTTTTAAATGTAAAATGTCTCTCATTTTAAAGTACCTAAGCTCCATGGTATCTGTAAATGTTCCCTTCTAAGGAATCAGTGATTGTCTTCGAACCAGAACACAGCACAAATGTCTGCAGAAAGAGAAAAGAGGACAACATCAGAGGAGTATAGTAAATGAGCAGTAATGTCAGGGGGTACAGTAGATGAATGATAATGTCAGAGGGGTACAATATGAGTGATAATGTCAGGGGTACAGTAGATGAGTGGTAATGTCAGAGAGGATACAGAAGATGAGGTTTTCCAAAGTGAATAGGTGTCAGGGAGATGATTCTGTCAGCAAAGTCGTGATGTGCAAGTGTGGGGATCTGGGTTTGGAAACTCATCTGAAATTTTAGTGATGCGAAAACTGAGACAGCAGACTGGAGGATGTCTGGAGCTCACTGGCCAGCCAGTCCAGGTGAATTAATGAGCTACAGGTTCAGTGAGAGAACATGTCTAAAAAAAATATGATAGAGACTGATTAAATAAGTTACCCCCAGCACTCAGGAGGCAGGGGTAGGCAGATTTCTGTGAGTTCACAGTCATCCTGGTCTACAAAGTTAAGTTCCAGGACAGCCAGGGCTACACAGAGAAACCCTGTCTTGGAAAACAACACAAAATACAGCCAACATATATCTCTGACCTTTTCATAAACATATGTCCATGTATACACACATATGAACATGCACACATATGGACACCCACACACAGATGCTTTCAATATGTTCCTTAAAATACAGTATGAATTTCAGCTTCCTGTTTTCTGCTTATTGATTATACCTCCTCATATATATTCTCTCCTCAACTCAGTAACTTAAGCACATGATGGGTACAGTTTCCAGGGGGAATTAATGATTAATGTATGTTTCCTATAAAAATCAACACTTGTTTCCTCTGTGTGTGTGTGTGTGTGTGTGTGTTACTCTGCTACAGTGAATCACAACCTTGTCCCCCTTTCTAGCCCAGTCTACATTTGTGTGTGGTTCTGGGATATGTAGTGAAGCCATAGATGAAGGACTGAATCAAACAGAAATAGGTACTCATTAGAGAAGTGTGAGCTGGGCCTCCACAGGGCACCTCACGGATCTTATTAACAATGGGGAAATGGGAACACTCTATCAATACAAGAAATGGCAAGATGACACCTGAAAATTATGACACATGCCTCATAATTTTATGAGGCATCATGAAGTACAGATATCTTTAATCTGCTACTAATACCTCAGTAACAAAATCACACAATCTAGAAAATTTACTTTTTTAGATGTATTCTTATTTTATTTCATGTGTATGGGTGCTTTGCCTGTGTGTGTGTGTGTGTGTGTGTGTGTGTGTGTGTGTGTGTGTGCACCACTTGCATACAGTACCCACAGAGACCATTAGAGGACATTGGATTCCCTGGAGCTGGAGTTACAGATAGTTCTGTGCTGGGATGACCTGGTCCTCTGGAAGTTCAGCCAATGCTCTTAACTGCTGAGCTACCATCACTCAAGCCCCTTATACTTAATATTCCTAATACATAGCAATCTGCATGGCAGCATCATGGGAGGCAGAGATGGGACTGTTGCTTCAAGCGGTAAGTTTGGGATAAGCCTGTGCAACCTAGAATCCCTACAGTAAAAATATATTAAACACAGAGGTAACGTCATTAACAATGAAGAGCTGTAGGAAGAGAAGAGTGGTGTCAAGAAGGAAGATCAATCATACACATTTAGAAGTCAAGCAAGCTCATTCTGATTAGAGAGTGCAAAGGAGGTCATAGGCCTGATGATAACACTGCCAGTGAATCGTGGAAAGTATCTTGGATGAGAGCTGGTGAGGGAGCATAATTGACCAAGCTCTTGCCTTGCAAGAATGAGGACTTCAGTTTGATCCCCAGAAGCTAAGTTTACAATAACAGGGAGAGGAATAGTGATGGTGTCTTTTTATAATAGGAACACTGGGGCACCAGAGGCAGCAGATTCCAAGCTTGCTAGGATCCAGGAAAATGAGAGATACTATCTCAAAAAAACCTCTAGTGGACAGCTCCTGAAGATGGCACACGGAGTTGTCTTCTGCCCTCTGCACATGTGCGCACACACACACGCACACACACACACACACACACACACACACACACACACTATACATACACAAAATATCTAAGAGGAGGCACAAAACACTCAGAAAAAGAGAGAGATTTTCAACATTTAGAAGTTTTATACATGCATTAAATTGCCTTGAAAGCATAATGTTACACGCACCACAGGACATAAAACAGGGTTGAAATGGATGAACCACAAGGAATGGCAGTTACTCAGCCATTGTAGCAGATCTCTGTTTTGCCTGACATTTTTTTTTTTTTCATTTTTTATGCAGATCTGGTAAGGAAGCCAAAGACTTAACACATTTTCCCAGACCTTAACAACCAGGTCACCTAATCCAGAAAAATAAACCTTTCTCCTGTAAATGTAAATCTTCCAGAAAGCCAAAAGTGGGTGAAAGCATTTTTAGCCATCCACAGAGGTGACTATGCCTGGAGCACGGCCGGGACTTGCTGCCCCTGTGAAGCCAGAGTCCCCATTTCTGAAATGCAACTGTTTGACCTCTTCCTGGATCCTGCAAAGAGCCCAGGATCATTCTATTAAATGTGCTTTTCTCCCTTCCACCTGGTAGGGTTGATTTCTATTGCTTATCACCCAAGGGTTCTGATCCAGCTGTGTATTTATGTGATAGCTCATAGAAAGTGAGACCGACAATAGCATCAGAGTCCCCATTGACACACAAGGCAAGTGAGGCTCACTGGGGGGCAAAGTAACTCCTCACTCATGCCGGTAGGTGGTGAGACTGGTGGAGGCACCCAGGCTGTGTTCCGGACCAAGGCTAAGCTCCCTCCATCAATGAACAGGGATAAGAGCAGCATGGGCACTGTCAATAAACAACGCTCTGTGTGGACTCTGTTAAATGTCACTATGCACTTACTGACAAATATGGTCTACATTATCCTAATGAATCAATATCTCGCCATTTCATAAAATCCAGGTATTCTCTTGTCTGCTTATATTAAAACTTGTTTTATGCTGCAATAGAACAATGTAAGGGCATGATGTCTCACAATGCTTGTAAATCTGACTTCAAGAGCGTGGTTCACAACCACATTATAAATAAAGCTAAATATACACAAATCAATGAAGATGTGTTATTTATGCAGTGAGCTGGACCAAGTAGCATAGAAAAAAAATGAGGTATGAGATGTGATGGGCTGGGGATGGTGAGGCCAGCCTGAAATTTTTAAAAAAACGAAAAATTTCCTGGAGACACTTTACAGTTTGGAAAGACCAGTGAAGAATACAATGGTAGATTTAAAAAGTGAAATGTGAAGAGACTATGTGATTTACTATGAAATGAGGTTTCTTTCTCAAGATTTATTTATTTGTGTACAGATGCTTTGTTTGCACATACATCTGCACACCAGAAAGTGGGCATTGGATCCAATGAGACTACAGTTACTAGAAGGTTGTGAGTCACCTTGTGGGTGCTGGGAATTGAACTCATGACCTCTAGAAGAGAAGCCTGTGCTCTTAACCAGTGAGCCAACTCCCTAGCCCCATAAAATGGAGTTTTAAGAGCAGAGACCATTAGGCTGGCAAAATGGCCCACTGTGTTGCTTGCCATCAAGCCAGAGTACTTGATCCCTGGGACCCACATAGTAGAAGAGAACCAACTCCCATAAGTTCCCTTCTGATCTTCAGATGCTACATAGTGACACCTGCATGCCTGTACACACACACACACACACACACACACACACTGCATACACATAAACCACACACTCACCACTCACACTCACACGTCATACATATACCACACATACACCGCATACACACACCACATACATACCACACACACATGCACCACACACATCCTACACACGCACCACAAATAAAATTCTGTGAAAGCCCTGGAAGGAAAGTACTCTGATCCAGGAAATAGGCAGTGAAGGACACTATGCTTGTCTCTGTCTCTAAGAAAGATGTCTGGTGTCTAAATAACAGCCTTAAGTAAGGAAAGGTTTCAGTGATGCATGGCTGACACAGTGTATCTTCATCCCAGGGGAGAAGTTCCAGAAGTGGATTAGGTAGATTTATAGAACACAGGTTCGGAGTGGTCACTGTAGCAACCACGCAATTTTCTGCTCCTTCTAGCTAAATGGGTGACAAGTTACATCACTAATCATGGGTTTTTTGTTGTCATTGTTTTGTTTGTTTGTTTAAGAAGTACAGTCATCATCATCATCGTCTCATGCTAGGAATCACTCTGGGGGGGGGTTGGTGCTTTCTCTGAGGTTGGTTATTAGAGATTTATATCCTGAAATGCCACACTGTATTTTTAATCTATCATTAGAGCAGATTATCAGAACCAGTAATGACAAGATTCAGCGCCCGAGTCTTCGTTTTTTAAGTCTCCACACCTGAGACTCAGAGCCAGAGCTACAATGCAGTACAATGTCCAGAGTAAAATGATGTATGAATGAATGGGCTTCCTTCCCATTAAATAATTATGGCTTCCTTCTCACTAAAAACAGATTCTTTTTCTTTCTTCTGGAGAAGACTATGATTAATCATACAAAATTGCACTTGTCTTTAATTGAATACACCCCCTCCTTTCCTGCATTAGTGAGAGATTATTTATTATTAACAAGCTTGAAAACCCAGGGAAGAACCCCTCCCTTTCTAGAACTTAATGGAGTTGGTGATGGAGACTGCAGAACTATATTCAAGTGACTTCACATTGGGTTTCTGTAGAATGGCCCACAGAAAATGACCCATGAGGGTCTGTGTTGCTATGTTTTCTGTAGCTATAGCAAAACACGTAAGGAGAAGTACTTTATTTTTTAAAAAGTTTAATTAATTCATCATTTGGCAGTTCGGGTATGGCCCATGCAACTGCTTCACACCAGGAGGCATCTCTTGGCTATATTGCAACAAGGTAAAAATGATGTTTAACCTTCAATGTCACCTTGACCAGATATGGAATCACCCAGGAGACACCTCTGTATGTTCCTATGAAAGGGGTACTGCCAGAGAGATGTAGGAGGGCAGAGTACCCTGAATGTGGGTAACAGCATCCCATCAGCTGTGACTCTGAGCTGAATGAAATCAGAGAAAACAGCAGAGAAGTACCAGCATTTACCTCTCTCTGCTTCCTGGCCATGGATGCAATGCAACTAGCTGCCTCCTGCCCCAACTGCTGTGCTTTCTGCCATGATGAAATGTATCCACTCAAACTGTGACCCAAATTTAACCCTTCCTTCCTTAAGTTGTCAGTTTTTTTTTTTTTCACAGCAATGGGAAACAGTGACTGTGGAATATCCCTTTACACCTTATACTGTGTGAAAATATGTCACTGTGATTGGTTTAATAAAGAAGCTGACTGGCCAATAGCTGGGCAGGATAAGGTTTGGCAGGAAAGTCAGACTAAGGACACTGGGAAGAAGAAGGGCAGAGTCAGAGGAGTCACCAGTGAGACCCGGAGAGGAAACAGGAGGTGCAAGATGAAAGAATGTAGATTACTATAAATGGGTTAATTTAAATTGTAAGAGTTAGCTAGTAACAAGCCTGAGCTATTGGCTAAGCATTTATAATCAATATTAAGTCTCCATATCAGTTATTTGGAAACTGGCCAGTGGGAAAGAAAAATCCATCTACAAGTAATTAATACAGTGTGTGATTTCATGGCAGGACAGAATGAAAGAGTGAGACCACATGGTAAGACATACCAGGAGGCACAACAATTCAGAGGCAAGGCTTAGTCTTTCTGTATAGCAACTGCTCTTGCAGGAACTAACCAGGGTCCCATAATAACTACACTAATCATTCCCAAGGGCAGCATTCCCCCAGTGACCTGATCACCTTCTACTGGGCCCCAGTTTGTGAAGATTCTTCTACTATAACATGCCACTCTGGTGAGCAAACCGTTAACATGTGAGCCTTTGGAGGATCCCTTTTATCATAATCCAAACCATAGCAAGACCCAAATCAGTGTTCTGGAAAACATGGTAAAGCCAAATGAGTGTGTGTCCCTGAGAAGACACGTTCTTTCCTCATGTAAACAATGCTATTTCTCGATTCTGCCTAAAGTAATGTGGGCATGATTCCTGGGGTGATGGCCACCATTATCTTTGAACCTCTGCATAGTCTGACATGGGGACTCCTTGTTCTCCGATGAAAACAGCCCACAGATTCTAATAACTATTTATAGTTAGCTATTGCTAACTGATGCATGGCTCCTGGCTATAGTATCTGGGAAAATACTGTCAGTCCTTCTAAAATACTGTGACGACTATAAAGAGGCCAAACATCTCCATTTACACATTCATCTCAGGCTGTGTGACCTTTGTGTGACTTCTTATAGTATTTTGATGCTGGATGTTCATTTATCTCTCTAAAACAGTTTGGTACAGCCAAGAATGCCAAATTGTGGTGGTGCACACTTGAAATCCCAGAATTTGGGAAGTAGACGTGAGAGGATCAAACATCCAAGGCCATCCTTCGCTACATAGAGAGCTTGAGGCCAGTTTGAGCTACATGAGACCCTGTCTTTAAAAAACCACAAAAAGAAAACTAAGTCCCTCTTCACAGACAGTAAAAATACAAAGTGTATTTTAGGATATTGGCAATTTCTTATAAAAGCAAACCAGTCCTTTCTGTGCAATCTAACAATCATTTACTTTGGGAAATTAATCCCAGAGAAATTAAAACCTATGTTCATATACACACAAAATGAATCTGCCCATGAATATTCATAGCACCCCTATCTGTAATAGTGAAAACCCAAGGCCATGTCAAAGCATGAATAAATGGTTATGTGAGCCTTGGCTTCATATGGTGAGACATACAAGCCAGCAATAACAAAAAGAACAAAAACAAAAATGAAGTTAACTATGAATGCAAAAATAGGTTAGGTGGATCTCTAGGCACCGTGTTTACATCATGATGGGCATCAACCTCACAGTTTACATACTCATGCATGCCATTCTTGACTGATGAACCCCACAGGCTAGGTAACTCATAAACTAACGGAGTTAATTCCTCAAAGTGCTTGCAACTGGGAAGTCAGGGCATCAGCTTTTTATGAAGGACTTCTTGTGTCATTGTATGACAGAGGAGATGACAAGAGGACAGCAAGGGAGGCTGTCATGCCAAGTCTCACTAATCTTAACATTTGGGAGGCACAGCCTGGAGAAAACGTTAGAGAGAACAGACTTATTAAAAACAAGGCCCACTTTCTTCAAGGGAAGGAGAGGACACCTTTTCACCTGGAAGGCTGGAGTGAATGTTGTCTAATAACCTGGTGATTTTGTGCTATTCTATGCAGCCAGCCTTCCTGAACACCCATCCCCCCCCCCCCCACACACACATACCAAATCCTGACAATTGTTTAGGCCCTAATCATGAGTTTAGCCTCTCAGAGAATAGAAACCATCCTATGAAAAGTTTAGTGCAACCTCCACCAATAGAATCTGCCCTTATGCTCATTACAAACCTTTCCTCCCTAGATCCTTACCCCCGCACTTCTTATCAGTCAGTAGAACTCATTCTTATTGTAAAGGTCATAGGTGCTTTGCTACTTTGCAAGGGTGTTTCCATGTAGCTTGTCTAAAGCTTTGTTGTGGTCATTGTCATATGTAGACTTTTTCCAAAGTTTTATTGTATCTAAACGTGCAAGGACAGGAAAACATAATGTTAGACCCTGGGAGTTTTGGTCCAGTGCCTATTAAAGTGGTGTTGACCCCAGTTTTATTCTTCACCATGTATGCTGATCTTTTCTGTTAGGTCTCAAACTCAGGACAAATGGTTAACTGATGCACCTATTCAACATATTGAAGTTTCCCTCAGCCCCTACCTGTTTGTCACACAGTCCTGGCTCCTCAGAACCTTTCATTCCTCTCCCACCTCCCAGTCTCTGATCTCTGTATAACCTCAGTCATTTTGGTTACTAGTCTCTTGGTGCTTTTGACCTCTTGGTCTCTGGGTTCCTAGGTATTCTCCTTGCTCCCTCTCCTTCTCGTCCTCTCTTGTCCTCCCTGTTCCCTCTCATGACCTGGTTTAGCCTGGACCCTTCCAGATGCCTCTGACTGTTTTTCACTCATATCTACAATAAACCTTCTCCTCCACTGGCCATGATGCTTTCATGGCCACTGACATTAATAAGAAGGCACATCATTTATGGTCTCACATGGCCCTTATAGTGGCCCTACCTCCAAATACAAACAGTGTATGAATTCCAGGATTAGTCTAACACAACCTTAGGGTTGTGACTCCTTTGGCAAATTTCTGTCTCCAAAGATAATTTACATTATTTACATTATGATTCATAACAGTAGCAAAATTACAGTTTTAAAGTAGCAATGTATTGAAGTATTGCAGCATTAGGAAGTTAAGAACCACATGTCTTACACATCAAAGAGATAATCCACCATGACCAACTAGTTTTCATACCAAAGATGCAGAGATGGTTCCATGTATGTAAATCAATGAATGTAATCCACCATATAAACAAACTGAAAGACAAAAACCACATGATCATCTCCTTAAATTCAGAAAAGGCCTTGACAAAGTCCAATACCTCTTCAATGTACACTGTGTGAAAATGTATTGCTGTGATTGGTGAAAAAAAAAAGCTGAATGGCCAATAACTAGGCAGGAAATATAGGTGAGACATCCAGGCACAGAGGGAGGAAGTAGGGGGAGATAATTGAGGTGTAGGGAGACACCAATGAGACATGGAGGGAGTTGGATATAAAGAATAAAAGATAAAAACCACATGGTAGATTAATAAAAACATATTAAGTTATAAGAGCTGTTGAGACAAGCTTAAGCTAAGGTCAAACTTTCATAATTAATAATAAGTTGTTTTGTCATTATTCATAAGCTGGTGGCCAAAAAGAAAATCAAACTACACTGGAGAGACTAGAATACAGGGGTCATACCTCAAAATAATAGGGCAATTTACAGCAAGCCCATAGCTAACATCAACCTTAAATGGACAGGAACTCAAAGAAACTATAATCAGGAACAAGAAAAGGTTGTCTACTCTCTCCATACCTATAGTCCTTGAAGTCTTAGCTAGAGCAAGAAGACAGCTGATGGAGATCAAAGTAACACAAACAGGAAGGAAGAAGGTCAAAGTTATCTTTATTTGCAGGTAATATGGTTGTATGCACAAATGACCCTAAAAATCCACCAGGAAGCTTCTACTGCTGATGAACACTTTCAGCAAAGTAGAAGGATACAAAATTACACAAACATCTGTAGCCTTCCCAAATACATATCACAAAGGGATTGAGAAAGAATCAGAGAAACAATATCATTCACAATAGCCAAAACAGCAACAACAGCAAAATCAGGATAACACTAACCAACCTAGTAGAACACTTGTATGATAAAAACTTTGAGACACTGAAAAAGGAAATTTAAGCTATCATAAGATGACAAGACCTCACACACGCATGGGTCAATAGGATTAATATAGTGAAAATGGCCATCCTACCAAAAGCAAGCTACAGATTCAATGAAATTCCCATCAATATTCCAACACAATTCTTCACAGACCTTCAAAGAACAATTTTCAGCTTCATATGGGATCACAACAAACTCAGGAGAGTAAAAACCATCCTGAATATTAAAAGAACTTCTAGAACTATCACTACCCCATCTCAAATTGTACCACAGAGCTATAGTAATACAAACAACCTGGACTTGACACAAAAATAGACACATTGATCCATAGAATCAAATTGATGACCTGATCCACCTGATGTTTTATAAAGAAGTCAGAGATACACACTGGAAAAAAAGACAGAATCCTCAACAAACGATGTTAGTCCACCAGGATGGCTGCATCTCTATGTGACTGTCTCTGTGTCTGTCTTTGTCATGTGTGTGTGTGAGAGAGAGAGACAGAGAAAGACAGGGAGAGACAGAGAGAAAGATCTAAATGGAACTGCCAAATATTGGGGGAAACAACCCCCGCTGGACACCTCTGAGAGTTCTTGGTACCAGAAATAAGTTACATCTAATTGAGTTGTTGGCTAAAGGAGACACATGGAAACCCCCAAACAACCTAGTAAGACCCATTGCTGAAGACAGCACCTACACAACTTATTGAATACAGAGAAGTTGAGCTGTTGCCCACCTAGATCCTTCACCACTACAGGCTGCTCTTCTTGGTACCAGAAGGTACTCTGCATGCTCCTGAAGGAGAAAAGCAAACACTAACTCAGCTACAAAGCCTCTGATTTACGGTAGTGTCCAGCTTGCACGGTGCACTGATGCAATGGTGGCTCTTGTGGGAGTAGACCTCCAATACCTGATTGTATTTCAAGCCCACTTCCTGAGACTGCACCCATTTCTAGTTCTGATTGGGTGGATAAGATCCTGAGACCAAATATGCCAGAGAGCAGGGGAAAATCAAATGCTACTGTTCCGCTGAAGCAACATAGCAATAAAATGGCTCTTAATGACATTCTCCTACTCTCATAGATTGATGCCTTGCTCAGACATTAGAAAAGCTTTCTCCTGCAGCAAATGGGAACAAATACCTCACAGCTGGACAATATGTGCAGGGTGAGAGACCCTGGAACCCTGAGTCCTAAAAGGGATGTCTTCATCAAATCTCTCTCCCTGAGGCAGAAGAGATGCAGAGAGTGTAAGAGCCAAAGGAGGTGGAGGACACCAAGGAAGCAAGACTCTTGAAACACATCAGGACCAACCCACAAATGAACTCGGAGACTGTAGCAACATGCACAGGGCCTGCACCAGACAGGGCCCCAAGTAGACACAAGCTCCACCCCTAACCAGAAGCTATTTCCAACTGTTAACCCTCACAAATGAAAAATTAGTCCCACTAGGGTTACAAACCACTCTTAAGAAGAGGCTCCATGCCCAGCTTTAAATGGCCAACACAAAATGAACTCAATAGCTTCTTTGGAGGTTCTTTTGTACTCTGTCTCATAATGCTTGCTCCAGTCTTTCCCCCCTGCCTTACAGGCTTTTGTAGTATATATTATGGCTTCTGGTTTTTTGTTTTTATGGGAGTACTATGTTTGTGAGTGTGTGTGTGTGTGTGTGTGTGTGTGTGCACGCACACACATACCTAGATGTTTCTTGTATTTTTCTTCAGCTCTTTTTCTTGTTTGTTTTACCCTATCCACTTGTCTGCTTTGTTAATTTTACTGTTATTCTTTATATACCTATTTGTTTCCTAAAGAGAGAAAGAAAGGGTGTGGCTTCAGATGGGAGGGGAGGTAGGGAGGAACTGGGAGGAGCCGGGGGAGAGGAAACTATAATCAGACCATACTGTATGAAAAAAAAAAAAATCTGCTTTCAATAAAATAAAAATGTAAAAAAACCAAAAAATTTTCTAGTACAAAAAAAACCTTTTGGGAACATTCCCAAACTACAACATATACTGTATGATTTCATTTACCTAACATCGTTGGAAAAAAGTGTAGAAATGGGCTCAGAAAATAAAACACACACACAAAAAAAAGTAATAAAGCTAAGCACAGAGGTACACACTATACATCTCAGCAAGAGACTCAGAACCCCAAATTCAGGCTCAACTACTTGAGACCCTGCCTCAAAATACATGAAAATACAGAGGTAGAGAACCAGTTAGTGGTGGCTGGGGGTTAGGGTGAGGAGGAATAATGTGAATAGAAAGTAACAGAGCCCTGGAGGTATCCATGGAGGATGACAGAAGAACACACAGAACTCCCAGTTTTGCAACTTTCTGTGAGACTATGATTGCTTCAAAACAGAGGGTTTTTAGATTCAGTCTTGATCCAGCAAAGAAACAATTGATAATCCAGACTTTCTTATCTGACTGGAATCTCTATTCATTATTTTAAAACATTCTCTCACAGATAGGTGCTGCTGTTAAAAATCAGGATATCAATATAATGAGGATGTGTCCACTGAGCTTCAAACTAGAGTGTTTTAATTCTGATGGGTATTTGACCTTGTTCAAATTCATGTACATTAACAATAAGGAAGGAGGAAGGGAGGGAGGAAAGGAAAGGGAAGTAGGGAGGGAGGGAGGGAAGGAAAGAAGGTTTGCATAAAGGTATAACTATCCTTTGGACAGAGAAATGAATGATCAGGAAACAACAAAATATTTTCAAGAATGTTTAGTTAGAAAATTGAGTTAAAGAGCAATTCAAGCATTGATCATTGTTAAATTGACAAAGTGCATAGAAATATGATACAGATATAAAATTTTAAGTCACTAATGTTGTTCTTGAAAAGTCCTTACTATCATTCTTTATTGTTTGCTTGTTTTTGGTTTAAGGATAAGCTGTCCCTATGTAGCCCAGGCTGGTCTTGAACATGAGCTCTTGCTGCTTCAGCCTCCTGTGTTGGGATTAAAGTCATTTGCAACCACACCCATCTACCAATTACTGTTTATAGACCAAAGATAGACTCTGTCACTCACCACATAATCAGTCATTTGTTAAAAAGATGAAATTAACAGGTTGGGACTATTAAGGAAGCTACACAATCACTGCCTGCATACTCCTAGGAAGACAAATTGCACAGAGTTAAAGGAGAGAAGGACATGCCTGTACAGTTCTTACACTCATTCTTTTTTGGGGAGAAGAAAAGAAAAGTTATCCAGTGAGCTTGTCACAATTGCCTCAGATGAGCTAGGCAGTCATGATTCAATCAGGATCCTTGTCTCCATCGACAGCGGGGGGAAGATTTTACTTCAGTCAGTCACTGGATCATGTATGGAAATAGCTATAGTTTATGGGCAAAATTGCAGCATCAAATACAAGTGGGGAGTTCAGGTTGTTAAATCCTTGAAGACAATTACTATGGCCAAAGCAGGCAGGGAGAACATAAAATATGAAGCAGATAACCTGGCTTCAGGACCATTGCTTAGTAAAAGTAACTAAGGTGGACAGGGGGGTGAGCTCTTCTCCCACAGCACTGGGGAGGCAGAAGCAAGAGGATTTCAAGTTCAAGACCAGCCTGGGCTGTATAGCAAGGTCATATCTCAAAAATAATATGGAAATGGGAGAGAGAGACAGGGAAGGGGAGGGGAGGGAGAAAAGGGGAAGGTGAAAGGGAGAGGGAGGGAAAGTTAGTACAACAAGGAAGGAGTGGCCCCTGGTCCTGACAAAGCCCTATCATGTTTATAAACTAATACATTGTTCTTAGTTCTGTCTGCAACCTGTCAGTTTGCAAACATCTCAAGACATTGACAGTATTCTAGACACACTATCTAGATTATATACAAATTGCAAAGTCACATGTACCTTCCCTCTGAGCGTAGCCCATCAGTATCAGATGCACTTTAAAACTGGGACAATGTTGCCTGCTGAATGAATACTAAGCAAGTAAAAGTTAACCTACATTTTTTGTTTCCTGTTGTGTTTAAAAATACTAATCTGGATGCACCATAACACTACATTCACATAACAATGGTCTTTGTCCGAGAATTTAAGAGAAAAAGAAGAAGAAGGAGGAGGAGGAGGAGGAGGAGGAGGAGAAGAAAGAAAGAAAGAAAGAAAGAAAGAAAGAAAGAAAGAAGAAGTGAAACGTTAGATGCTATGTCTCATTTATTTGAAATTATTTCCTAGGATTAAACCTTTTGGGATAGGAACATGCTATTTGGGGGAAGCGATTGTTTATATGGTACCACATTTGCAGAAGAAGTGCATTGAGGGAAAAAAAAAAAAAAAAAAAAAAAAAAAAAAAAGCAGAGGCTGAATGATAGCATCAATTTAAAGGCCCAAGGTATCCAACTGTGAGCAAAGACTGGATCAGGAAAGACTGTAATTGTGACCATATTTCATGTTGTACAAACTGGTCAATCCCTTCATCTTCAAGAGCGGCTGTAGAAAAATGTCAAGGCTCCAGTTTTATGCTTTTCCCTCCAGCAGTTCATCTCTCTCTTGCTGTGTGACTCACATCCTACAGTAACTCGGGGATGATGGGAAACCCTTGGTAGGACATCAATTCCCAGGACTCTATTTTCTCTATCGGATTGTTGCAAATAAATCTTATTTTATATCTCAGCTCATAACCTACAGTGGAAATGCTTTCCCGGGTCTCTGTGCTCTATGGCTGTGCTTAACGCCACAGCTGAGGGCTTGATCATCTGCTCTCTGCTAGACACCAGGGCTGGCGACTTGCCCGCCCTTCCCCCACCCTGGGCGCCCAGCATCAACCACACATAAAGGTAGTAAATCTCCATCATAATTGTCTAGATATAGCCAATCAACTGGCTTAATGAGATGGGAAGTGGGTGGCTGGGGAGAAGGGATGACATTTTAACAAGACAATTCACATCAAACTGCAATTTATCCTTCACAGCACATTTAATTTTTCTAGAAAGTTTTCAGAGGCAAAAATGCCATTCTGAAGACGTTGGGCTCAGCTTATCCGTTCTGAATCACTTCACCACCTCAACACACAGAAACATTCCTAAAATAGTTAAAATACTTTCTATTATCTACCTTATTGCTGAGGGGTTTGCCAGTTTGGGGGTTTGAACACATTTTCTTGGAAATGACAGAAGTTCAAGACCAAGATGGGTAAGGACTGCTTCCTTCCTGTTGCAAGTCTGGGACCTGCACCCCCATCTCCTTTTGATAAGGAATTGAAAGAACATAACTCTACCTACCTCCAGGTACCTTTATGTATTCTCAAGTGCATGGTGTCCAAGTGTTCCCAAACTCTGCTTGGGGCTGTGTTTAGGTTCAGAAACAATGGCGAATGCTTCTCGGGGATTGTTCGCCCTCCACCCCAGTGGTTTCTCTAAATGGTTTCTGCAGATGTTTCTAGGGACCGGGTAGGGGTAGTTCTCCCTAAAAGAGACATATGGAAGGCTGTCCAGACTCACAGCAGCCAGGCTTGATCCTTGATTTGTGAGAGCTTTGTGAGATGACTAGATCAAGACTGAACAGAAAACAAAGCTGAAACCACAGATGTGCCTCTTAGTTCTTCCTTAGTGAGATGGAAATGCCTTGCACATGCTCTTTTTTAACGTGAACCATTTACAGTCTAAAGCCCCAGCCACACGGGCATCGGTCTCTGGTGCGCTAAGGGTTTCTTCGTATTTCCTCACTGTTTTTTTTTTTTTTTCCTTCATCCGGACTTACTCTTGTGCTGCCAGAGATCAAATGTAAGACATTGTTCATTTTTTACTAGTGTTATTCCATGTAGCTACATCCCCAGTGCTAAGTTATTTTTGAGAGAGGAGTCTGCTATTTAGCTCACTCTGGCTGCTCTCAACTTGTGCTCCTTCTGCCTCAGCTTCTAGAGTCCAGAGATTACAGGTGTCACAACACATCCAGCTGGGCTCAGCTTAACATTGCCCATCTTTCCTTCTTCTCTTCCTCATTTCCTCCAGTGTCCTACTCACTGCTCTGCGTGTTCCAGCTTTGCAGATATTTAAATCGCTCTTGACTTAGATGGAAGTCCTAAAACCGGCACTGCACATGAATCTTTTTGAGTCAGAATTTTACAGTTAAAGTCAGAAGTCCCGCTGTGCTGTTGAGAAGGTTCGCACAGGTTAACTGCTCAAACCCGGGCTATAGTTTACTCCTCAAATGCCTGATATATGAAGGGCCCTAAGCTCCAAATAAGGATGCAGAAGCCTTGGAGAACTTGTTTCTTTCCTCTTTCTGGAAAGACTCTGCATGTGCAAACAAACACACACAGGACGATGTAATCCAGCCAGTGCTGGTGCTGGGTCTTAAACTCAGAAGAGCAGCAGGCCCTCTTAACTCTGGAGCCTCAGCCTTGGTTAACTTAAGCAGGAGGTTCCACTGTACAGTAGCAGCCTTCTATCCTTGTCCTGAGAGGAAATACCTTCTCCTTAAACTGGAGTTTCATTTGCTCATTATTTTGACTTTAATACTGCAGGCAAGGAAAGGGTAGACATTGACCACATCAGGTCATCCTGAGTGGTCTCCTCTATGCCCTGTTTGGTAGACACTTTAATTAGACCGAGTTGACACCTGTGAAATAGAGGCATACAATTGCTACATATGTGCCTAGTGACACAGGTCCAGGTTAGAGAAAGGAAGTGTATCATAGGCAGAATCCACACCTAGACCTATGCCCGTATTACGTCTGTAGGTGAACACATATTCAGGATTTAGTTTGAAAGGTACAAAGGACGCAGACAGGCTAGCTAGCACTGTGCATGCTGTTTTGACACACAAAACTCATTTCTCAGCCGGATGCTGTAGCTTATGTCAGCAATCTCAGCACTGGGGAGGTAGAGGCCCCAGGACAGCTGCAAGTTCAAGGCCAGCCTATTCAACCCAGAGAATCCCAAGCCAGCCAGGGCTCACAGTGCAATGCTGCCTCAAACAAACAAACAAACAAACAAACAAACAAAAAACAAAAAAAACACAACAAATCATTTCACAGAGGTAACAGGGAGTGGTTGCTTAGTGGCAATGTGGCACTTTTTCAGAGTTAATCATGTCTCCAATCAAGGTGATGATTTAATACTATGAAGTATTAAATGAACACTTTAAAATTATTAATGGTTAGTTTTATGATGTGTAAATTTCATCTTAGAAAAACCAGTCTCGGTATCGTAGACCTCTCCACATGCTTTAGTAATAACTAATTTAACTCTTCCCTTATATGAGGATAATCAAGCCATATCCCAGTTTGGGGCTGTCAGTACAGTTCATTGGTCAAGCACTTGCCTGTCATACTCAGAGAGCCCTGGGTTCTGCCTCTAGCACCACAAACCTTCCCGGGCAGGCTAGAAGGCATGCATACGCATGCACCGGAAAGAGGCTGCTGCAAAGGGGGAAGCGCTGCCACATCAGAGCCCTGTTACATACAGAACCACCTCCACCATAGGAGCCCACAGCCACAGACTGAGCCAATCTGCTGGACCCTTCCTGCTGTGATGGACCGAAATCCTCTAAAACCATGAGGCCAAACTCACTTTCCTCCCGTCCATTGTTCTTTCCAATCACTGTGGTCAGAACAAAGCGGAAGTGACTAGTACAGCACGCAGAAGCTTCGGAGGGCAACAGAAGTCACCTTGTGCTAAGAACAGTGGTTTATGCTTGCTGCATCAGGCCTGCCTCCTGCCCCTTCATTCAGCTTTTATCACATACTAGGCAAAGTCACCCCACTTTGGCCTCTGAGGACCTTCATCTAGCCAACTTGGGATGCTCAGCTCCGACCTAGGGCTTGGAAAGAACCTCCAAAGCGGTCTTCTTCTAGAGGAACTTTCACAACGGCTGCTAAAAATACACCGTACTATAAACTTCATTTCAAATGTTATTTAAAAAAAAAAAAAAAATCTTTCATCTCAAAGAAAGAATGTGCCACCGACTCCTTGTGGGAAAACTACTTGTCATCTTGTGGGGAAATACCTTTCCTACACTTTCCTTCTGGTACACTAAGCACAGGACATATCTGCTTCTCCAGCTCCTTAATTAACTCAGATTGTCCTTCATCGGCTTAATAACACCCATCCTGACACAAACACATCTCATCTTCTCAGCAGGTAAGATGAGAAAATCGCTGACCTTTCCCACACTGCTCTGTGCAGTGTCCCTTGTCTAACAACATCCCTGGGCATGTACACACCTCACTCACAGCCAAGCTCACCATATTTTCCCTTGGCTATCAGAGAGATTCAGGTATAGCCACCATCTCCCAATCTTCACCTCGTCCTAAGATCTAATCAGTAAAGAGATTGGGGGGAAGGCATGTCTCCTCTCCCACCCCACCTTAAGAGATTTAGCAACTATGCTTGCTTTCCTTTTGTGAGAAAACACTTGGCAAGAATCAACATTAAGGAGGGAGAGTTGATTTGTACTCACAATTTAAGGGGTTACCACACATCACATGGGATAAGCATGGTGGCCGGGGTGTGCAGCTGAGAAGGAACAGGAAGTGAGGTCGGGCTATAAACTCCCGAGATCCTCCTCCAGTCACTTGCTTCCTCCAACAAGGTTCCATCTTCTACAGGTCCCATGACCTGTCTAAACAGGGGCCACCAGCTGGGGACCAGGTATTCAAACATATGAGCCTATGGGACACACTTAATTCTCAAACTGCAATAGAAGCATAGCTCTTGTTTCTTCTACATTAGAGAAGGGTTTTTGTTTTATTTTATTAGGTGTGTGTGTGTGTGTTTTAATAGAAAATACCCAACACCACACACCACAGGAAGTGTATACCTGATAAACTTCAAATGGTAATGTCTTCCAACATGTCCAATGTTCACACTCTTCATGACTCCAAGTTTTAACTTTCTAAGGTTTGGATTTTTTTTTTTTTTTTTTTTTTTTTTTTTGTGGTGTAAGCACCCCTCACATACCTTGCAGGAAGGAAGAAAAGAAAGGTTGGATGGGAAGGAGGCTCCCTTAAGAGACAGCAATTATTCTCACCTGTTATATTCCAATCAAGCCCTGGAAGCATAAAAGCTCTCATTTTCTGTCTGCTAATTGTTGTAGCCCCAGCGGGACTTCCACACAATCAATTTCTTCAGAGACTTCAGAGGAGTCTTCTCCAGTCTTTTGGTTTTCACTGTTGCTTTCTTTTTAGTTTTTTTTCAAGTGAGCTTGACCCATTTAATTCCATCTAATTCTTTACCAGAGTTGTATTGTCCATATGGACTTCTATTTTATAAATGAATTGTAAACTTCTTTTAGGTAAACATTGATATTGCATGGTGAGTTTGAGTTGCGCCTACATAATGTCCAAAACAAACCAAATTAACCAGCCAAGATAAGGAGGACAGGGGAGATACCATACAGGCACTCTACCACCGAGCTATGTCCTGCGTTTTAATTTCTTGGGTATGGGTGTTTGTCTTTGTTTAACATGTTGGTTACAAGTTTTTATGGATAATGGTCAGGAGAAAAAAGGCTAAACAAAGAAGATTATATTCAGGGTTCTTGTTTTAAAAAGAAGAAAGGGGGAACGATGTGGGATAATGCTCTTGTACATTCTAAAAATTTGTCACTTGTATTGGTTTAATAAAATACTGATCGGCCAGTAGCCAGGTAGGACGTATAGGCTGGGCTACCAGACTTGGAGAATTCTGGGAAAGGCAGAGATGCAGTCACTAGCCAGACACAGAGGAAGCAAGATGAGAATGCCTTACTGAGAAAAAGATGCCAAGCCCCATGGCTAAACATAGATAAGAATTATGGGTTAATTTAAGTTGTAAGGATTTGTCAGAAATAAGCCTGAGCAATAGGCCAAACAGCTTATAATTGATATAAGCCTCTGTGTGTTTATTTGGGACTGAATGGCTGTAGGATGGGGCAGGACAGAAATTTCTGTCAACACTTGGGTTTTTTTATAATTACTATTTTGTTTTGAGAGCAAGAGAGATGGTTTCTCTGAGTAGCCCTGGCTGTTCTAGAACTCCATATGTGGATGAGGCTGGACTCAAACTCACAGAGAGATTCACCTATCTCTCCTTCCTGCATGCAAGTGGTAAGCTGTTGTTTTTTAATGTCACTTAGCTGCCTGAATGACAGAAATGAGCACTGAAATGGAATTATGTGGATAGAAATGTTCAGCAGATCCAATGCTTGTGTGTATGTTTTAAATAGTGGCACAGGGGAAGCATGTTATATCAAGGGTACTCTAGGAAGCATGATGTTATAAGTTGACATTTTCAGACTACTCAAAAAATAAAAGGCGAGGCACTGAAAACAGACCAGTGTATTGATTTGCTCATCATCCAGACAACTGAGTGGTTTCTTTTTGGAACTAGCTAAAGTTATCAACAGTATGATTTGTTAATGTAGGGTGGAGTTCCAGAAATTCTTGCAATCAACTTCTGAGTTCACCTTTCCCCCTAAAACTAAACAGAAACATAGAAACAAGCCTCCTATGATTGTGTGCATGGGGGGTGTTCTGCTGACTCTTGATGACTATTATACAGGTTCTGAGTCCTACAAAGAAATGCATCAGCAGAAGACATGAGTATCAAGGAAGCCAGCTAGGAAGACCAGATAACATACACTGCCATAAAGAATGTCTGGGAATATAAATCCCTTGGCCCCTGGGGACTCTCTAGTTTATCGTGTTGGAAGTTCCAAAAAGGCAGCTTCTCATTCATAAATTATGAATGAATGAATTTTCAACAACAAATGGTAAGAAGTTGATTTTTCAATATGTTCTGGTCATCTACTCTGTGGTCCCCGGTAAAGACTAGTTGTAAACTGCTATTCTAGGCAAAGGTGAGCTTCCTCCGATGGGATTACAACCAGGTGCTCATTTACAGTCTGAAAGATTCTATTCCATAGTGTCCTGGGCTGATAGAACTACAGTCTCATCTGTCTCTAGCTCACATATACTAACCTGCAGGCTGGGACAGCGTCCATTTTTAAGTTGCTGCAATGAAATTCTCTCTGCTTATCTATTTTCCCACCCTATCACCTGACCCCAAACCAAGCGGTCCCCCAAACACACCTGTGCACACTCACAAACCTCACTGAAGAATCAGGTGAGGAAGGGGCAGCTTAAAACATTAAAAATTCCCCTTCCAGACCTTGTTCATCTGGTGGCTTTTCAAATGCAAACCTTTGTTACAGCAGTTCCATAGAGACACATCTGTGGGATGCGATGATAACGAGCCTTTAAACATCCCACTGAGAGCAGAAACACTCGTCTATCTGCACCTCAGTCTGCACACACACACACACACACACACACACACACACACACACACACACACACACACACACGAAAGTAAGGATGCCTGTGTCTGCCAGTGTGGTTTGAGAAAGATTAATAGGCTCATGCTTTCCAAGTCTCTTTAAGCTTCTCGGTAGGATGGTGCCAGCAGAGAACAAAGTACCATTTTCCTTCGGGCAGAATAATTAAAACAAAATCTCCCGAGTCCCATCTCCATGCGTGTCTCTCAAACTGATCACGAGGTGATTTTTAAGAACAGAGCGGCCCTGTGTCATTTATTTATAATCGCTTTTCATTGTTACAGTGGGGCATTCACACACATCACCTCCAGGCTGTGGAGCACCGTTAGTATTCATTAGGGAAAGGAAACAGTCTTTCTTGCAAATAAGCAATTTGATTGCTTCAGGAATAGGCCTGTAATTACTGCAGTGCTGGGATACGTTATTGTTAATAAGATTAAAAAAAGAAAAAAAAAAAAAAAAAAAAAAAAAAGGCTTTTTCCAAATCAGAGGGGATTCGGTCTCTTCTTCCAGAGACTGTAATTAAAAGGGTCACAGTGGTTTCCTGTGCCCCAAGATAGGCTGGAAACCAGACTGCAGACACCAGGTCAGAGACAACACCTCAGCCTTGTTTTACTGAGTAGAGCAACCATTAGAATATTAATGAGCAGCCCTGCAATGGGAATGAGGCTTAGGTGGTGGGGTGTTTGCCTGACATGAACAAAACCCAGAGTTTGATCCCCAGGACAAAGCAGGGTGTCACAGTATATGCATGTAATCTTAGTACTTGGGAGGTGGAGACAGGAGGATCACAAGTTCAAGGTCATCTTTGGCTATTTATGGAGTTTGGGGACAGCATGGAATACATAACACCCTTCTTAAACAAAGAAAAGGTAGAGGGGAGTAGAGTGAAGTAGAGAGGAAGAAAGGAGGGGAGGGGAAGGGGAAAGGAGAGAAGAGAGAAAAGAGGAGAGGAGGGGAGGGGAGGGGAGGGGAGAGGGAATGGAATGCTGTCCCACAAAGATGGTTTAGAACCACCTCCCCAACTTGTGTATATGATGGGAAAACCAGGGTCTCCCGGTTGTGTTAATCTCTATATCCCAAATAGTGTAAGGGTTTTAATTGTGGCACCTGACAAGCTTTTAGATTTTAATTGTGTGAGCAGAAACTACATGAGAATCTACCCTGGTGAACATATTCAAGAGAACTACAGACTTTGAAATGGACATAAACAAATGTCCTGTGAATAATGAGACAGTCTCTGTCCCGCCTTCAATCTCTGTTCATCACATTGGTCCACTGCATGTGGGCAGCACTGCTTTCCTGTCCCAAGCCACTGAGCAGCCAGCCTTTGTGCTGGTTGCTTTTATTTTTCTTTATTTTTTTTTTTTTTTTTTAGACAATGTCTCACTACATACCCAGGCTGGCCATGAACTCAGTTTTACCACCTTTCTCATTAGTAGTTAATGTCTGCTGCCATTTTGAGGGGCTGCTTGTTGCACAGCCCTCCTAAGTCTTTCTAAGAAGAAGAGAGAGAGAGGTATTGCCTCTCCTGTTACTAACAATTCAAGAACTGGGAGCATCACCCATTCATCGGGAGGCACAGTGGTGGTAGCTTGGTTTGGTTACACTCAAGAGTTTTTCTGAGGGACACTGTATAGGGCCAGTCCAGTTATCCAGGGCAGCTTAGTTTTGAAATTGTACTATTGTACTTCAAACAGAAAATTGTCCTGTCTGTATGTCCAAGAAACTCTTTTTGAGTAGAACGAAAATGTCTGTTTTGGCACTGAATAAGCTTTCCTGGGTCTGTGGGATAAACGGAACTGTCCTTTATGTACAAATAGACTGTGGTGTGCTCTAGAAGCCTGCTCTTAGTTCTTTCCACCACAGTGACTATAGTGTCCTTCTTCTCTACATGTTCCTTTCCAACCCTGATGACCAATAGCATCCCCTGGAGAGACTGGACAAGAGACATAAGGTCATGTCAATTCAGACTCTAGGGGCAAGAGAGAGAAACCAGCTGATCCCTGTGTGAGCATGCAGGGAGTTTGATGTAAAGATATGGCAGTGTTGTCATGGACAAGAGTACTGTCAGGTCTTATGGGCTGCAGATGAGAGTATTCCAAAATGTTTATGTGTGGACCAGGGAAGGGAAAGGGGGATCCCACTATGTAGTCCAGGCTAGCCTTAAACTGTAGATTTTTATGCATTCATGTCAAGTGTACTGGGGACACAGGTGTGCACCATCACACCCAACCCAGGGGGCTCTTTTAAAAAATATATTCATTTTTTTTTTTATTTAATGTATATCAGTGTTTGCCTGCACCCATGTCTGTGTACCACATGTGTGTCTGGTACCCTGTCTTAGGGTTTCTATTGCTGTGAAGAGACACCATGACCACAGCAACTCTTATGAAGGAAAACATTTCATTGTAGCTGTGTCTTAAAGCTTCAGAGTCCACTATCATCATGGCAGGACATATCAGCATGCAGGCAGACATAGTGCTGGGCAAAGAGCTGAGAGTCCTGCATTTTGATCTGCAGACAATAGGAAGTGAACTGTCACACTGTGCACAGCTTGAGCATAGGAGACCTCAAAGCCCACCCCTTCAGTGACACACTTCCTCCAACAAAGCCACACCTCCTAATAGTGTCACTCCCTATGAATTCATGGGGGCCAATTATATTCAAACTACCACATGCCTGTTGAGGTAAAAAAGAGGATGTTAGATGGTTGCAGATGGTCATGAGCTGCCCTATAGGTACTGGGAAGAGAAACAGGAAGCCTCCACCCTCACCCCACTCCAACCAAGAGGCCACCTTGGTCAGTCTCCTCCCCTTTCATTGTGGCTCCATTTCTGATACTAGAATACAGGCTTCTCTGCTTGTCTGTAAGCAAGATTGAACACAACTGAACTATAGTTGTGTGCACATAGGTAAAGACAGGCTGACTCCACATTCTCTCTCTCCCTCCCTCCCTCTCTCCCTCCATCTCTTTCTCTCCCTTTCCCTCTTCATCTCTTCCCCTCTCTCTCCCTCCCTCCCCCTTCTCTCTCTCAAGTTGTGGTCTCAGTATGTAGCATGAGCATGAAACTTTATGTACATTAACCCAAGCTCAAATTCATAGAGATCCTCCTGCCTCTGCATCCCAAGCTCTGAGATTACAGACATGCACTACTGTGCTCAGCTGACTTCAGTGTTACTTTTGGGTAAAGAATCTGACTTACCTTGGTAGAGTGGAACATTCACCCCTTGTCTAATCATCTGAAGCTAGAAAAGTGAGTTCAGTAATATAGACAGAATCTCTAGAAGACAATGCATACCAACAAGTTACCCCTATTGTGATCACCATTTCTTGAAACCCAGATAAATACAGACAGAATGATTTATTAATGCTGCAGGATGGACCAGTTTCATATGTGCTTCCAGATTTGGGATCCAATTTACACCACAAGAGATGGAGCCCAGGGCCCTCAAAGTAGGAGGAAGCTACAGGGCATGAATGGTGATGTTGTCTTTGGCTGGGACCCATGCACTCATTTATCTGAACTAACTAGTCCTGAATGCCCAGGTGGATCATGTAATAAGATTCATGAATAATAAAGAGATCATTACCTCAGCTGGCTAGTTGCAACCAAATATCCTCTCATTTCAGAGAATACTTAGCAAGCTAATTAGCATTCATTACCCTCCTAGTCCCGCAAGAATGATTCATGCTAAGTCCTTCATAAGCCAAATCCTAGTGATACGATTTGAAACAAAAGGAGCCTGGAGCTGATGATGACACCAGAAAGAGGTTGCTTCAGCACAGCTAAAGAAGGCAAGGGCTATAGACACTTGCTTGAAAGAATGTGCTGGCCCCTTCAGGCTTTATATTTAGAATCTCGGTGTCTGGCCCCTTGGTTCCTTTATTTTCTCTGACAAATGCCACAACAGGCTGTATTAGCTATGTTCCTTGTGCTTTGACCAATTACCTGACCAGAAACAACTTAAAGGAGAGTTTATTTTAGTTTACAGTTCAAAGGGAATAGCTATTGGAGTGGGTAGGCATGGCAGCAGGAGCATGGGGTGGCTGGTCATGTGCCTGCAGTCAGGGAAAAGCCAACAGACAAGAAGTGGGGCTGAGCAATAAAAGCTCAAGGCTCCCTTCTTCTACCAATGCTCCACTTCTAAAGGTTCTAGAACTTTCCAAAACAGCACCACCAGCTGGGCATCGAGTGTTCAAACATTTGAGCCTATGGGGGACATTCACATAGAAACCACAACACAGGTCAATTGATGGTACATTTAAATGACCAGGTTACCGAGCTTCAGAAACAATGGTAGCAATACTTTCTTGTGGATGTGGGATCCCAGTTGCCCTCTAGCCACAGTTTCCATAAGCATTATTTCAATACACATCCAGGTATACATAAGCACATGGTGTCTTCCTCTGCTGCCAACTTGCATGCAATCCGACGGCATCTTTTCCTGGGCACTGTCTCGGCTTTCTAATTGGGTCTCTGCTCTCCACAGTGTGTTTTTTCAAAACTGCAAATTGTCAGGCAAATAGCAACAGATGCTGGCAAGGATGCAGACAAAGGGAATCCTTCACACGCACTGCTGACGGGAGTGCAAACTAATCCAGCCACTGTGGAAGTCGGTGTAGGGGGCTCCTAAAAAAACTTAAAAATAGATCTTCCATATAGTCAGCTGTACCACTTCTGGGCGTGTCATCAATGGGGCCCAGGTATCACAGACACACACTTGACACATCAGTGTTTATTGCAGCATAAGTCACTATCACTCAGCTCTGGAGCCAGTGTAGGAATGGGTAAAGAAACAACAACAACAACAACAACCACACACACACACACACACACACACACACACACACACACACACACACTTGCTTTTAGAGCTCATCAATGGATAAATGTGCAACTGAAACTATCCCACAGTTGTAGGAAAGACTTCGGTTCGCTCAGGTAGGATAAAGGGTAATAGGCAAACCCCATAAACAAAGGCTGAAATGGGTGAAGGAAAGTCTGAGGAGACCCTGATGACCATACTGGATCAGGAGAGACCCAACAGGTTCCACTGTTCCTAAGTGATTGAGGTGATGACCAAGGGAAAAAATTTTTTCTGTGCAGTGATGAACCCTGTGGGATGCATTGTACAGAGGAGAGCCCAGGACTCTGTGAAGTATTCATGCTAAAAATACTGTAAGACCCTCAGAATGAGGAGTCTTTCAGGTTCGGTCGATACCCCAAGAACTCAATGTCCAGTCCAGTTGCTGCAAAACGCAAGAGGATTTAATGAACAAGAAACGTTTGCGCAAACGGGCTCTTCCAGCATGCAGGCTAGGAAGAAGCCCCCTCCCCCCGGGCACAGGTGTTTTTAAAGCACAAGCTTAGGGAGGGGGTGGGACCCTCTGTCCATTGAGTACGTGACCCTTGGAGGCCGGATGGTCTGCTATTAGGGTCAGCAGACCTTAGGGCCTCAGGTGTGCTAATTAATCTATCTGGGCAAACCAGAGTTACAGCTATGTCTTGACCCTATTTACCACCTGTTGACTCACAGGAAAGGAGGGGCAGTGTGAATTCTTCTTATCTCAGGGCCTTGTGAGAGGAAGCTAGCAAATTCCAAGGAACAGATATTGGTTTCCAGGTTAGTCCATTACTTTTTAGGTCTTTCAATACTTCACCTTCATCTAATGTTGAGAAAACAGATGAGCTCAGATCCGTAGTTGTTACATTAGTATACAGCTCATAGCATGTTCTCCATGAGTGGATATAAACACTGATTATAAACAAGTAAAGAAAAAGCAGCTGGTATGACCAAGATGCTTAATTATAGCAATCTATTAATGAGAATGTGTAGTCATATATTCATGTATTGTATAAAATGTGAGGTAGTGGCTCTTTGCTGTACTTGAGGGTTGTTTTTTGTTTGTTTGTTTGTTTGTTTTGTTTTGATTATGAGCGTGAGCTTTGCCCAAAGAAACACATTATATTACCTTCGTGAGCTGTGCTATCTGGATCATGGTGGTGTTCACATGGAAGGCTGAAACTAAAGGGTCAGGAGTTTGATGTTAGCCTGGACTATTTCAAAAATCAAAAAGAGGGCCAGTGAGACGGCTCAGTGAGTACTGCCAAGCTCAACAACCTGAGTTTCATCCCCAGATCTCACATGGTACAAAGAGAGAAGCAGTTACCACAAGTTGTCCTCTGACTACCATACATATGCCATGGCACTTGGGCTCGAGAGCACACACACACACACACACACACACACACACACACACACACACACACACACACACCTCTGGAAGTCAGAACATCACTACTCTGACCATTGAGGAATGTTTCTGACAGGACAACAGCCTACCTGAGTCAATCATACCTGAAGGAGCATTGGCACACTGGTTATCTATGCTCCATCTGAAAACACTCACTGTAGTTTAGGATTCTGTAATTTAGTTAGGTCTCCCTTGCCTCAGCAGCAGAGGAGCTACCATCCTGCATCTGGAAAAATTCTCTCACCCACTGCCCTGGAGGCTGAGACAGTCAGTCTGGATGAAACTCCTAATTATTGAGCCCTTTGCAGTTAGGAGCATGACCATGAATTCTGTTTGTTAAAGCAATGAGCTAGAGCAGATACAGTAAAAATGGAGGAATTACACTATCTTCGTCTGATGGTGATGTGTTTTGAATGTGTAGTGCCCCTTGTAGGATCATGTGTTTGACCAAGTGGTGGCCAGGTGGTGCTGGTGACACTGTTTGGGATGGTTATAGACCATTTAGGAAGTGGTGCCTCGATGGAGGAAGAAAATCATTGGGACAGTCCTTGAGGCTTTAGAGGAGGGGTTCTCAACCTGTGGGTTGTGACCATCTGGGAGGTCAAACAACCCTTTCGTAATGGTTGCCTAAAGGCCATCGGAAATATGGGCATTTCTATTATGATTCATAAAAGTATTAAAATTACAGTTTGAAGTAGCACCAGAAATAATTTTATAGACAGGGGTCACCACAACCTAAGGAACTGTATTAAAGGGTCACACATCAGGAAAGTTGAGAGCAATTGGTGTACAGCCTGGCTGAACTTCCTGCTCACACTTTTGTTTTTCCAGAATGCAGAAGCAATAGTGCCAGCCAGGCTTCAGCATGCCTTCCCTGTTACTGCCATGTCCTCCCCACCATGCTGGACTGTGTGTCTCTAGAACAGTGAGCCACAGTAAACACTCTTCATTCTCCAGTCACTTTTGTCGGGGCATTTTATCACAGCAATGAGAAAGAAACTAAGATAAGAAGAAGGTCCCAGAATTTGTGTGTGTGCTGAAAAACGAATGCAAAAACTTCCTTTCCCTGGACTGGTGAGATGATTCAGTGGGGAACAGGGCTTGCCATGCAAACCTGATGACCTGAGCCTTCAGTGGAAAAAGATGCTCAGTTCCTGGATGTTGTCCTCTCACTGTGGTACATGAATGCCCACAACCACACATGCACACCACACATTAGTAATGATGATGATAATGGTGATGATAAGAAAATTAATGAATTAACTATATTTTAAAAATAAATTATTTCTGGCACAAGTAAGACAACGGTCGCTAGCCCAAAGCTATTACAGGAGTTTATCAGTACTATTAAGACGAAGACTCCTCCGGCCTTTCTTCTCTTGGCTTCTCTGATCCTTGCTTATGTTATGTTCACATCACAACTGCTGTTCTCCAGGCACTGCATCTGCATTCTAGGCAGGAAGAAGGTAGGCCATTGTTTGTTCTTCACTCCCCACTCTCTTATAACCCAGGCTGACTTCTTCTCGGGTTTAATTGCCCAAAATTGTTTTCCATGGTACTGTCAGGAGCTCAATTGAACCAGGAGAGGGGTTGAGCTGTCAGAGTGGGAGAAACCAATTAAGCTAACAAGGCATCAAAACAACAGTAGCTGAGTAGTCTTTCATCTGTTACTGCGACAGAAGAGCTATGCTCCCTGCTTCCTGCTCCCCAACTGGATGCTGCACCTCCTGGGCTAGCATGGGCTGCAGTCAGGTGCATCTGTAGAGATGGGTCCTGCACTGTACCCTCTGGACTGGATTGAGAAAAGGGACAACTGCCCCAGGTCCGCTGAGGAGAGGCATGCAAGGTAGGGCAGGTCCAACTATGGCCAGACCTGAAGGACCTGAAGAACTAACATGAGTGTCCAACCAGGACTTGGACTTCTCATTTCTACCCGGGGAAAGAAGAGGCTGACCACAGTGAGACTGATTGACTGAGGTTCTGGAGAGTGAACCTGGCTTTATGAATGCTAGGCTTAGTCACTGGGTTACAACCTGGACCTTTGTTTATTTGAGGTTATTGTTATATTGTTTTGGCTCTTCAGACAAGGCCTCATGTAGCCTAGGCTGGCCCAGAATTCTTTGTAGCTCACAATGACTTCACACTTTTGATCTTCCTGAATCCACCTTTTAAGTGAGTTCTGGGATTAGAGGTGTGAACTGACACACACAGTCTATGAAGTATATGCTGGGATTACAGGTGTGAACCTCCATGCACAGTCTATGAAGTAAGTGCTGGGATTAGAGATGTGAATTGCCATGCACAGTTTATGAAGGACTAAGGCTCAAACTCAGGGCTCAGTGCATGCTAGGCAGGGAACTACCAACTGAGCTACATCTCAAACCCTGACTTTTGTTTCTTGTTAGTTAGTTAGTTAGTTAGTTTGTTTTTGAGACAGAGTCCTGCTGTGTAACCCAGAATGCCTTTGAACTGGAGATTCTCCTACCTCTAACACCCAGTGCTGGGATTACAGGAGTGTGGTATCCAGTGAGCATGGTTTTTTTTGTTTTTGTTTTTTTTTTTTTTTAATGACTACAATAAAATGACAAATGCAAAGATGTAGAGCAAGTGACAAGATGAGCATTGGCTGTTAAGCATCACAGCATCACAAGCTCCAAGGAGAATGCTCAGTTTTGTTATGGATTTTAAATGCTTGACAATCCAACTATAAGTCTTAAATATAGCTTAAATATATATGAATGAGAGCGAGTAGGAGTAAGAGGAGAAAATGCGTATTTGAGCAGAGAAACATTCAGGAGTGGACAGAGATGTGTCCTCTGACACCCACAAGGATGGGAAATGAGGTTGATGAATTGGAACACCACTTTCTCACACTGAAGGCAAATAGGTCTGGTTTTCATTCAACTGCTGTGACATGCCTAGGCATGTCTGGTATCCTAACTCTTAAGTCATTCCTGCCTACCTTGTGTGGCCACAGCACTACAAAGTAGATTGGGGTAGTCTTAGGCAAGAACAGATTAACATGCTTGTTGGCACGAGAGATTTATAATCCAAGATGGCCTTGGCAGTTGCTTGGGCTCTTTGTGGCTCTGTGTGGTCAGTTACCATTCTCTCATTAGCTTTCAGCATTGCTGGGAGGGACGGAGGGAAGGAAGGAAAGAAGGGAGGGAGGAAGGGGATGGAAGGAGAAAGAAGAGAGGAAAGAAGGAAGTTAGAAGGTGGAAGGAAAGGGAAAGGAGAAACAAAAGGAAGGACAGAGGGAAGGATGGAAAAAGAAGAAATAAAAAGGAAAGAAGAAGAGAAGTGAAGAAAGAAAAACAGAATGGGAACAAACAGATCAAAATCTCCCTGCTAAATTCATGACTTTAACATTTAGCTCTTTCTTTTAAAGTAAGAAATGAATTAGAAATTTCTTGGCAGCCAATTAAAATTCCTGGTAAGCTATTGTCTGACCCTTGGGTCAAAAACAAGTTCCCTGTAAGAGAGCCTCTCTCCTGAGTGTCTTGGAGGTGAGGAGAATTCTTATCCTGTTCTCCATTTCCCATCCCTATGCAGGGGGCAGGCAGCAATGTTCCCTCGGGGGCTTGGCTCAGGAAAGGTAGACTTGCTTCCTAATTCTCCCTTGGTTTTTCCTCCCCTCTGGAAAGGAGGTCCCGGGCACAGCTGGCAGGACATGATTGTCCTTCATCGTTCTGTGTGAGTCGTGGATCAAGACAGGACGAGACATGATAAAGTGGGTGAAGGTTATCAGTCTGCTGCAGCTCTGAGACTTGGTCATTTGACAGAGGGGGAGGGGGACTGGGGCAGCACTGCAAGGTGTTTCACAGGTGTGGGAGCATGCCAAGGTTGATGTCTTCCTTTCCATGAGGCAGTGGAACAACTGTCTGGTTTAGAATCGGTGATTGAATCCACACGGACAGAAGACTCTTTAGCAGAGTGTGGAATTTTCCTTTCTTGCAGGATTAGCAAACTCGATTAGCAAACGCTCACATTCCTAGTGATTGACAAACCTTGTTCTGTTGACACTGGATTCTGGGTAATGAAAATAATCTTTGACCTTAAGTTGTTGTTAAGAGGGTTGGACAGAGGCAAAAACGTCTCTTTATGTCTGTATTTATATATGAGGGCCTTCCAGTATGAAACATCTGTGAAGACAGAATGTGCTTCTGATACTGTGCTGTCAATGGACCTCGGGGGAGGGGGGTGCTGCATATATAAAGAAATGCAAATGATGCTCACTAGTTAGCACAGGGGAAGACAGACTGATGTTAACCTGATCTTCGAAGTTGCTAAAAATCCTGACAAGGGGAATCTGAATTGGAACCAGCTGCTGAGACCCCGTTTGCTATTCATGTGTGACCAGAAAGAGAGGCAAACTTTAATTTTCTCCTTGTCAGTTTTCAGCAGGGAGGCTGTCAATCCAGCAAGCGTAGCTACAGAACGTATTAGAGAAGGGCAGACGCCAGCCTCAAGATGACACCAGCCCAGGACAGCTGTGCCATCACCCTTCCATCACGTCTCAGTCAGTCCTGCCCCTGTTGGTTGTTCTTTATTGTCCTGGTTGGCATTATGCCCCTTGAGCTTTCACACACTGCATTTCCACTTAGGAAATGAGCAATGGCATCCTGTCACTGGCAATTTCTTTTTTCAGGGGTGAGGGCCAAACCCCGGGACTTGAGTGCTCTGTTACCTAGCTCCATCCTCTACTCAGACACTAATAATTTTAACCAGCATCACTAAGAATTCCTCTTCCTGGGTCACTATCTGGCAAAAAAAGGAGATTCTATGGTCCATAGTCACAGATTTGGTGCTCGGTTCAGGTTAATTTAACAAAAATTCCTAAGTACTGTGTTAAGTGCTGTCAAACCATCTGTAAGATGTTAACAGTCACAGACATCTGCTCCAAACCCTATGGTGTTTAGAAACTATGATACATATCCATTCACTCAATAAACGTTTCTTACTATAAATTGCTGTAATATTCCTGCTTTAAGAATATGAAACAGCCAGGCAGTGCTGGCTCACACCTTTAATACCAGTACTTGGGAGACAAAGACAGGCAGATCTCTGTGAGCTCCAGGCCAGCATGGCCTAAAGAGCTAGTTCCAGGACAAAGGTATGAACTATGGAAGATAGAGAAGGCAGGAAATTCTCCAAGGAAACATTTGAACTGAGCCCTGAGTGATAGGCAGTGAGGCAAGCAAGGAGAGTGAGAAGAGGCTTACTTGTAGACCACAGCAAGCTTCTGGAGAACTCACACATACAAAGAGGACCAGGTCCCCTTGAGCCACCAAAAAGCTTTAAGGAGACAGAATTCACAATGGCTAGAGGACATTATTGGAGAAGTACCAGCTGAATCATGATAAAACTTTGTCTGCGGAGGGTAAAAGACACTACAGAGCATGGGAGGAAGCAAAGGTGGAAGTTGTACAGCAAACTCATTCTTCATCACTAGAGAGCTTAGAATCTAACCAGGTCCGCGATGAGATTCCAGTTGAGTATTTAGTTGGATGGTTTTCTCTCATAAATTGAATCTTTATATCCTCAGATTGCTAGGATCCCACTGATTCCAGACTTGAGAACTCTGGAAAAATTCATCTTGACCTATCTATCTTGAGTGTATCATTTAGAAGCATTACCAGATATGTGAGAAATGTCTAACAAGAGGCAAAATTTGAGGCTAAGCCATGGAGAATTTATTGATAAAGATGGTGTTCAGTCACTGGTCTGAGCTCCTGGAGTTCAGTGGAAGAGAGGGAGAAGGGATCATATGCGCAAGGGGATCAAGATCATGATGGAGAAAGCCACAGAGACAGCTGATCCGAGCATGTAGGAGCTCATGGACTCTGGACTGACAGTTGGGAAACCTGCATAGGACCGAACTAGACCCTCTGAATGTGGGTGACAGCTGTGTGGCTTGATCTATTTGTTGGGCCCCTTGCAGTGGGACCAGAACTTATCCTGGGTCCATGAGCTGGCTTTTTGGACCCCACTCCCTATGGTGAGATACCTTGCTCAGCCTGGATGCAGGAGGAAGGAACATGGTTCTGCCTCTATTTGGTATGCAAGACTTGACTCCCCAAGGGAGGCCTTACTGCCTCTAAGGAGTAGATGGAGGGTGAGATGGAAGGGAAATGGAGGGGGCAGATGAAGAGGTGGGAGGCAGAACTGGGGTTGGTATGTAAAATGACTAAAAAAACAAACAAACAAATAAATAAATGGTACTTGATACACTTTGTGTTCATGCTGTATCTCTACCACTCAGAGAAGACCCCCTACCCAGACGTGTTACCATGCCAGTCTAGGGCAGTATGATAGCTCAGTAGATAAAAATATTTGTAATGAACATCTGATGACCAGAGTTTGATCTCTGGGACATTAAAAAAAAAAAAAAAAAAAAAAGAAAGGAAAGGAAGAAAGAAAGAAAGAAAGAAAGAAAGAAAGAAAAGAAAGTTGGACGCACACATTAGTAACACCAGCACTCCTACTGTTTGTGGAATGTGGGGGACTGGAGAATCACCCATAGCTGTGGACCAGCCACCCTGTTTACGAAGAGCTTCAGAATCAAGAGAGACTCTGCCCTAAAAACAAAGTGAGAAGCAAAAATTGAACCCAAAAGCTGTCCTCTGATTTCCACTCATACTGTGATACAGACATGTGTGCATGCACACACACACACACACAAAATTAAACGTCTAGTAAGCACTACAATTCATACTACAATACTACGATCCATCTTCAGCAACAGAGGCACTAACCACCTGGAAGTGCCTTAGGGATGAGAGGGCAACTGGTGACATATGTCACCCTCATTGATCATCAGGGTTGGCAGTATAGCCTTGGACACTTGCCTTGAGGTTTAAAGACTGTTTAGTGGGAAGGGCAGGAATGGACCACCATCTAATCCAATCCTGACATGCTAGTATCCAAGGCTTACTGCTGCTCATAGTCCCAGGAGCTGCCTGCCCAGGGGACGAGTCCACATCTAACTAGTCCCTTGCCCCTTCCAACACTTCCCACCCTCATAGAGAAACACTGCAGACCAATATCTTGCTCACACATAAGGCCTTCCCTGTGGACCCCAGGCCACCATCCTAGTTGCAACTTCCTAGTTGCATTTTCCTCTACTCTACTTCCCACCCTGCACCAACACAGGGTAGCCCTTTGTGGGAACAATCAAGCCCTAAATCACTATTTATATTTCTTGGAGTAAAGTTTACACTGAGAAAGGGTTCTGGAATGACTGCCCTGGGGACTAAGGCCCGTCTGGAAACATGAATAATGTGAAATTTATCCCTCCATGGATCCCCCTCAAGACCAATTACAATATCATCCTTTCCGAGAATTTCTGCCAATTTTTTTATGGGGTCACCAGAAAGTTATATGTAAAGTGAAGACTGCACAGATTTACATAGCGGGTAGTTAACTGGTGGGGAGAAAAATGCAGAAGTAAACTGCAGAAAACAGTGATACTCTACAGATGGAGGTGTGTGTAAATTCGGCTGTTTGCTTTAGGAAGTGAGAGAGATTTATTTATTTAGCGAATGACTACTGTGTGTCAGATAGTTTTCTAGACTCTGGGGAGAAAGCAATGGAAGACTCTAACACCCCCACAGAGTTGGCATTTCAGTGGCATGGGAAAGATGGGCCATAAAGGGTCCACTTTGAAAAAAAAATGTTGCCAAAAGTTACTATGTGACTTTTAGCCCTGTTTGCAGCTATGAGAAGAAACCAAGTTTCTTGAGTCAGTATAGCTGAAGAAGTGTGCTACCCTTACTTCTTAAGAACATTGGATGGATGAACTTGCATTCATTGTTTGGAAACTTCTAGAATAAGATGAGGAGCAGCATATATATGTTCTCTCAGACGTCTCCTCAAGCTGCAAAAGTTCAACTGAGTGGTATTTGGCAGAAGGCCCTTGGCTGAAGCAGTCTCCTGACAATGTGTGTGGGGATGTGAGCCAGCCGGGGTCTAACTCAACTGCATCACTTTGACTAGGTGATGAGCACACATTATCATAAAATTGCAGAGCGGTTGTAATTCACCACATCATGGCCAGAAATTATCTGCTGCTTAGGGAAAATGTCAACGAGAGGTCACCTTCTTTAGCGTAGGTAGTGCTTTACATGTTTGTTTCCAAGGACTAGCTAGGCAAACATGTCCATTACATAATGATCCCAGCCCTGCCCCCCAATCCAGAATGAGAGGGTCTGGGATATGGTCCAGGTATTCCTATTTCGCCAATGTCTTCAGCAGGTGGTGCCACGCTTGGTAAAGAGCCAGCTAGAGGGTAACTAGAGGGTGGAGCAAACAGACCTCTACTTCCCTCCTCTGATTCTAAGAGTGTTTGGCCAGGATCTCTTCCTTGGAAGGGAAGAAGAAAGGGAAGCCGATTAGAGCAGTTTCCATGACAGATTATAGAGTATCCCTTTCTTTCATGCATTCAGGCAAACATAATTCAGCAACTGCAGTGGACAAAGTCCAGTCTCCCTCCAGAGGGAGGCTGTCACAACTTTCCTCCGCCCCCTCCCACCCACCCGAGCATAGGGATTACAATATGTACGGAGCTGAGCATAGGGATTGTGATATACATGGAGCTGACCAGCCTGCACTCCTTTGGCCCTGGACTGTGCCAGGGACTTGCTCAAACACCCTCTCATTTCTTTGTCTCAAGTTTTCCTTCCTCAGTCCCCTCAAGTATACATCAGCTTTCTCATTGCTGTGACCAAATTCTTGACAAGAAGCAATGTAAGGGAGGCGGTGTCTATTCTGCCTAACAATTTAAGATGGAATACAGTCCAGCATGGAATGGAAGGTATAGGTGGTCCAAGAGTGAGGGAGCTGGTCACAACACATCAGCAGTCAGGAGGGAGAGAGAGGTGAAGGCTGGTACTCAACCCCCTTTCCCCTTTTTAGTCAGTGCATCTCTCCAGTTTATAGGACAGGGCCCCTCACACTTCCCTCCTTAGCCAAACTTTTCGAAAACACTGTCATAGACACAGGTGTATTTCCTTGGTGATCCTAAATCCCATCAAGGTAACAATCAAGATTGACCATCACAAAGTACTTCCTGCCTGTCTCTGAGCCCCTTCTCTTGGGCTGGGGTTTCAGATGTGAACCCCTGTGCCTGGCTTTTTGCATGGTTTCTGGGGATCTGAACTCAGGTCTTCAGGTTTGCAATGGAAGGCACTTTTTCAAGTGAGCCAACCTTTCCTCCACCTCTTTAGTCAACTCTTGGTTTTCCACTAGACTGCTCCTCTTCATTCTCCCCATCTCCCAGATCAACACCATCTCTACCTCCCAACAGTCCTTTACCTTAAGTCTCCTTCCGTATCCTTTCTTCTATCAGAGTGTACGCTCCATAAGGGCAAGTGTTTCTGTATTCTCTGCTACATCCCTGGGTCCTGGAGCAGTGTCTGCATATGGAAGGTTTTTGGTACCATCCATCCATTTTAACAAGCAAATGTGTTAAAGAATAAAGAAATAAATGAATGAATGGAAACTCCTTGCTCACACTCCATATTCCCCACCTGATTCATTTTCTCCAGAGAATGTACCACCCTCAATTTGGTTCAACGATATATACATTTGTTTTCTCATTATCTGCCCCCCCCCATCGAACTTAAGATCAGATGTGGATTTCTGTTATTTTCTCATGTTTTCCCTCATCACCACAAAGAGCATCTTGCCCTTACACTTTATAAATATTTATTGAATGAATGGATTTTGTGATAACAGAGTTAGTATCTTTGCAAGTAAGGAAACCGATGCCCCATAAGATTACATACCATTTGCTCAGTCATTTATACAAGCAGCATTTGGCAGGGTCATGGTTGGGACTGTGGGACTTGGAGCCTGTGCTTGTACAGCACCCCACCTATACAGTCAAGATGGCATTTGAAGTGGGTGTCAAAGCATAGGTGAGAGGCACAGATCCCTCCGCTCTCAAGGCCTTCTTCTCTTTTTTCATCGAGCAAACTGTCAGGAAGGCTAAATCATGCCTGGGAAGCCTGTTTGAATACCCACATGCCCGGAGCTAAGGCCTTTGTCTCTGTTCAGCCTGGCATGCCAGTTGCCTGCTTACTCTTGTTTTCTCTGTGAGATTACAAGGTCTGGGTGAACAAGCATCATTGCTGTTTTGCTCTCTGTTGCACCATAGGCTGTATCTTTTGATCTGGCTTGTGTTAAGTACCCAATGAGGGCCGGTTAGTTTACTGGAGGAAGGGAACAAAGATTCAAACCAAGGAACTAATTAAACAAGAATCCGGGCATGGTTGCACATGCCTGTAATCCCAGCACTCGGCAGGAGGATCGCCGTGAGTTTGAGGCCATCTTGGAAGACAGAGTGAGATCTTGTATCATTAAGTGAGTGTTGAGGGCAAGATCAGAGGAGTAGGATAAACAGGGCTCTGTGCCCATGGCATGTGAGTTAGCAGTGGGAGTGTCTGGGAAGGTGGGCATTTAAAGTTTGCAGAAGACGACAACAGGACATTCCACAGTAAAAAATTTCCTTTGGAAAGTGATCTGGAAGTGCAGAATTTATGCTGAGCAGGATCACATAAAATTCTCCTTTGAAATTCATCAGGTGTGGCTAATGTAAAAGGCAAAAATCTGCTGTAGTAGTCAAAGCAAAATAGTGTAAAATATCCCAACTTGAACAGTGGCTATAGAATTAGAATTAACACATACAAGAAATATCTCTAGGAGCAATTCTCGAATGTAGGAAATTACAGGATCTCAAAAGCAAATGAGTCAAGAGAATTGAGACAGCTCCAAGGCTTTGAGTCAGGGTGGCTGGAAGAATCATAGTATGTGGGGTGGGAATGATGGGGGTGGTGAGAGGGATCAGAAAGAGGAGATAATTGGATGGAAAGAGAAGGAGTTTGGCCTCGGGCATTTCAAGCTTGAACCACTTACAGTACATTTTAGTGGAGATGAACTGAAGTGGAAATCCACAACTAAGAATCAAGAGCTCTTTCTCCTTATAAACTCTTACCTAGCTTCTGTAATAGTGGTGAATTATTGCTTATCTTTCCAGGAGTTTAGCTGCTCTGCACACTAAAATTCTTTGAACAATGTTTGGAAAGTTGTTTAATTAAAATAAATTTAATGTTATATTATCCTTCTCTAGGGCCAAATTTGAGTAGGTCATGGTACACCTTGTCATACCTGCTGTGTTTGGAGACATGCAGCTCTTAATTTGGGTTGGAATGGGTTGGCATGGGTTCTCATCCTATAGACATGTGACACAGCAGCAGAGAAAGGTCCATAAAGACAGGTTGAGAGGATTTGTTTGAAGAATGAATGAACATTTTTATTAGAAATCATGTGGTTGAATAGAGATCTGGGACTCAGGTGCCACCCTAGTTATTTTCTGTTGCTATGGTAAACATCATGGCCAAAAACATCTTGGGTGCTGAAGGGGAGGGGTCATTTCTGCTAACAGGCTTCAGTTCTCATCTGGAGAAGCCAAGACAGGAACTCAAGTTGAAAAACCTGTAGACAAGATCTGAAGCAGAGATTTTGGAAGTACGTTGTTTACTGGCTTGCTCTCAGGATTACATTCAGCTAACCCTTCTTATAGAGTTCAGGCCCAACTGCCTTGGGATGGTACCATCCACAGCAGGCTGGGCTCTTCAGCATCTATCGGCAATTGAGGAAATGTCCCATAGATGTACTCATAGACAAGCTATTCATCAAATGAGGTTGTCTTTCTCCAGTCATGTCAAGTTGACAACCAAGATTAGCCATCACATGTGTTATACACAAATCCACGGTTTTCATTATCTGAAGACTCCAAGGAAGCCACTTTGTACAGTCTTGAACAGATAAACAAGGATTTTGTTCTAACAATTATAAAAACCACTGTAAAGCAAACTGCTAATTTTTTTTAAAACTCTGGGTGATGGGTGGTTATATTGTCTTACTCTGTATTCCTCTATGTGCTAGAACTACAGTAATTCTAATTTCAAATTATGCCTTAAATGCTTTCCAAATAAGGTATGCAAAACACAACAAAGATTCTGAGGCTTAGACATGTCTGGGAAGATGACCTGAGGAAGCAATGGCGTGACCCTGCCTGCAAAGTTCCTGTCCTCTCCAAGAACAAAAGGCCATGTGGGGACCAGAGGGCATGGGATAGAGGGCTGGAGAGCAAATTCTTTCCTCAGGATGTGTATTGCATATTGTCTATAATAGCCCCAGCTCAGGAAGTCACAAGCTCCCAATGGTAGTTTGAAGTTAACACATTATAGCTTCCAGAATTACTATAACTCAAACACGGTAACAGAGAAGCCTTATCTATGTTCACTCCACACTGTACCTCTGATCTCAGTCTTAGTCCTTGGGATAGAGTCATTATATCATTTAATATATAGTGCTTTTCTGAGAAATCATATTATAACTAATGACTTTGTTCGTTGTTGTGACCAAATTACTCACTAAAAACATGTAAGAAAGGAAGTTATCTTAGTTATTGTACTATTGTTGTGAAGAAACGACATGACCAAGGCAACTCTAATAAAATAAAGTATTTAAATTGGGGGCTTGTTTATAATTTCAGAAGGTCCATGATGATCACAGCAAGAAGCAGACAGGTAAGATGCTAGAGCAGTAACTGATACCTTTATGTCAGTCCTAACTAGCAGGCAGGAGAGAGAGAGAGAGAGAGAGAGAGAGAGAGAGAGAGAGAGAGAGAGAGAGAGAGAGAGAGAGAGAGAGAGAAAAGCACATCCCAGTGATCCCAGTGACTCACCTTCTCCAACAAGGCCACACATTTTCCAGCAAGGCTATACCTCCTAATCCTTCCCAAACAGTTCCACTCACTGGGAACCAAACATTTAAACAGAAGAGTTCATGGCACCCATTCTCATTTAAGCTATGACAGACTGGTTATTTTGGCTCATGGTTTGAGGGCACAGTCTATGATGGTGGGTAGTCATGGCAGCAAATGTGAGCCAGTTAATCACTTGTGCCCATAGTCAAGAAGTGGAGAGTTGGATGCTGGTGCTCAACTCTCTTCTTCCTTTGTATCTAGTCAGACCCACTGGCCAGGGTGAGTCTTCCCACTTCAGTTAACCCAGTCCATAAATATCCTCTCAGACATGTCCACGGGTGTGTCACCTGGGTGATTCAAGATCCCATCAAGTTGACAACTAGTACTGCCTACCACACACCAAAAGCATGCTGAAACTCTCAGAGAACCAACATTTCCCTATAGGACTGAGCCCCTGTACATGGGGAAGATAGAAAAGGGATCAGATGGTAAGCCTTCCAGAATATTTCTACCCTCCACTGTCTTTCTCTGTGCAACCAAGGGCATCTTCTGTATGTTCAAAGTGGTCTCTGTAGTGGTCTTCCCCTCTGCTGTGGAAAACTAGCACATCCCACACGGACACATGTGTGATGATTTGAAAGAAAACGGCCCCCAAAGGGAGTGGCACTATTAGGAGGTGTGGCCTTGTTGAGGAAGTGTGTCACCATGTTGGGGGAATGTTGAGGTCACTTTTGCTCAAGCTTTCCTCAGTATGCAGTCTGTAGACTTCCTGTTGCCTCTGAGTCAAGATGTAGGACTCTCAGCTCCAGCATCACATTTTCCTGCAAGACATTATACTCCCTGTTATGATGACCGTGGACTGAACCTCCAAAACTGTAAGTCGCCACCCCAATTAAATGTTTTCCTTAGAAGAGTTGCCCTGGCCATGGTGTCTCTTCACAGCAATAGAAATCCTAACAACTATGACACCAGATGAGACACATGCTGATAGCAATCTTCCACTAAATCTGCTTTTCACTCTGAATACTTAGAAATTGCAATTTAAAGAGAAGGTTGCACCTAGGCAACGCACATGCTCCTTAGACCTCCACTAGGAGATAGTTTGGGGAAGGAGGAGAATGGGTCATTTTTTTTCATCCAGAACAGAATGAAACACTCTTAGTTTTCAAGGAGTGGAAACAAGCTGCCTCCATGTTTCCAACTAGTTCACAGCTCAGCACCCCCCCCCAACAGAGCCCTCCCCAAATCCCCACAAAAATCTCCTTTGGGCTCCCCACCAGCCCCCATGTAGGGAACGTGGATAGAGTAATCTTGCAGTTTCATGTGTCTTATCTGATCCAGGTTTCTCTAGATCACTGTTTCTCTGTCACAAGTCTCCAATCTTCCTGCCAGTCCTGCTGATCAATCCCTTCTTCCAGCTAACACATGCTCTGCAAGTCGGCAGCACCCTTTCCTCCATGCACAATTATTAGGAAGAGTTTCAGAGTCATCAGCCTCTCCTTCCTGTGCCTGTCACTTCCCTCACGAACTCAAGCTGTTTTGCAGCCTAGTCACACTGTTACTGAGACAGGTCGGATGGATGGCGCTGATCAAATTTGCTGTACCAAGTTGCCAGCACTTTCTGGAACAAATAAAAATTTAACATTCAGCTCTCGGAGCACCCTTGAAACCAGACCTTCCAAAGTCTGTTTCATTTCCACTGAAGCATCTGAGCCCCACATTTCACTCAGGGAGATTCGTGATCATAGATTTTCAAAGCCCATATGGACTATAGTTCTTATTATCTGCTTCCTGGGACCCTTAGGAGACCATTGCCTACTGGGATCTTAGGTTTTGCAGGTCATTGTCATTGAATTCTCATTTCTATTGAGGAGTCTTGGAAAGTTACCAACGTATGTTTTTTTTTCTGAGAACTCTTGCTTGCCATTCTTTCTTCATATTTTCCTTCATGGATGATGTATAAGAACAAGTATTTTCTTCTTGTCCATGGTCAATCATATGTCTATCATAGCATGCAAATAGCATGGTGTTCTGTTATCATGACTGGCACTTAATGCTGGCGTGGACTGAATACACATATTTATATATAACTCACACACACATGTACACACACACACATACACACACACACACACACACACACACATTTGGTTTATTTTGAGACAGCTTTTCTTTGTGTAGCCTTGGCTGGTCTAGAACTTCAAACTCAAAGAGATCCATCTGCCTCTGCCTCCCAAATGCTGGTATTAAAGGTGTATGAAGCCACCACTCAGCACAGGTTTATATTGATTGATAATATAATAGACTTAATTTCTATGGAATGTTGTTGCTTATTTGAGAGGTCAGAGCATAGGAACAGAACCTGGCTGTGCAGTTAACAGAAGAGGAAATGACTTTCTTGTGAATATTATTAATTAATTAATATAATTAATTTTGATGGCAGGGAAGAGAATGGCTGTGCCTGCAGATACATGCTACAGATGTACTAGATCTTGCAGGGTATGGGAACATCCACAAGGAGTGTTTGTTTTCTAACCCAAAACTTTTGAAAATTGTGAGCTCTCAGATACAAAACTGTAGGATATTGTCACCACTCTGTCCTGGATGAGGTCACCAACTGTCACATACACAAATGTTAAATTTCAAAACAAAAACCAATGGGTTTTGGGAGTAACAATTCTGCTTAGCCTTCTCATCCACCTCTTGTCCCCCAAAACACACAGTATTATAATAATAGTATTGTAAGCACAAAATGAGGATGCTCCATAAGATTGTTAGGACCCAACAGTACAAAGGAAGGAAGAAAACACAGGTGACAGATGCAAGGGTTATTATTTCCAGCTGCTTCTTGTTTTCAAAGCCCTAGCCTCGTCCTGTTAAAAGTTTCCCACAAACCTTGTCCAGCATGTTAAAAATCATTGCTAACATCTTTAAGTGCCACAGAACTTGTGAATGGCACGATCTGTTTGGTATCTAATAAAACCCAGAGCTCCCTAAATTAAATCAACACCCTTTTGCTGGGGTTTTATCTTGCTCTGTGAGGCATGGAAAGTCCAAGTCCTTCCAACACAAACTTCTGCCAGCACCAGCTAATATGAAGTCAACGGGTGGGCCAAGCCAAAGAGTGCTGTTCAGAGGCTGCTTGCTAAGCTTCTCCCATGCTTGCCTCATCAGCATCCTAACTTCCTCCTAGGACTCCCAGCTCTAAAGTTATATGACTCTAGTTACTTTGGCAGTAATTCAAGGAAAGAGAATAGAAAGGAAAGGGTGGGGAGAGGTATTTATGCATCACTCCTAAATTTCTGGTGGCATTAAAGGGAACAGCACTTAAAACAGTCCTGATCGCAACAAATGGATGGTCAGTCATGGGGTCAGCTGTTTTGTAGCCACACAGGGTCACTGTTTCATAGTGACTTCTCATACATCCTAATGGCCTTGATATTAATTGGGGATGCTCATTAAGGAACAGGTCCCAGATCTGTGCATCCTTATCTGTTCCCGTCTGGATAGAAGGGAGAAAAGGTACTTTTCACGCTAGCTCTGTGTATTTTTTTTAACCTCTTTAATGGTCCCTTAGGTAGCCATAAAGCCAATGACTGCTTCATACGATAGCCATTGTTGAGCCATGATCTCCCAGGGCTCAAGTTCTTTCTTGGTAGCAACCGTGAAACACAGTAACTTTCCCAGGCAAGTAAAATACACCCTAAAGAGTAACAACTGTAATTCCTCCACTAAATGCTGTTATGACAGCCTCTCACCTCTAGCTCTCCTCCAACCTCTAGCAATTGAATCCAGGAGTGTCACTGTGTTTATGTGTGTCAGATCATGCCCTGTGTTCATAGACCTATCACAGAGCACCATATCTGACCAGCCATTCAAAGAAGGATCATAGCACAGAAGAAACATACAGTGACTTTAGCATCCAGAGTCTAGGGAACATTGGCCTTACCCGAATCTCTTAACACCATCATGGTGAGGCCATGTTGAAGGCACTGCTGACTGTGCTGTGAGATTAGGTTTCTGGTTGTAGAACATCTCTGTATGGAGTTATTGCCACTCATCCCAATGTAGCAAATGGCTTTCCATAAGGGTCCCACACAGTTGCCACTCACCCTGCATCGTGGCATGAAGGTCAGTCTCCATCACATTGTAAATGTGTAACAGGCTTGTGCACAGCATCCACCGGCTCTTAAACCTAAAACAGTTTGGAATGTGGAGTCAAAGGCAAATCTTATAGTTTGTAGTGTAGAGAACTTGATGGAAACTATTCCAAATTCAGAAACAGCCCTGGAATTTTACAACTTTACATAAGCAAGTTTCAATCACCCCTGCAACAATGGAAAGATGCAATGATTCTATAAGATGTAGCTACAAAATTTTCTTTTTAATAAAGAAGAAACAAAAATAAGCATGAATCCAAAGAAAGAGGATGAGAGAGTCTAATAGCTATATGGTAGGTAATTAAATTCATAAAACAGACTGTTTTATGATGTTGCATTGTCAACTTTTTATAATAGATAATTTGTTTGTATTTCTTTACTCTGTATGTCATAACTAAATTGATACATAAGTCTGTATTCTTCTCGTTAAAGGCCCCCCAGCCCACACCTATGGCCTGTGCAAATTTCAGATTTCAAAAACTGGATCCACCTCTACCCTCCGAGTTTGTGAAAGTTTTGAGTAGGCTGTTGAAAGCAAAAAGCTCTCAGTGTTAGCTAAGTGAAGCATAATTCCTTCTTCCTCATTCAAAATAGTGTCCCCTTAGGGGAATACTATTGGGGCTGGGGAGATGGCTCAATGGCTAAAATGCCTCCAGTACAAGTATGAGAACCAAGTGCAAATCTCCAGAATTCATGTAAATGACAGGTGGGTGTGGCAGCCTGCCTACATTTCCAGCCTAAGAAGCCAGATCCCCAAAGCTAACTAGCCAGAGAGGCCAACCATGTCAGTAGGGTTTGGTTGAGAGGCCCCAACTCATGAAGAAGGTAGAAGAGTGACAGACGATGACTTCCAGCATCAACTTCCATGTACACTTGCACCCACGTGCTCATGTAAACATGCAACACAAACATGCACAAAGCACATACACATGACAACTAGAAAAAGGAGAAAATAATATCCTCTAGCTTTTAGTCACTCTCTGATGTACCTGCACCCCTTGCCTCTGCTCTCATCAAGCTCAAATGATGCGGGGGTGCCCTAGGGCAGTATCCACCTGAACAATTTTTCTACCTGTCACCAGAAACCAAAACAGTGTAAGATATCTACAACCCCCTACAAAAACCTGAACTGGTAGGGTACTGTGTCTAGGGAAAGGACAGAAGACGACTGCCAGGAATGAGAGGACCTTTCTCTGGTGACATACACACTGACAGAAACCTCTTTGTTGAAGGCTACAAGGCAGAGCAGGTTTCCAAGTGTGGATCTTGCACCAAACTGAGCCATCATTTCCACCAGAGGTATCTACAGAAACCACAGTAGAGAACACATGAAACTAGAGCAAAAAGGCCCTTACCCCTGAGATACAAAGCCTTCGTTCCAGGCCATAGAACACAGTATGGCCTCTGTGCTCAAAATCTACCAGCTGGTTTACACTTGAGAAGAGGACTTCACTCGGCCTGAGTTGTCATAAGAGTTTGGGGAGAGCTGTGAAGCCTGCATGAGACTTTCTTCATGGGCGGTTTAACAATGAGGGAATAGTAACAAGCATCACACATGCATTTGGCTTCTGGAGATAACTAATTTTACTTTCTTATGCCACACCAGGACTGGGACCAACTAGATTGATGTCATCTTGACTTGTAGTCACATATTTTGATCTTCCTTTGTTTGCAGTAGAGACACAAGAACTATCAAAAATTAAAATAATGTTTAAACTTTAATCAGAGTTTCTCTTCTTTCTCAAAGTCATTGGCTCTGCCCCCAGTGGCCCCATGGCTATCACTACTTGAGGAGAAGAAGTAGAACAAAGCTGTTAGTGGAGGCGCCAAACTGTCATGTAATTTGTGATTATCTGAAGTCAGTGTGACTTGAAAGAGCTAGCCATGCATATGTGAGAAAGGCACTTTGGTTCTGAATTCCAAAAGGGCTTCATTTTAAGATGCAAGTAAAGGCTTGGTGGGGGGGGGGGGGAACCAGTGCATCATGTTTATAGACATTAATGTCTAAGGAATGCAGGTCATGATACAAGGTCATTTCTCCTTCACAAAGCTAAGTAACAAAACTGCTTTACTGACTAGGAGTAGAGGGGGCTGAAGATCAAAAGCCAGGAAGACCAGAGAAATAAATGATGAGCTATGTATATGCACACTCACACACACACACACACACACACACACACACACTATGGCTATTGCATATTACATAATATATGATGTTGCATATATACAATGAGAACATATCCACAGGGGAACTATGGGCCTACCCCCAGAGCCGCAATCCTGATGACAGAGGTAGAGGGAAAGGATTAGAGCAGAAAGAAAGGAAAAGGACTTTGGACTTGTTTCCTCTAAAACCCTCCTACGCTGTCTTGAAGAACTGGAAGAGGGGAGTAAAAAGTTACTTGGTGACCTGGACTGGAAAGGGCTTTAAACAACCTCTGTTCATGCGTGTTTCCATCACTTTTTTCTTTCTGTGTGGGGACATCAGGAAAAAAGCACTGCACACCTTTGGGGGGGCATGGAAAGTATTAAAGAAAAAATAGTATGTGAGGATATCTATAACAAACCATGGCAAGGTGGGGCTGGGACAACGGGGAGCAGTCGCCATCTGCTTCCTGAAAGCAGATGATGAAGTAGAGGGAGACAAAGGCAACAGAGGGGAAGACCAACACCCATGGCCAAAGTGACTGGGAGAACAAGAAATGAGGAGCTCAGACCTAGCACTTACCCAGAGGAGAGTGAAGGGAGAAAGGACATAGCAAGTCAAAATCCCAAACTGGCCAAGGAATCCAAGAGGCTTTCAGGTCAGGAGGGATCAGCTGTCCTACTGGGTCAAGCTTGAGTTCCTCCCAGTCTTTGTCCCACTGATAACCTAGAAGCAGGACATTATAAGGCACCATTGCCACAACTGTCATCTAGAAATGCCATCATCAACAGTTAAGAATACCTCACAGACACTCCCGCATGGCAGGCTGAGCCCAACCTCCCTGCAGGTGTTTAACCAGTGTGACTACTGTTTTTCTCTTTGTTTTGGCCTCTGAATTATTTAATCTCCAGGTATGTGGGTAAGAGGCTCAGACAGGGCTCTTCAAGTGCCCTGGAGCCAAATGCCCTTGCTCTGTGCTTTCTCTCTACAGTAATTTCACTTATTCCTCTTTCCCCTCTCTAGGAGGAAGCCACAGTCCTCAGGCCTATGGGTTGTGACTCAGGAGGAACTGAAATAAAAACCCTACAAGTCCTGTAGGTAAAGCGGGGATCTTCTTCAAGTCATCTTATGCATTGGGTGTAGCCCAAGTGTTCAGTGGGGGAATGAACTAGATAGAGATTATTGGTTGTTTGGTTGGAGTGCCCCCAAGGAATAGCTTGATGGCTTATGTATGAGGCCAGAAAACACTCTGCTCCCTGGGACAGCAGCCATAGCTCTTTTAAAGAATCCTTCTTTAAAAGAGAATTAAATTACTAGCAATTTATTTCTTGGTTATTGTAGCGCATGCTCACAGAGTCCAAACCAAACAAGTCCAGAAGGCTCCCTGGTGGCGTGTCCAAGGCTCCCACTGTCCCATGCTCTCTGTCTTTGACCTTTCTGTGTGTGTTTCTATTTCAGCTTATCCACCTCGACTCATGCATGAAACATTTTAATGCTTTTCACATTTTTGGCTTTTCTAATAGTAACTGCACTCCGGAGGCTGAGGCAGAAGGATAAGGATGAGAAGTTTCAAGCTAGCCTGAGCTACAAAAGGAGACACTCTCTTAAAGGGGAGGGGGGAGTTTAAGAATGTTTATAAAGCTAGATTTCTTACTTCGAAATGCCTCGTTTTTTTGTTTTTGTTTTAATGAGAAAATAAGAATCTCAAAGCTCTTATCTATGCACAGCTTGCAGTCCCTTCAACAGCACCCTCACACGGTGACCTTCAGATTTTTTTTCCCCTGATCTATTTCAGCAATGGTAACTCACTGTTTCTCCACATGGGCGGAGCCATTTCAGATGGCTCAGATCAAATCTTGGGATTGAAGACTACAATTTGCTTTTGCTGGCCTATCGTTCATGTGACAGATTATCGGTAATTAGAAGCCCCTATCATGGTTGCTGCTGCTCTTGCTCCTGGGATCAAAGCCAGGGCCTCGTGCACAACATACCCAGTCTATACCATTGAGCTAAAATTCCCATGAAGTACATTGAAATGAAATCCCACTCAATTGTCCATGCTGGCCTTGAATCCCCAGACTCAAGTGATCCTCCTCTTTGGCCTCCCAAGTCACTGAGGCTACAGGTATGTATCACTGCCTCCCCCAGCACTGTCTTAGCCTCCCTTCAAGCCTCTGCTCAAACAATGATCCTCCAGTTCCTTTATTCCCCCTGTCCTGGCTGGGAGGCCATCCTGATGGCCTGACCCTAGGATAGGTCCCAATTGGTAGGGTCCCTACTAGACTATAGTGCCATAAAATTGGCACAGGGTTCAACTGTGTTCTCCTGAATGTGGATCAAGGCAGAAGGCTTTGTTCTAAACACTGCATATCTGGTAAGCAGCCTAGGATTTAATTAGCTTTCTTGGCAACCTCATTAAACTATGTTTCTTAGCAGCAACTACATGGCCGAGGAGATGGATTTTATAACCCCAGAGCCTGCCATTTCCCACTGATGTTTTGTTGTGTTTCTGGTTGTTGCTTTTTCCTATGCTGTATATGGTCCCCAGTGCTCCATGCATGCCAGGAAATAACTCTACATGGTCCCCTCCCCTCAACCAGGGCTGACTGGTTTAGGATTTTAGAGATCTTTGGGGAGTTTGATGTTGTTCTTGAATGTTTTGTCATCCCACATTAGCTCTGTGTCACCTGAAGATACAATAAGCCTAGTGTAGTTCTTTAGTCAAGCTAATGATTTTTTAAAATCATATTTGTGTAGCACAAAACACAAAGTCATAAGAATGTGAATAAAAATCTAGATTTTTTTTTAAAAAGACTGATTGGTAAACAGTGTTTGGCTGTAATTCTTCAAATAGCTATCAAAACCAGCTCAATGCCCCATGAGCCATTCTTTGTGGCAGCCTAGGTCCTGAATGCCCTTTCTACTTGGGAGGATTATCAGCCTTAGGAGTCTTTAGAAAACAGAGTAACAGTAGAAAGCCATATATCCAAGAATATCTGGGCAGCAAAAATTGGCCTTGGGTGGGAAAAACAAAAAAAGATGGCAAAGTTGGGTGGGTATAGAGGCAGGGTTGGATCTGGGAAGAGTTGGTGGAGAGAGGGGGCATATGATCAAAACACATAAGAAATCTTTAAAGATCTAATATTAAAAAAAAAAGTAACTTTCTTACTAAGATAAAGAAAATTGTCAGCCATGATCTCTTCCAGTACCCCTGGAGCATGTCTTCTGGGGTCAGCCAAAAAGAGGCTACACAAGCTGAAAGTCCGAAGGTAGAGATGCAAACAAGTGGGGATTTAAGGAGTCCGCTTTGATAGAGTGGTGATGGCTATGTGCCATTTGGAGCATATCAGTATTAATGGCATCAGCTAGGCAAACTATGATGCTGTTTGGGTGTGGTTCCAATTTGTGACAGCCAAGCCTGGCTGCATCCCCCATTCTGAGGGTATGTAAAACCCCCTACTATTTAACTTAAGATTGCTTCTGTTATTCTTGACGTAAATGTAAGTGACAGTTCACAGCTCCACCTCATCCCCAGTGTACTGGAGTGGCCGTATCAGGTTCCCTCCAGAAATGTAAACACGCCATACAGTTCCACTTCACTAGTGTCTCAGTAGAATAACTATGTCAGCAAAGATGAAATAGCTGGCCTTTTCTCTTTTCTTTTCTATTTTGTTTTGAGACAGGGTCTTACTCTATAGGCAGGCTGGCCTCAAATTTGTAATCCTCCTGCTTCTGTCTCCCACATAGCTTGGATACTACTTCACCCAGCATTTATAGCATTCTCTTTGGGAAACTCGCTGAAGACCAACATCATGCTCACTAGTCTGTGTTTCTTAGAATCTGACTCCCTTTTCCTTTTGAAACATACAATAAGGAAGCTGGAATGTATTTGAGTTGATAGGATGCTTGCCTAGCATAGGAGAAGCTCTAGATCTATTGCTGTCACTATAGGAAGTCTACAGTGACACATAATTGTAATCCCAACACTTGACTGGTAGAACTAAGAACACCATGAGTTCAAGGTTATCCTCAACTACGTGGCACCATTTGAGACTACCATATCTCAAAGAAAATTAGAATGATCTTCCTATGTTGGCTCTACCATTTCATAATTCCTCAGAGATCATCACAATGATCACCACATGTAGGTTAATAATCATATCTACAAATTCCCTTGATATCCTGGAATCCTTTCTAGGGGAATATTTTCATATAGTCATCCTATAGGTTTGATTTGTAGTTTCTTGTCTGAGGGATATTTTTCTCTGAGAAAGTAGACGTTAATCACACTGTGGGCCTGGGAAGAGGGAGGTAATCCATGAAGGACATGCTCTAAGGTGTTAGTGTTTACACAATTCGTATAAAAGAGCTTCACTCTTTCTAGTCGCACATGTTTTCCTCTCCTCCCCCTCACTTTCTCCTACTTCTCTCTCCATTCACTGCCCCTCCCTCCACTTCCCCTGTGCTCTGGGGGACTTGTCCCTTCCCGCTTCTGTGAGGGATTTTATATGAATCTCTTAGAATACACCTTGTATCCTAGTTCCTCTGGTGTTGTGAATTATAGGCTGGTGATCCTTTGCTCTAGGTCTATAATCCATATATGAGTGAGTACATACTGTGTTCCTCTTTTTGTGACTGGGTTACCTCATTCAGGATGGTTTCTTCAAGTGCCATCCACTTGCTTGAGTCTGGTTAGGAATAGAAGACAGGAGAGACGGACAGAGAGAGAGAGAGAGATAGAGATAGAGAGAGAGAGAGAGAGAGAGAGAACATAAAAGAGGGAGCCAATATTGGTTTGAAGAGAAAATTGAACCCAAAGAAAGATCTAGAGAACTACAAGACTGCCGCCAACTAACAATTTGAGCATCCGTTGAAAGGCTACCATAAATGCCCTTCCCGGATAGTGAGATCAACAACTAAATTATCCATGGAGCCCTCATTCAATACCTGTTGGAAACAGGAGCAAACACCCATACATAAACACTGAGTCGAACTAGAACCCAGATGCAGATGGAGAGGACAAGACCAGGCTGCAGAAACACATAGAGACAGCTGACCTGAACAAGGAGGAGCTAATGGGCCCCCAGACTGATAGCTGGGAAGCTAGCATGGGACTGACTCAAGCCCCCCTGAATATGGGTCTCAGCCAGAAGGACTGAGCAGTCTAAGGGACCTCAGACAGTGGAGCCAGGATGTATCCCTGGTGCACAAAAGGACCTTGCTAACACATCCCCCATGGAGGGATAACTGCCTTAACCTAGAGACAGGAGAGAAGTCCTAGTCCCTACTTCACATGACCTGTCAGATCTATATGACCCCAACTGGATGGCATTCCCCTACATATGGAATTGGGGTGGGGGATGGGAGGGGAGGGTGGTTAGGGTGCATGTGAGAGGGCAGAGTGGGTAAAAGTGAGGGAGGGAGGGAGAGGGAACTGGGATCGACATGTAAAATAATAAATTAAATAAAAAATATAATAAAAAAGTCTAGAAGACAATACTACAGTAACCAAAAATAATTTCAAAGTCTCTGACTTTTGCCATGAGTGTCTAAAATCCAAAAAAAAAAAAAAAAAGAGCTTCACTCCCAGCTAGAGCTTACAGCAGAAGACATAGACTTCCAGGAAAGATTCAACCACTGTGCCATCCCTTCTACTGAGAAAGCACAATCCTGTCCCTAACCCTCAGCTGTCTCTGCCTTCTAAACTGTGGCACCTTGGACCCATGAACTATTGACAAGGAAATGGTTCATCAGCTCCATGACCTGCATCATTCATTTCTTCCTTTGCTAAGGTCCCTAGCAGAAGAGAAGGGTATACAGTCTGAGACACATTTCTATAGAAAATACTGCCTCATTCCTGGACACCTTGGCCCCTATGTGAGTTCAGGGTATCTTAATGAGGGTTTCTGTTACTGTGCTATGAACATCACCAAAAGCAATTTGGGGAGGAAAGGGTTTATCAAGTTACATGTCACAGTCCATCATGATAGGAAGTCATGCAGGAACTCAAGTCAGGAACCTAGAGTTAGGAACTGAAGCAGAGGCCAAGAAGGAGTTCTGCTTATTGACTTTCTCTCCACGGCTTACTCAGCCTGCATTTCTATTGCACCCAGGACCATCAGCTCAGGGGTGACAGCACACATAATGGGCTGAGCCTTCCCACACCCATCACTAATGAAGAAAATGCCCTATGGGTTTGTCTACAGTCATATATTATGTGAATCAAGTCTTTCTCTGTCCCTGCAGCTCACAAAAAACAACACGGAGACTTACTATTATGAGTTTGGCCTTAGCTTAGGCTTGTCTATAATTGGCTCTTACAACTTAAATTAACCTATTTCTATCAATCAGCATGCTGTCACATGGCTCATGGCTTTTACCTTTCCTCCTGAATGTCCTACATCTGCGTGGCAACTCAACTTTCTTCTTCCCAGAGTTCCTTCTCTACTCTGAAGTCCCACCTATAGCTCTTGCCTAGCTATTGGCCCTTTTAGCTTTTTATTACACCAATCACACAGTGTACAAATATCTCACAACACTTATGGAGACATTTTCTCATTGAGAGTCCTTCTTTGCAAATGACTCTAGTGTGTATCAAATTGATATAAAACTAGCCTGTACACACAGCTAGTGCAGCCTCACTTTCCATTAGAAGGCCGCATCCATCAATTCATCTTCACCCTTCCCATGGATTGACATAGAACAAAATCTATTTAGAACTCCCTCCCAACAAGAGCTACTGAGAACTCAGGGACAGATAAAAAGAGTGGAGAGAAACTGAGAGCATCCAGGAAGACTGCTTTCTGAAGTCCTTGTGTTTCAGGAAGGCAGCTCCTGAACATTTGGTATCTAGAACTAATCATAATTTAGACCCAAGGGATATGACTGCCTTTGGTACCAACAACTCCTCAGATCATCCTCTTTATCTGTAAGATGTCAAAGGAAAAACAAACTAACAACAACAAAGACTTTTTCAATCTAACTATTTTTCTTCTAAGATTTCAAGTAGAACCCACTTCAATTTAAGGGACTGTATTTAATTCACATTGCCAAACACATAAGCCTCCCTGTGGTGGTTTGCGTAGGAATGGCTCCCCTAGGCTCATGTATTTAAATGCTTGGTCATGAGGGAATGGTAATATTAAACAGGATTTAGGAGGTATGGTCTTCTTGGAGTAGGTGTGGCCTTGTTGGGAGATAGGGGGATAGGCTTTGTGTTTTCAAGGGCCCAAGCTAGGCCTAGTGGCTCTCTCTTCATGCTGCCTGTGGATTGGAACACAGAATTCTCAACTTCTCCAGCACCATGTCTTCCTGTGTGTCACCATGCCCCCCACCATGACAACAATGGATTAACCCTGTGAAACTGTATGCAGGCCCAGATTAGATGTTTTCTTTTATGAGTGTTTCTTGGTCATGCTGTCTCTTCATAGCAATAGAACACTGACTAGATACTCCATATTTAGGGCAAAAGACCTCTGAGATGCCAGTGGTCCATTCAAATGTAGCACAAACAAAAACAAACACAAAACCATAGACCTGTTCAGAGAGAAAAAAAAACCCACTTATTTTTAGAAGATAAATTCTCACATATCCTTGATAGCCTACAACTTGCTGTGTAGCAAAGAATGATCTTGAACTTCTAAACCTCTGGCCTCTCCTCCCAAGGGCTAGGATTACAGGAATGTGCCACCATACTGAGTCTGTATGATGGAACCCAAGGCTTATGCTGGGCAAGCACTCTGCCACGTGAGTTGCATCCTTCACCTCCAAGTGTATTTTTAACAAGGAATAGAAGAAAAAGATCCAGAGTGTTCAGATGTTCCCCCAGCAATGTTTCTTCACCACCTGCATGACGACAAGGAGAGCCTGGCACCCAATCTGTGCAACGGAGTGCCACCCTCCACCCTGCCTTAGACTGCTTGGTAGCACTGTGATAAACCAGTGGCGGTAAACAACGTAACACAGTAAAAGTTTATTTTGGGCACAAGCTTTCTGAGGTTTCACTCAGTGTTTGTCAGCTAGCTGCATTTTTTTTTTAAAATACACATACACATTTTAAAGTTTGTGTTCTATGTGTATGGATGCTTTGCCTGCATGTACATATATGCATCACACATGTGCCTGGTGCCCGTGGAATTATGGATGGTTGCAAGCTACTATGTGGTGCTGGGAACTGAACCTGGCTCCTCTTCAAGAGCAATCAATGCTCTTAACTGCTGAGCCATCTCTCTAGCCCCTCCAGTGCTTTTTGACATGTGGCTAAGTGGCAACATCATTCATGAAAAGCTCAAAAGAGAAAGCTGTTATTTTATGGTGACCAGTGGTGGCCAGGAAGCAGAAAGAGACAGGAAGAAAACAAAAACAAAAACAAAATACATCGCTTTAAGGTATGTCCTCAGGGACTGACTTCCACCAGCTCGACCCCCACTTCCTAATAACCCAATCAGTTTGAACCAGTCAATAGATAATTAATTCAATGATTAGGTCAGCACTATCATGACCAAATCACCTCTAAATAGTACCAGTAGGTTGGAGCCAAACCCTCAACACACTGGCTTTTTGAAGGGACTGTTCATATCCAAGCTAACTCTTCATAGGTTACTTCCTGGAATTCACTATTTACCTCTCTCTTTGTTAGGATTGTTAGTAATTAATTAACCCAGGGCAGAATAAATAGATCAAAAATGGGTTGCTGGTGGGAATCTTGAGTCTCACCAGATAACCCCTCCCCAGATCTCCTCACCCAGAACAAAGCTGGCCCCACTAGGGAAATTATGGTCTTCAACCTTTGTGTAAACTTTGTGGCCTTGATTTGCTAACTTTGGGAATCAACAAAGGATGTTCTAACTCCCAGGACAGGACCTCTCTCTTTCCTGCAAGGAGAAACAAACAGTTCCAGTAGTTTTTCCATTTGTCAGAAAACAACAACAAAAACACAACACAACAATCAAACACTCACATACACAAAACCATATTTCCAGAAATCACCCCATGTTCTTGATCTTGGGAAATCACCATCAGAGTTAACAGACTCCCCCTCACTAGCCCCACATAATCAACAGTGTGTGCTCTCTCCCTTCATTCATGTGGCCAGATGCCCAGAATGAGAGATGTAATGTAGGAAGCAAAGAAAATTATTTCTTAGAGATGGAAAAAAATCTTATAGATAGAGCAACTGGCAAGATTCTGACTCAAACAGAAAATGGGATGCTTGTAAGCGTTCACAGTACCAAGTGTTTGCTGCAGTTGCTGCTTGCACTAGATGGGGATTCTCAACACACATTCTAGAAGAACACCAAAGAGCAGGGCGAAATGCACTTGTTTTCAGAAATGAACTTATTTCACATACACACAAAATCAATGGAAGGAAAAATCATTGTCATATTTACACATCAGACATCATGCTGTGTTCAGTGGAGGGGGGTTATACGATTTTAAAGACATCCTTTTAAGATGTCAACCCCTTATGACCTGCAAGCAGGATTTACACATCATTGCACAATCACATTATAGGAAGAACACAGAAATTGCATTTTAATGCTGATTGGGCCTACAAGATCCTTGCATTTTTTTTTTCCTGAAGAGAAGTAGCAGTGTTTTTGTTTAAACAGAACAAATTAATAATAAGAGGGCCAAGAACTGCTTGGCTTGCTTCCGAAGCATTCTGAGTAGAATCTCTCAGGAATGGGCATCCCATTGAGGGATTTGGAGACAAGACCTAGAAGTAAGAAGTCCTTTTTCATTCTTCTCTCTGCTGCAGGGGAGACCACTGAAGCCTTCTGATGCACATGTGTGTGCACAAAGTGTTTGCAGAACCAGAAAGGGGCATCAGATCCCCTGAAGCTAGAGGTGCAGGCAGTTGTGAGTTGCCTGATGTGGACTCTGAGAACTGAACAAGGGTCTTCTGGAAGAACAGCAAGCACTATTAATCACCCAGTGCCTTTGCTGGTCACTGAGACATGTTCTCATGTAGCCAAGGTTGTCTTCAAGTTTCATGTAGCCAAGGCTGTCCTTACACTCCATGTGCAGCTGAGGATGACCTTGAGCTTCTGGTTCTCCTGCTTCTACCTAAGTGCTGGCATTATGAACATGCAACCACCACTCTCTGTTTATGTATGGGAGACTGAATCCAGGATCATGTGCATGTTAGACAAGCACTCTGCCAATGGAGCTACTTCCCTTCTCCAACATACCCTTTTATTTTAAAGTTAGGAGTTCAAATTCACCCAATTGGTATTTTGTGTTACCCCATATTAATTCAAATTTCACACGTTTAGCTTTTACAAGACATTTAGTTTCAGCCCATAGTATCATTTCAATCACAATATTTCTAAAATAAAATCCACCCTGGAAACACATTTCTCACACATCCTGTGCAACTGCTTCAAAGACCCCCATTATTGCCACAGCCTTTTGATATGACTTTAAGTGTTATATTGATTTATGTTTTGGTTTTGTTTGGTTTTATAGACATGATCTCACTGCCTAGCCCAGGCTGGTATTGAACTCATGGCATTCCTGCCTCAGCCTTGGAAATATTGAGGTTACAGATATGTACCAGAATACTCAATTTGTGTTTAACCCCCTGCATTTCTTGTATTCACTCAGACACTAATCCCTGCTGGTTCTCATTCTGAACACATGCCTCTTCTAGCTCTACTCACCAGTTCATCCCTGCACCATAGCTCCCATCTTCCTTGGATCTCCTTGATGGCTCAGCCTCACTAGGTGGTCTCCAGCACTCTCCTCTCCCACAGACTAGCCCTCCCCTGTGTTCTCTTTAGGAGATCTGCCGCATCAAGGTGAAGCTTCTGCCTGTCAGCAGACATGGCAGGCACAGTGCTGGGAAAGTAATTGAGGTTTCTATATCCCAATCAGAAGGAAAAGAGAAGAAAATGATGCTGGGCCTGGATGGGGTTTTGAGACCTCAAAGGCCACCTCTATGACACACTTCCTCCAACATTGATAGGATCCTTTTAATCCTATCAAAGAGTTCCATACCCTGGTGACTGAGCATCCAAAAGCATGCCTATGGGGGAGGCATTCTTATTCAAAGCAAAACCATGCTCATGTCTTTATTAGCCTTGGATTTGTATTGCATTTGTAGTCTCCTTGAAGTTATGGGAGTAACAGACCACTTTCTAATGTAATGCTTTTCTTCCTCACTCAAGGTTACATGTATCCCAGGCTGGCTTTGCATTTCCTATGCAGTCAAGGATGACCCTGAACTTCTGATTCACCTGTTTCTTCCTTCCTAATGCTGAAATTGCAGGTGTGTGCTGCTGTGGAGTATTTTGATCACATTCTGGCGCTCCTAAGACTACCAATAAAGTTTACTTTGAATCAGAGGGCAGAGCTAGCTACTAGCTGACCAAAATTAGCTATAGAGGTTTTGGAGGACTGAGGACAGATATATAGACACAGGAAGTAGAAGGACAGGGCTTAGAGAGGATCTCGGCCCTTTTTGGATTGAGGAACAGAGAAAGAGGAGGTCACTGGTCATATCTCTGCCTCTTCTCTGATCATTCAGGTTCTCACCCTGATATCTGACTCCCCAGGTTTTATTGATAAAGAATAATTAGATATATGCTGTAGTGTGCCACCAGGTCCGATTTGATATCCTGGGGACTGAACCCAGAGCTTTGTAAATGCCAGGTAAGTGCGCTACCCTCCCTTCCCCACTCTCTCCTTCTTTTCTGTCTTTCCTGCCTCCCTTCTGTCCATCCTTCCTGTCTTCCTTCCCCCTATTACTTTTTTCTTTGCTGGAAATTGAACATAGGCCCAGAACTGGACTCATCCTGCCAGTGAAATACCACCTAGACCTAATATTTCTTATACTTTTGAGTGTGTATTCCTCCACAACACATTCTAATCTGGACAGCAAGGACAATGTCATCCATTTTTGGTTATTCCTTCTTGAGAGCCTATTGATTTTCCCCAATCCATATCTATTTTTACTTTTCCAACCCTATGTTTATTTATATTCTGGTAAATCACATCTACAACCATTTGTGAAATAAAGAAGTATTTCTGGGCAAGCAGGATGGCTGAGCAATGAATGGTACCTCAGTTCCATCCTGGAAGCTCATGCAGTGTAAGGTGAAAGCCAGCCTTTCAATGGGACCTCCAGAAGAAAACTTTCTACACACCAAAAGCCTCTCTAATGACACAGCAATCCAAATCAGACCAAATCAAACCAGAATTAGGAAAAAAACAAAAAACAAAAACAAAAAAACAACTTTCCACAACCCCTACCCCCAGAGGATATGGGAAGAGAGACTGAAAAACCACGTGTCTTTTCCCTGGGGGCCAGTTTAAATACCCTGTGGGAGTGGTCTTGAACATCTCTGAGGAAGGAGCCGCCATTGGTGAGCTTTCTGGGATGGAGCAGGCAAAAAGAGAGTTTGGGAATGCAGATTGGGTCGAAGTGTCCACCAGAACATTTCAGACTCTTTGGATACCAGGGGCTGGGGTGGAACTTCCACCAGAACAGAAGGAGAGACTCAAATCCTGCAAGTTGTCCCCCCCCCCTCTCACTTAGAAATGCATGTATACATAAACTATAAATAAATAGAAATACTTCATCTATTTCTCCTGTCTTTCATGGCAGTTCTTACTGTTCACAAAACAGTGGCCCCAGAAAACACAGTCAACATGTTTGAGATTCAGTAATGTGGGTTTATATCAGGCAAATTAAAACCATCTTTCAGCTCTATAAGAAGCAGGCTATAGCGGGGCCTGGTGACACAACCTTCATTCTCAGCACTCAGGAGGCAGAGGCAGACAGGTCTCCGTGAGTTGGGGCTAGCTTGGAACTGGGCCCAGCACTCATGCATAATCTCAGTATTGGTTGAGGGAGACAGCTGAGACAGGAGAATCAAGAGTTCAAAGCAAGCCAGGAACACATAGTAAAATCTTGTCTCAAAAAGAACCCCAAACAATGAAGACACCCGCCCACCCGCCATCACTGTCTTTGTCCCAGGGAAGAACTGGGACTGTCCCATTCTTAACAAGGACATTAACTTATGAATGATTCCATGGCACATCAAGCTCTATTACCCAAAATGACAACCAGCGAAAGCTCGAGGCTGGGGAGTGGGGTGAGGCAGGCAGGACAGACAGAGATGGAGACCAGGCAGAGGGATGAAGATGGTGACATAAGGAGGAGTACTAATGGAAGATGTCACACAGAATACTGAATACTTTAAGTAGAAGAGAGAAGACTCTGTTGTCTGCCTTATGATATAGGGCAAGACCAAAGGCTACGGGTCACTGGGTGAACTTAGCCTAGAAGAGACTAGGACAGCCATACTCCTCCCAAGATCCCCTATTCTCAAGGTTTCACTCAACCCAGTTTTATTATAAGGCTTGGATGATAATATGTCAATCCCACAATCTGTCTTGGGGCGCATGAACCACAGGAAAGAATCATTTCAGTTTAAAGGGTAGAAACTCAACCCTCACTTTGATTTCTATAAGCCATCACCACATCACAGGCACCCACAATTGCTACCCCACTACAAGGAGCCGGTGGTGTGGCTATCTTTGGATAGCCCTCTTGCTTGTGGTGGCTGAGCAGGGGAGAGAAGGCAGCCAGCTGGACAAGCCTCCGCAGACCCAGCAGAGCTCTGCTCTCTCCTTGCAGTCAGGAATGAGGGACTTCTGCCCTTCTTTTCTCAGACTTGTATCTTTGCAGGTTGCTATTTTTCATGAGCTTGGTTGCTTGAACACCCTGGGGGCCAATTTAACAAATGAGGTACTTTCAAGGGCTGGGCTCCTAAACTCCTTTCTTTATCCATGTCTCTGTGCTGTACAGGGAAGGTTTTAACAGCCAAGGTGGTCCCTTGTGATGCAGTCTCCAAAGCCAGCAGTTGCTTTTGCATAAAAGACCCCACAAGCCTTGGTGACACTATTAGTACATATCTAATCCATAAAAGGAGTTTTTAGTCATAGAGTCCCTGCTACCACACCAATTCCAGATGTGAAATTATAGCCATTTTTTATTTGCTCTTTACTTTTTTTGTGTGTGCTGGGGGTTGAACCAAGGGCCTGATGCATGCTAGGTCTATGCTGTGCCTCAGAGCCATCCATGGCAGCGGTCAGACAATCCCTAACTGGACTTTTTACAAAACCTTGGTAGGAAAGGAAAAATAAAGAGGACTTACAAATTAAACCACAGGGGATGGTTGAATTAGCTTGTATTAAAGAGTGAGCTGGCCGGCAGCAAGATATCAGTGTTCTGCCACAAGAGGGTTTGTTGAAGGTACGTTTGTGATATAATTTATAAGGAAATTGGTTTTACTTAAAAGGACATTTTTGCTTCATGTAGCACCCTTGAGTGCTTGCGGGGGGAAGGGGAGAGAGAGAGAGGTAATTCCATTAAGCTTTCAATTTCTACTGGCAAAAGAAATGAATTAGATGGGACTGTAAGATAAGGTGCAGGCAGCTGGCCTTCCACTCCCCTGACCTTGCTCCAGGGTCAGGGAATAAGAAGCCAATCCTTTGTGCCAAAGATGTCAGTCCATGTTTAATTAGAGACTAAAGTGCCATTGTCTCCCCTGGGTAAGCCCCAGTCTCAATTTGCTGAGAACATGTCCATTCTGTTCACAGAGGGTGGATCATGTGATCATCACCCCAGCATCCTGGGGAGTCACATGCTCATTCTTGGGCTCTTTAGTAGATCAAAGGTCAGAGCCAATGTGAAGATCGGGACAAGCAGGAAGAGATATGACTGACATATGGGGAATTGCACGTGTGTGTTTGCTTGGATATCCACGGTCCATTTAGACAAACCGAAGGCTGTGGTAATAGAACTCCTCATTTCTTCCTCAACTACAATTTTTTAAAAATACAGTTTATTTATTAATGTGGGGGGTGGAATGTGCCACTACACATGCATGTTTTTTTTAAAAAATACAGTTTATTTATTAATGTGGGGGGTGGAATGTGCCACTGCACATGCGTGGAAGCCAGAGGACATTTACCAGAGTATGTTCTCTCCTTATACCGCAATGGGCCTTGGCACTGAACTCAGGTCATCAGGCTTGGAAGCAATTATTTCTGCCTGGCTGAGTTATAATTCACTCACCAGCTTGTCTGGCTGAAGTGTTTTTTCTTCTTCTAATTCTTGTTGCTAAGATAGGCCCAGACTATCTTCACACTTTGCATCCTCATGCCTCCTGGGACTACAGGCATGGGCCATCAGCACCCAACTGATTTATTTTCAATTAACTGCCAGTTTCTGTAATAGAATGATGGTGGGAAGAGACCAGAATACAGTGGCTTTAACTCGAGAGTTTATCCTCACATACAGCCCACCTAGAGATGAATAATTGAGGTTGCATTATGCCTGCACCTTTGTCATGCTCTTGAACTTCATTCCCCCATCGCTGGAGCCTCTGGTGTGCCAGATGAGTGTTGCTCCACTGAGCAGCATGGAGTTTGGCTGGATAAGCCTTAATCTTCAAGCTCTTCTCTATCATGTTCGTACATGACTATCTTCCACTTTTAAGGGTACCTTGAAGTTTGTACACATTTACAACTGCTTTCTGTGTTGTGATGTTTGACATCTAGAAAAGCGGGGTGGCTTATCACAGGAGAGAAGGGACTCCCGTGAGTGGGCCTCTGACCTCCACATGCGTACTGTGCTTGTGCAGGTACACAGGCAAACTATCCTTCTCTCTGATGAGTTTGTTAGACACTGCTCCTTTAAGTGATTAGCAGTTCCTAAATGTAACCCAGGGCCTGTGGGAACAAGCCTTGATATACAAACTAAGCCACCCACACTAGTGCCAGACCTCCTCTACCCACAGGCACCCCAGCATTCCTCTGCCTCATTGCTCAGGGCCAGGTGTCAGACATCTAGAGACCACCTCAATAGCATAAAGCTGCTGAACTTAAAAGTGTTCACCCCTGCCAACTAGAGTTTCCTGCAAAACTGCAATAAAAGCAGCAGCCTAAGACCACTCCAAGTTACTTTGCTTTTACTTTTTTCCTTTAAAGGCCTTGAGTGTTGCCCCAGCTTCTTGAATTCTCTAGAACCTAAGTATAATAAATGGGGCTTTCCTGAGCATCCCTTGGCTCTGCTTGTAAATCTTATTGAACTCTGGAGGCAGAGGCAGGTGGATCTCTGTGAGTTTGAGGCCAGCCTGGTCTACACAGACAGAGTTCCAGGACAGCCATGGCTACACAGTAAAACCCTGTCTTGAAAAAACAAACAAAATACAAAAATGGAGCTCAAGATAGTTGCTTAACTACAGTCATGGTGGCTTTGTGTTATGCTTGAAGGAAGGGGTAGGAAGCAACAAGTACACAAAGTCAAAATGACAAAGGGTATGTGCCTCCCCAAGGATAATCTAACTAAAGTTAGTTCTTTGAACACTTTAGTTTGTATCCCAGCAGAAACCCAGTAGCATCCAGGGCATGGTGGCGTATGTCTAGAATGCTGGTACTGAGGAGGCTGAGGCAGGAAGATCTTGAGTTTGAGGGCCAGCCTGGTCTACACATTTATACTGTGCCTCATACAATGACAACCAAACCTAGCTAGGAAGACAGCTGTATCTGACATGGAGGACTGGAAAATGAGCTTTTAAATTAGTCCCAGAAACTAGTTTTTATAAGAGAAAAGACAAGAGACAAAGGCAGGTTCTGTCAGGTCATTGGGATTTTGTTCTGAGCCATAGAAGCTCTTTACATGTAAAGCAAGCAAACTATGTTGTTGTTTGCAACAGGGATAAATAGTGGTTCCTAACCTTCCTGATATTGCCAGCCTTTAATGCAGTTCCTCATGTCATAGTGACCCCCAACCGTAAAGTTATTTTTGTTGCTACTTCATAACTGTAATTTGGCTACTGTCATGAATCATAATGCGAATATGTGTTTTCTGATGGCCTTTGGCAACTCCTGTTAAAGGGTCTTATAACTCCCAAAGGGTCTCAGCCCACAGGTTGAGAACCACTGAATTGCATTTCCCCCATCATCTTTTTTACTTTGGTTATGGTGTTTTATGGTGTAGATACTTCAAATTTTCTATTATTGAATTGACTAGTGTCTTTTGTTTGTTTTTTCTACAGATTCTGTGTTTGAGTCCTCTTTAGGAAGGCTTTCTCATGCCAGTCTCTCTCTGCCTCTCTCTCTGTCTCTCTCTCTCTGTCTCTCTCTCTCTCATTACTCCTTTACAAGCATTCCAAACTTGAAAGATTTAACTCTAAGGTCAGCACCCTCTTGGAACAAAATATTTTATCTAAGGTGAAAGCAATAGCAGTGATATCTGGCTCACTGATCCTAGCTGGGATAATTCCCTTATCTTTGGAGATTTAATAGCATCATAGTACTACTTAGTCTGACCCTGTACAAAAATATAGGGAATGGGGACTCAAAGATTAATGTCAACTACAGTTCCCTTACACATCATTACTGAACTCCTGGCCCTTGTGTGAGACAAGAATCCATAGCGAGCAAGTTCTGAATGGTGTTCTGGAATGGAAATCTAAGAGTGGGTCTTTCTGTTTTTTTTTTAAGACAGGGTTTTGTACGAGTAAGGTTTTTCTGCCTGCTGCTGGTCTTGTCCCGCCGCTGAGCCAGCCCCAAATAACGCACAGAGACTCTGTATTAGATATAATGCTGTTGGCCAGTTACTAGTTTCTTATCAGCTAGCTCTGTCTTAAGTATAAACCCATTTCTGTTAATCTATGTATTTCCACGTGGTCCCATCTTACCGGAGAGCCGGCTAGCATCCTGCTCTCTCCAGACTCTCCATCTTGACTCCTCCTTACTACTTCCTCTTTCCTCCTTGTCTTCTAGTCCCGCCTATCTTGCTTTCCTATTGGCCAACAGTGCTTTATTCATTTACCAGTATGAGAAACATATTTACAGAATGACATCTCCCATCAGGGTTTCTCTGTAGCTTTGGAGCCTGTCCTGGAACTCACTTTGTAGAACAGACTGGCCTTGAATTCACAGAGTTTCACCTGCCTCTGCCTCCCAAGTGTTGGGATTAAAGGCATGGGCACCATGTGTGGCAAATCAGTGTTTTGATGTGTTAACAACATAGGTGCCAGGGGTGTCAATTCCCTCATGGAGTCGAAAACCTACATATCCCGCTCCAAAAACTAAGCTACCAATAGCTTATGGAGGACTGGGAGCCCTCTCAACAGACATCAGCTATTGATAATCTGTGAAAAATAGTACAATCACTGTGGGGCATCAGTGTTGATGGCTACTCACTTCCTGGCAAAAGGAAGGGCCACGTGTTGATCATGTAGTCACAAGGTGGTATAAGTAGGTTCCTCTCAGATCCTGGCTTTCTGCAATAGCACCAGCAGGTGGCCACAGGCTCACTGCAGGCACCTTGATGCATTCATGATTTACTCTGCATCTTATGTCTATGAGCATGTCTCTCTCTTTTTCTTTCTTTCTTTCTTTCTTTTTTTCTGTTTGCATTTCTTCATTTCAGCTGCAGATAGTGCCTTGGACAGTCTGTGTAAGTTTTGATAAATTTTTAACTTTTGAAAAAATAACAGAGCGGTGTATTTTATGGTAGTACATGATAGACTGCTATCTACATATATTGTATGCTTTTTGGTTTTGCTTGATATCGCTTGGGTTTGTGGTCTCCCATCCCAACTCTAAATCTTGTATATACGGTGGACTTGCCTAGTTCAGAATTGCATTGTTCAAGGGTTGACTATAGTAGGAAACACAAATCTATCAGCCAGAGACATGTACATTAAAGCTGTCACTGTTGACTTTGGCTGGTCGCTACTCGGTCTAATAGCTCCTTCCCGTGTCTGCTGATAAGGGCCCATGGGGCAGGCAGAGAGCAAAGTCCCAGACACTCCCCAGTCTGGATCCACAGGAGGGCCACTCCCCCTTGCCAAACTTGGACCCTGGCTAATCTCCTTTATAATTATACTCAGGTTATTTTCAGAGGCAGACAAGGTCCCTTTCTTGGAGTGTTTTCAGTTGGACTTTCCTTGATAAGGGCAGTTTAATTGGTTTAAAACACATTAAAAAAATAACTTCACATGAGCCAGCAAGATGATGCAGTAGGTAAAAACACCTGCTGTGGGATGCTTGATGATCCCAGTTACATGATAGACTGCTATCTACATATATTGTATGCTTTTTGGTTTTGCTTGATATCGCTTGGGTTTGTGGTCTCCCATCCCAACTCTAAATCTTGTATATACGGTGGACTTGCCTAGTTCAGAATTGCAGTGGAAGAATGGATTCCTCATCATTGTGCATGCCCCTGCTCTGTGCACATGCACGCATGCGTGCGTGCATGTGTGTATGAAATAATAATGATTAATAATAATAATAGTTGAGACGGCTCAGCAGAAAAAGGTGCTTACCATGCAAGCCTGCCAACTGGTGTTCAATGTCTGGAAGCCATGCAAAGGTAGGAGAAAACTGATTACACAAAGTTGTCATCTGACTTCCACACAAAAGCTGTTGCACAATACTATATATATATATATATATATATATATATGTATGTATATGTATAGATACATGTATATATATATATACACACACCACACACATATATATACACACAGTAACAAAAAAATACAAAACTTCCCATGGATACTACAAACAAGGAGTTAAGTAACTTTAAGCATCTGATAAAAGCCTTTCCCGTATGTAAATTCATATGTTATAATCCTGGGTTAAAACACTCACTGACTTCTACAGGCATTACAAACTTGGCCCTAAACTTAGCATAATGGTTCCTGTCTAGAGTTCTAGCTTTTGGGTAGATTTAGAGTCTAAGTCAGGTGGATTGCTTAAGCTCAGGAGCTTAAAGGCAACCTGGCCAACATGATGTAATGCCATCTCAAGGAAAAGAAAATGTTCTTTTATTATTATAGGGACAGAAAATTAAGTGTGTAGCATTTGTAAACAGGGCCTTAGTCTGCTCCTTTAGACTGTACTTAGACCCCAAAAGGTATTATCTATTCTATAGCATGTGCCCTGCAGGGAGGAGGTAAAGATTTTTATTTAAATTTGACAAAACTAATATTACACATTTAAACATGACATGGCACATTCCTTTAACCCCAGCACTCTAGGAGGCAGAGGAAAACTGATTGCATTGAGTTTTGTGTCAGTCTGTCTGGTCAACATAGCATGTTCTAGGTTAGCCAGCTACATGAGACTGTCTCAAAGAATAAATAAATACAAAGAAAAGAAAAAGAAAAAGAGAGATAAAGAGAAAGAGAGGAAAGATTAGACTTTTAAAACTATGACACATTCTTCTTTGCCCCTCACATGCATCAGGGCAAGAACAGGAAGGGAGGACGTCATAATTGGCTCACACATGCAATTACAAAGGGAGCTTCTGGCAAGGCTACATTATCACCCAGAATTCCTGATCTTTAATTCTTACAAGTAATTAGATACGGTAACCCAAAGTCAATAGAAAAACATATTTTTAAACAAGACTTCCGTGGGCCTTTCATTTCCCAAGAGATTAAAATCATGCTGAGCTGAGGGACAGCATTCCCACGCCACACCAGACCTGTGGTGGTCATGTGTTTGGCTCAGGCTCTGCTGCTCCCACACTTAGAAATCATGCACTTGCTAGGTTATTTTAGGAACCCTAGAGGGACTGAGCTCAGCAAGCATTACTATCTTCTGAGACCCAGAAACTCTTTGAAGAGTTTAAACTCCTTGGGGAACTAACCAATTAAGGTTTGTTTGAGAGGAAAAATAAATCATACCCATCAAACTGACCATCACAGAAGGCACCAGTCTGAGCTGCATGCAAAGACTTTTACCGTTTAGAAATTAAGTCAAAGGATAAATAAATAAATTTAAACAAGAAATTAAGGCAAAAGTGACCATATTTTAAAAATTCACAGGAGGTAGAGGCAGGAGGATCTCTGTGAATTCGAGGCCAGCCTGGCCTACAGAGCTAGTTCCAGGAGAGGCTCCAAAGCAATACAGAGAAACCCTGTTTTGAAAAACAAAATCTCTCTCTCTCTCTCTCTCTCTGTATGTGTGTTTGTTTGTTTGTTTATGTTGCTGGGATAATACTTCTACCTCTCACATGTCTGTCTGTCCTTGTGTATGGCACACACATGCGTGTGAGAGCATGTGTGTGCTTGCACACATGAGTGCAATGATTAAAGAGGTCAGAAAAGTACTGGGTCCCCTGGACCCGCAGTTACAGGCAGCTGTGAGAACTGAGTTCAGGTCCTCTGTAAGAGCAGGCCATACTCTTAACAGCTGAGCCACCCCTCCAGCCCCAAGGTGTCTTATGTTTGTTTATTTTAAAGAACAAATACTTCAAAGATTGATACAAAGGACGTAGAAGGGTTGAACATCAAGTTTTAATAATGAAATCTTTTATCCAGTCCTCAAAATTAACATAAAAGGAATGATAAACTGTAATTTTATCATTGCCACCACTGTGTAACAAACCCTTGTTACAACATCCATCTAGTTTCTTCAAAAAACCCAACAGAAAGCCCACACATTATACCATCTAAAGCTCTACCAACAGATGAAATTTTAACCAACTTTATACCAGGAAACTATTACCAGGGATATTCCAATCACATAGCTGAAAATACAGAAAAGACAGGTTGAAAAAAAAAAAAAAAAAAAAAAAAGATCATCTTAACTTGTAGTAGTCTTTTTGCTTTTTTAAAATTTCTATAAAATACACTAATTTCCCAAAATAAAGAATATTATGACACGTTGGTGTCAACTCACACAGATGAAAGCTGATGTCAGCTTTTTTCCTAACTAAAGTTCATTTCCCCAAACCTTTATATATTACACGAATATCCAAGTAAAGTATTTTTTTTTTAAATTCAACACAAAGGAACATAATATACAGTGTTTTATATATATAAAAAAATGTTAACAGGCATGATTCCACTTCCAAACACATGACATATCTTTTTAAGACAATAGAATCTCTTGCCATTACTTGATTTTCAGTTCATGTCAATATTTCCCAGCTACTTTTCCCCTTAAAGTTAAAAAAGAAGGAAAAGGTTGGCTGCATGTTGATTTCCTTACTTAACTTACCCAGAAGAGAACTGTAGAACAATCTCATTCACTACAAGGCTGTCTTTCTTCCAGCTGTTTTCAGACCCACAGCTGGGAGGAAACTGGAAGACACCACTGGACATCAAAGGATAGCTATAAAAAGATGGCTCGACTGGACCCTGCCACAATTGTAAGGTGTAGGCACAGCCACTCCCAGCAAGCCTTGCAGAGCTTCAACACAGTAGCAGGAGCCTGTGGTCTCCTGGATAAACTGCCCTTCGCATCAGTCGGCCGGGAGGGCACACATGAAAGGGCGTTTTAACTAACCACTGGTGTGCTGCCTAAGGTATGCCTTCAGCAGAGAGCACACTCAAGACATCTCGGTCAGTAGTGTTGGTGTGTGGGCAAGAGAATGCTGTTTACTTTTTATTTATTTATTTTTAACCTCCTGTATTGGTCAATTCTGAGTGAAAACCGCAATGACATACACACACCATGCACAGTCTATATCACTGTGGGAATCCAGTAACACATGCACGATGGCGGAGGAATCACAATGGATGAACGGGAACTTTCACAGCATTTCTTACAGCCTTTAACTTCAACACGAGTGCGTCTCTTACCACCACCATCTCACAAATTTTTACTGTGTCTTGGGCATGCAGAATCACTTGAGGGTAAAAGGGGAACTACATTTCAAAGTCATTCACACATAGCGACTACAACTTCAACTTCTCCTACTCCCCAGCCAACACACTGAGCTCCTTGTGTTAGCAAACAAATACGTATTTTTAGTCATCGGTTGTGCTTTATTTTCCTTCTTACTTCACCCACTTCATTCTGGGAAAATGAAAAAACCCGAAAAATGAAACCGAGGATTAAGTCTTCGGGTTGGTTTCTGATCAGAGCAGACAGATGGGGACCCACTAACTCCTCTAGCCAGGAGCCACCGTCTCCCCGTCCCAGGTCCTTGCTGGTACTGAGTCAGTTGTCTGTCTGGAATTTTTGTCTCAAAGAAGCAAAATATAACTGGGGGGAGGAGGAGGGCAGCGAGCAGGCGAATGGGGTGCATTCTATGTCAAAAAGAATCTCTTGTCCTCAACGGGAGAGAATCCAGGTTCTCCTTAGCCATCATTTCATAAATTAATAATTTTTAGATATCATAATCCAAAGAATCTGCTACTACAAGAAAGTTCAAGTTTTTTTTTTCAAAAAAAGCAAATAAATTAGTTAAGCCTTGTAAACAATTGTCCATTTTAGTTATACATCTTAAAAAAAAAAAAAGACATTTCTCTGTATAGCCCATTAGACAGTACAAGGCACACTTTACACATCAGAACCCCCGAGGGGGCGGGGCCCACATAGGCCCCGCCTTCACTCTGCCTGCTGGGGTAGCAGGCTGACCAGGACTCTGGAGTCACGTGCCCATCCTTGCTTAGCTCCTGAAGATCTGGAAGTCCACAGATGTGCTCGTCCTATGACGCTGCTTTGTGCTCTTCAGTCATGTGATGCGACATTACCCTTGCTCGGCATGGCGTCTCCTCAGATGTTTTCCACAAAGCTCCCCGGGAAAAGGCCCGTCTTCCCATTTCTTTGTAACGTGCCTTTGAACCAGCCATCCTCACGCTTTTTATGAACAAACACAATATCGCCTTCTTTGAGTTCAAGTTCTGCCTCACTCTGAGGAGGATAGGAAACCACCACCCTGTGCCTACAAAAGAGAAGTAGACTATTCAGATCAGCAGGATTTACATAAGAATTTACAAAGGCTCATAAAACTCAAAATACGGTGAATCTCTGTTTAGCAGGTTTGGCATTAACAAAGACTCAGTCTGGGCTTGTGTGGCTGAGTCGCCTACACAAGGAAGAACATTTTTTTCCTATTTGCAGTATTTGTATCTTGGCCATATCTGTATAGATTCTTCTTCTTCTTTTTAAGATCTATCTATCTATCTACTTACCTAACATCTATCTATCTATCTGTTTATTTTGTATGTGGTGTTCTGTCTGAAGGCCAGAAGAGGGTACTGGGTCTCATTGTAGATGGTTGTGAGCCACCACGTGGCTGCTGGGAATTGAACTCAGGATCTCGGAAGCAGCCCATGCTCCTCTCCAGCCCTGTTATGGATCTTAATAGTGTAACCATTTCTGTCCTACCCTCTACTCCAGGAAGAGACTAGTAGATTCAATTTCAGAGCTCATAGTAGCTATGACCTGCTTCCTAGAGTCTGTGTGGTCTATGCCCTGCCTTTCACACTAAGAGCTGGGAGAGATGGGATGTCAGGTCTGCTGCCTGGGGGTAGTTCTGGAGGGAATGCCTTCGGTATCCTCATACTGAGTTTGATATCCAGGGGGCAGTGGTTCTGAGGAAGTTTGCCTGCCTTACATATCCTAGTCCCCTGTTGAGAAAAAGGCCCCAAGATCCACACAGAGAGTAGAGAACTGTGGGTTCAAATTTTGTCTGCCACCATCAGTAATGATGTTGACTTTCCAACCACCATTAGTCCCAACCTATTTGCTTGTCCTTGGTTCCCAACTCAGATGCTGAGTGGAAGGAGGGAGGTATAGTTTAAATTCCCCAGCAGCCTTGTGGATTGGCATAGGGTAGCCTCCTATCCCTATTCCCTCTTGCTTTTCTCAAAGAGGGTAGTGGTGGTGGTGTACTGTAGCCATCTTCCAGTCGCCCTTGCCTCTGTTGCTCTCACCCTCCCACAGTTGCCTTCTACAATGCACAGCAGTGTGATTTCGGAGGCTGCTGGACATCCCCAATGAGGGTACCACACGAGGAACTGAAGCTTCTCTACCCAAACGAGTTGACAGTCACATGAAGGAGCCACTTTACCCCTGGACCCTCTAACCCCAGGGAGCATCTCTACAGCCTGGTTCTTCCTCCAATCCCCAATCCCCATCCCATAACAGCCAGAATCTACCCACATTAGGGAAGATCACAGTAAGGGGTCTCATTTTTCATGCAAGCTAAGCAGCTACCCAACAATTACTCAGCTCCCTGGGGCACAGGGGCCAGTTTACCCTCCGAAGTCTGCAACAAAAGCACAGCACTGGGTTGATTTATCCTTTCCAAGAAAGGTTTGGCCAACTCAGACAGAGGGTTTACAGACCAGGTCAATTAAGTGCAGAGCAGGGGAAGAGGTGAGGCGCTGTGGGTGGAGGGGAATAGACAGTCTTTATGGTCACTCAGAGCATCTTCACTTTGAGACAGTTAACACTATCTCAGTTTCCTCACCTGGGAAATATAGGCAACATATTTCACAAGCGGCAGAATGAAATTATAAATGACGTCTTCAGTATAGTGACACATATAGTTCCACCCCGGGATGTCAGAGTCTACTTTCAAGGACATGGCTTACTCAAGAGTACACAGGTGTCTGAAGGGGAATTTAAGGTCTGGGCTAGCCCGTTACTAACAAATGAACTCAGGTCACAAGCTAAGGAACATCCCAACACTGAGAGTTCACACACTTTAGAATGACACAGAGTTCTGGAATCCTTTCACTGACATCTTTAAGAGCAAACTCACAATTTCATTGTGGGCTGATTTCAAGGAAGGGCCCAGATGTGATTTCTCAGGTCTGATGCCAACAGGCTAAAAATCCACATAAAAAAAGCAATGATGTAGTTGCCATTTGGGGCGAGTTAAGATTTAAGCAAAGTTTTGCAGTCCTAGAGAATGAACCACTGAATGAAAGCATATTCCGAACACATCTCTCACGAGATACATTTCTGACTTGCAGCCTGCAAGCTGCTCTAAGGTGAAATTGGAACAAAAATAGTTTGAAAATCTTGAAGTGAATTAGATTAATATTTGCATTTTATAAAATGCACTAAACCAATTTTGCAGGAGAATCCAGAACTAGAACGGCTGCTGGGCTAAGAACATTATCTCCCTGCCAAGTTCCCAGTGGGAGCAAATTTTCATTGCTAAGTTATAGACCTCGAGGGGGAGGGGTGGAGTGAGAAACCCTGTGCATAATGGAAACTGTGACACAGTCTTCATCATGTGAGGACTGCCAGGTGCAGCAGGGACAGATTCCACTTAGAAGCCTTCCAGCTCAGCCCCTTGGCCTTGAGCCTCGTGGGGTGGTTTGTACTGAGACTTCTCACATAGACCCTGAAAGCCAAATGCTGGCAGGATAGCCCAGTGAGCTCAGGCACCAAATAGCTCTGCCAAGCAGAGTAGTTACAGAGACCAGCAAACAGATGTACCACACAGCTGTGGAGGCCTACATCTGCTGCCCTACCCTCAATCTCCATGGATTTATGCTTGCCATTGCGTGAATAGAGATCCTGGGCTCTTCTGGACACCTTGAACCAGAACCACATTCTCTGCACTGTCTGTGGCACCTGCTGAGCCTCCTTTAAAACTTGCACCCTGATCTGCTCTCTTCTTGCTTATCCTCACCATCCTGGCTGACGACCTCACTATGCCTCACCTCCTTCTTGCATTGCATTTCTTCCTGTCCCCAACCCGCTCCACACACAACCCCAAGATTTCTATTAAGTGAACTCCACCTGTAGGTAGCTTTGTGAGAAATCATTAGCAGGCCCTCACGCCTGTAAGGGTGATCCTCACACTGCTGCACAAAGCCCTCAACGATCTGGCCTTGATCCTGCTTTACAGCTACAGCTGCTCTCCTCACCACAAACATTCTAAACACTCCCTGAAGCCTCAACATGTCTCAAGTATAGCCTCATTTCTCCTATTCCACATTACTGCCCCATGCAGCTCCTTGGATCGGGAATTTCTTTGACAACATCCCTGTCCATCCACGCCCTATCAATCTCTCAAGATCTGGCTCCAAATCTCCCCTGTGAAACTTCTGGCCCCATACCTGGAAGTCATTTCATGCTTGACTAAATCCCAGAGGACCCCACGTGTGTTTCTCATGGCACTCAGCTCAGTACACCCTGGATTTTTACCATCTGTGTTCCCGTCTCATTTGTTCTCTACTTGTGGGGTGATGCCAGATTCACTTTATCCGCCTCACGCTACCAAGTGTAGAACATAAGATGATTCTTATTGAGCACATCGAATGACTAAGAGATCTAATCACACCGTAAGCATTTTAAGCAGTTTTTGTTGTTGTTTTGTTTGTTTGTTTTTTAAGTGTATAATATTCTTTAAAGACAAACGAAATCCTGAGGTATGCCACAACATGGAGGAATCTTGTTAACACAATAAGCCACATGGAAAAGACAAGCCATTCTAGGACTCCATTGCTAAGGAACTAGCATGCACAGAGAAAGCATAATGGTTTCTTCAGGGGCTGCAGGAAGGGGAAGAAACAGGGAGATGTGAAGGATACAGTTCCAGTGTGTCATGAAGAAAAATTTCTAGAGATGGACAGTGAGAATGACCAATGTAAAGACACCCAGCACATTGGATTCCACTTCTGAATAGTGGCAAATTAACTTTATTTTATTTTTCCTTTTACTTAAAATAGATTCTATTCTCATGTAATATATTCTGATTACAGTTTCCCTCCCTCTATCTACTGTTCTAGTTCCTTCCCACCTCCCCTCTCATTCAGATCCATTGTCTGTGTCTCGTTAGAAAAGAACAGGCTTCTGAGGGATAATGATACAACAAAGCAAAATATAATAAGGTAAAACAAAACTGTCATATCCGAGTTGGACAAGACAAACAAATAGAAGTAAAAGGGCCCAAGAGAAGGCACAAGAATCAGAGACCCACATGTTCACACATTTAGGAGTCCCATGAAAACATTAAACTAGAAGCCATAAAATATATGCAGAGGACATAGTGCAGATCTGAGCAGGCCCTGTGAGCTCATATGAGTTTTGCCCATGCTGATTTAGGGGACCTTGTTCTCTTGGTATCCTCCATCCCCTCCGGCTGACACTCCTTCTGCCTCCCCGAGCCCTGCAGGAGGGATGGAGACATTTTATTTAAGACTGAGTGTATCAAGATCACTCACTCTCTGCATTATATCGGGCTGTGGGTTAACTGTATTTTACACAATTAAAAAATGAGATGAATCAATAACTAAAAATAATGGAAGTATTAGTAAGAAGGGAAGAGACTCAGAGAGTGAAAGACTGTAAGGTAGCAGGGGTAGGGTATGTGTGTGTGTGTTTGAAAAAGAAGGAGAGAGGCGGGGGAGAAGAGAGAAGGGCTGACAGGCATTCTGGTTGTCTGAAAATTACATGTCCCTTTGAACGGAGCACACTGGGTGTGGTTTGTTTCAGCTCTAAATGGGCTTCTCTACTTCTAGGAAGCTATGACAAGCACAAGGATGGAGACAGAGAAAGATTCTTGTGTGAAGAACATGTCCTATAGACAATGACTAACTTCCGGTTTGGGCCATAGCATTCTAACCGGCAGCCTTTTGTTAATACAAAGTTTTCTATTTCTTTCTTTCTTTCTTTCTTTTTTTTTCCCTGCTTTCATGGCCCGTCTGTAGTTCACACGTTGTCATTTCTAATCTGCCCTCATATGACTGCAATGAGTCCCTCTGTGACTCTGAGAAGCACTCTCCATCTATCAACCTGGTCTGGGTGAGTAACCATTTGCTGCTTCCTTCCAGTTGCCACAGCAATCTAATAACCAATTAAGCATTTTACTGGCAAAACCACACTTGCTGGCTTTGTATCATGTGCAAGGTCCAAATAAATTATGTCCTTTGCCTCACCCTGTGGGCTCATTGTCACCGACTCAAAGAAATTAATCATGCTGGTTAAGACCGACTGCCTCTCAGTAAATCTACCACTATCCAATTTGTATGTTTCCAACAATGCTCGTTTAATCCCTGGTCAAAGACCATGGGTTCTTTCCCAATTTAGGGTATATGGTTATTGCTTTAATTCCTAAAGTTAGAAATACACAGAGGTAAGAGTGACTTGTTATACTTCCCTAAGCCATCTGTGCACGCCCTGTGTGTACACTCACATGTGTGTCGAGTCACATGTACTTTTATTTTCTGTCTCTTCTAAAATATTTTATTTCTACTCTCACATTGCAACTTCCTAATTACTTTTCCTCCATCCCTCTAAAATGGAGCCTAAAAATATTTGTTCTATTATTTGTGCTGTCCTCAACTGTACATCCTCTGCCTCCAGGGTACCATTCTATTTCTTGCTTGCTTTCTGCAGCGGTCTCTCTCACAAACACAAAAGAATCCCTTTGTTCCCCAGGAGAATTTCTCTCAGCTGACACCAAGACCTGTCAGCACTCTTCAGGGTTCATCCCTCCTCGTCATGAGACGGTGCCTCTTCATGTCATGTGACTGCTCCTTCCCATTGACAGCTCGGCCGCCTCCCCCGTTTGCTCCCCACAGTGAGTGAAATAGGGCTGTGGTGGGAGAGCAGCCTTTCCACTTCTCCTTGCCGTATCCTGTGGATGAATGTGGGCTCAGTCTGTCCTGGCATTACACCCTGAAACAGGATTTCATGAAAGTCCTTCAGACAAAGTCCCACATGAGGATCCCAGGGCTGTGTGTGCCCTGTGAGCAAAGGGACAAAGCATTTCCAGTGCTTTCTGAATCACACTTCCTCCATTTGTGTTGAAAGTTTCAAAATATGCAAACAGGCAAGCTTTAAATGAAACCCTTGCTAGGTCTCTATTAACCCAAACCCCCCCCCCCATTCCCTTCGGACAATGGAACACTTTCCCATTGTTTTTACAGTCAGGCAGACTTAAGCATCCAAGCTAAATAAATACCATTACCAGCATTGTGTGAAGGCAAAGGTTGCTGGGGCTGGCTATTACATTTAATATTCCATTGAGCATATGGATTATAAAAATATAAAGTCGGGCTGAAATCTTTCCTAAGGACCCCCTTCCCTCTCCTAAAAATTGAAATGGAGATATAAAAACCTGCCAGAGATTTCCAGAGTGCCCGTGTCCATCTGTCCAGTCATTACATTCTTCATGCTCCCTATCTGATGTGCCTCCCTCACTCCCCAAACACCATCACCTGCCTGGTTAGCAACTCTCTTTTCAGATGGCCTAAAAGGCAGAGCCCACTGTTAAAAAGTGCTTTATAAGAGGAAAGAACAGGAATGCAGAAGCCACAGAGATTGGGGACATCTGGCGATTGAAAAGGAATGCATAATGGGGGTGGCAACGAGGCAGCGGTGCCCAGCCAAGGCCTAGGGAGATTGTGGGCAAAGTGAACCATCATTCCAAACAGTCACAAGGATTCCACAGAGGAGGAAGGGAAAACAGTAGAGGGTCCCCCCCGGGGGGGGGGGGAACTGCAGAGGGAGAGCAGCAGCCTTAGTGACTGGAAGTGACTACACAAGTTAACTGGACTGGCTCCAGGAGCAGGAGGCTGTGCTGTCCCTGGGAGGCAGCAGCAGAGCTCCACAGGACAAAGGCTGACTCCAGAATCAAAGTGTGAGAGAAGCTGGGACTCGGTTTCAAAGCTTTCCAGAGAACACAATGGCAGAGGAGAAAACCAGAGGGATCTGTGTGCAGGTGTGTGTGTGTGTGTGTGTGTGCACGCGCTCGTGCGTGCAGGTGTGTGTGTGGACATTTTTAGGGTCATGTGCCATTTCAAAACTGGCTTTATATCAGTCATAACTACAGAAAATTATTTTGCCTCTTTATGAAAACACATAATAAAGTGTACTTTATAAACACAGGTTATTTAATGTTTATCCTTAACTTTTATAGTTTACTTTTCATTGAAAATGTGCCATGAAATCATGGGGCTTCAATTAAAATGCTTATATGGTTCCGCTTGGAATACAAGGGAAATTTGAACTTAAGTGATTTTGTTATGGCTATTATATTTTAAGATTTATGTGTGTGTGACTGTGTATGAGTGTGTGCTCCTGAATGCAGGCCCTGGAAGAGAAGAGAGGTATCGGTTGCTCTGAGGCTGGAGGCTGAACTTGGGTCCTCTATAAGAAAAGGGCTTGCTTTTAACAGCTAAGCCATCTCTGGAGCCTAAATCATTTTAAATGATAACATTTCACATAAATTTTCCAATCTATAACACAAAGTCAGGCACAGTGGTGCACATCAATAGTGCTAGCTAGCTACATGGCAGGCTGGGGTGGAGGCTGCTTGAGTTCAGGAGTTTAAGACCAGCCAGGGCAACATGTGAGACATCATGACGACATGTTAAAGCTCCCACTATCACCAACTCCTCAACTCAGAGCATGTCAACCTCTAAAAACTAGAAATTTGTTTATCTTAGAAATTCAGGTCTACAGAGAATGCAATGTACAGAAACAAACAGATGAGGCTTAAGTGTTTACATTATATGAAAACAGAACAGTAATTTGAATGGACTGCATGACATTTTCTTCGGCAACAAGTAGCAGTTAGCTCTCCAGTTTTTATAGTCCTGATAGGTAAGTGTCTTATTAAGTACACTTTCTCCCCTAACCAATGCCTAGACCCCCCACAGCTGCATGAAACAGAATTCCCACTTGTAAGTGCTGTTCAAAGCCAGAATCACTAAAAGAGAATGTTCATCATGCTGAGTGCACAAACCAAGAGTGCCATCTGAACCTACACTGTGTTCTTCTGGCTCAGGGGACAGGAAAAAAAATTCTCTGGATGCTTTACCTCCAGTGCATAGCGGTATAAGCTCTTAATAGACCAAAGGATTCCAGTGGTTCTCAACTTGTGGGTTTCAACCCCTTTGGTAAACCTCTACCTCCAAAAATATCTGCATTATGATTTATAACAGGAGTACAATTACAGATGTGAAGTAACAACAAAGATTTATAGTTGGGGGTCACCACAACATGAGGGACTGTGTTAAAGGGTCATGGCATTAGGAAGGTTGAGGAAGGCTGGATTAGACAGTGATTGGCAGATGTCATGTGTTTGATCTAGCTGGAGCCACTAAGTGGAAAGTAGGGAGAAATGCTGGTGTGTTGATAATGAAGGAGATCAGGTGAACGGTTTGCTGTAGCAAGCAGCAAAATAAAGCCTGAGCTTGAATGTCATTACCAATTTGACTTGAACTTTTAGGGGATTGTAGAAGATTGTCTTGTAGATGAGAATAAAATGTCCAGCCTAAAGCTCACAATTCCCTTCTTAGTTCTCTTTGAGAGGAAAGGGACTTAACTCACCTTTCACAAACAACAGGCCTAGCCTCATTCATGACGGGACCCAGGGAGGAGCAGGCCTGCCGAGGTGGAGGAGCGATGGGCACTGCGGAGTCCAGGGAGCTTGCCTTGCGATGGAAAGCATCCTGGGCTAAGGATGCTGTCCCAGAGACCACTGGGCCATCTCCATCTGTGGGGCAGGAGCCTGCCCGGCCATGGCCGCCCCCTAGTGGCAACTCAGGACCCACCGCTCCCTGCAAGGGCACCTCCCCTGCACCCAGCTCCATGTCCAGGGTAGGTGACGCTGGAGGGGAGACTCTGGGCTTGCGTTTGGTGGAGGCCCCAGACAGAAGCTTCAGTAGACCTTTTTTTTCTTTCTGGAAAAAAAGAAACATGAATATTAGTTGGATTGCTTCACGGTTACTCATTACCTTCTGGGCAGTCTATGTGTGAAGTTAGCCTGACCTTTTGTTACTACTTCTCCCTTTCTGCTTGCTTGCTTCTGTTTATGTTGGACATTCTTTTGTTCATTGCTATCTTCTACTGGGGCAGGAAGATAAACAGATTAAAAAGATGTAAAACGATTTTTTTAAACCAATTTGTATTTTACTTTGATAAAAGTGCAAGCAGCCAGTGAGGTGGCTGGGTGGGTAAAGGAGCTTGCCAACAAGTCGGTAGGGCCAATCCATCCCCACATCCCATGTGGGAAAAAGAGAACTAAGAACTACAGGCTGTCCTCTGACATCCACACAGGAACAAGAACACACGTGCACATGCACTAAACTCAGTTACTGGAATAAAAAGAACACAAACAGATATGGCAGAATAAAGTGGAAATTTCAGATTATGAGTTTAATTTCTTGAAACATTGCCTGTTCCCTGATTCTTGCAAGTGAGCCTGTGTCCTGAGTTAATAGAAGCCTGACAACACTCGAGTCCACATCAACACTTTTGAGCCTTATCGTTCTAGGGAATGATGCCCTAATCAGAGTCAAGGGCTAGAGTACTTCTTAATGTGTCACCACCTTGATTAAATTTAACCAGCCACAGTGACAGGAGCCAAACCAATCCTACTGTGAAAGTACCGCCTTGATTGCAAACCCTGAAGCAAGACCACAACATTTTAAGGACAGTGTCAATGCACTGGTATCTTCATGCCTTTTTTTTTTTCTGTCATGCAAGCAAATGCACCCCCCCTCCCATGTGCCCCTCCACAAACAGGCTCATGCTAGGAAAAGCTATATCCCAAATCTGTTTCTTGATACTTTCCTTTTTCACTCTCCAAAGAAAGCCACATGTTGAGCTAACGATTTTATTCACAAAATCTGCCACTATCTTTTCCAGTCACCAGGTTTAACACTGTCATTGTCAGATCTCTGAAATTGTTTTACAGAGATGTCAATGATACAGTTAAGTCCACTGAATAGCAACACTGCCTGCCCAAAAATAACATGTTTCACAGAGAAGTGTTTCTTTAGAATTAACTAACATATATGGAATAAGGGCTTAAAAGAAGAGAAGATGTAAGACTCAGGAACTCTTCTTGGTAATATGAGTTAGTCAGAGCCAATAAAATCCCTCTTTGGGGAATGAATCTCTATTGGCAATCATACAATTCCACTAGAGACAGAATGGAATAAAACAGGAGGAGCCCAGAGCAGCCATTTATCTGATGATGAGCACAGATCCCTGAGAAACCCCGTGCAGTCTTCAGTTATAATCACTGCTCAGAGTGTGTGCTACTGCATGGCTAGAAACAGAAAAGCAAAGTGGGGGAGGGGCTAGGAGTGGGCGCCAGGGTCAACTATCTCTGTGGCTTTGTGGCCTGGGCTACAGTTGAGCAGAACCAGTGCAGCTCCTCCCCCCTCCCCCACACCAAGGATGAGCCTTTTGCATTTTTCATCTGACTTCAATTCATCTTGCTGGGTTTTGCTTCATTCTCTTACTGGATGTCACATTTTCTGAGGCTCAACAAGGCACATTTCAATAAATGACACCACAAACTTGGACTGCCTGCTTGGGTATAGTGACAGTCATCGTGCAGACCACCGTATCTCACTCATTGCAGGGTACCACTGACATGGAGAGGCCCAAGAAAATATCGCAAGGGAGTAAGATAAAGGAAAGGAATGGAAAATAAGTCACTGAGCGCGAGGGTGGGGTGTTTTGGGTTTTTCAGATCCAGAGGAAATAAAACAGTGCTCGGTGAAGTAGCCTGATAGCCAATTCTGTGCCAACACTTCTTGGTGGGGCCATCTGTGCTGGGAAAGAGAGGATGTCCGATAGCTTCAACTTCTAAGGTTGCCAGATGCAGTTATTCCTCTCATGGTATGAGAAATCACAGTCTAATCCCTGGACCCCACAGACTGGCCAAGAACATTAAATCCATTGATAAATTATGACCTCAGCAAGCCAAGGCTAAACATGCTACTTAAAAGCCCAGATCTGGGCACCAAGAAGAGTATCAGATAAGTGACTTGCGCTCAGGGAGCAGCTTCTAAAGTGATTAAGAAGAAAGATGACTTGGTTCATTGAAAACGATTAAACCCATTAAACACAACGTGCCTTAATGACTTCTAAGGGATGCGTTATCACCATCAACCAATGCCGACTACCCACGGAGCAGAAGGCATAGGATTAGAAACCATGGTGGGGTGTAGAAGTTAGGAGGTAGGGTGCCAGCACAGGAAAGAGGAGGAGCTGTGTTGCTTATACCACATTCAGATGCTGTAGTAGAAGAACAATGTGCCACTTGAGAGAAATAGCTTTGCAAGTTCAGACGCACTTATTATCCGAGGGCACATTTGTTTATTTCAACAGCACAAATGGAAAATAAGGAAGAACTAAACTGCCAAAGTGATCTGTAGAAAAGAACGTTAGCATATATGAAAAATTGGGCATATATTTTCTGAGGAACCTCAATAACTCATCTCCTGGGGGGGGGGGGTTGCCTAGAAGCCATTGCTAGCCAGGCAAAATGATACTGTTAAAATCATTTCAGGTATGATTTAAAACAGTATCACATGTTAGGAGAAAACAAAAACAAAAAAACAAAAACAAAAACAAAAAAAAACAAAAAAAAAAAAAAGGAACTATCTGGATCTAAAACCAATCAGCTGATGACCATGATGACCAGAGTTACTTTTCTATTCAAAATATTTTCTAGTTGGATTTGGTGATACACTCCTAAAATCCCAGCTGCTTGGGAAACTGACACAGGGGGATCCCAAGTTGGAGGCTGGCCTGTTCATATTGAGCCTCCAAACAAAAACTAACTGAGCTGTGGGAAAACGACTCAGTTAGTAAAACACTGGTCACACAGGCAAGAGAACCTGAGCAAGGAGGTCTGGGAGGGTAGAGACAGCTGCCTCTCTGAAGCTGAGGGTCAGCCTAGCCTACCAGCAAGGCCTGTGCCCATCAGAGATTCAGAGATTATATTAAATCTGGGCTCTTTCACAAGCAAAATATTAAATATTAAAGCAACTCAAAATTATCAACATGCTCGCCCTTCCTCTGTCCCTCCTCCCCTCCCTCCCTGCTTCTCCTTTCCTTTCCTTTAAGGTACATGGAGAAAATAGCAAGAGTCTTCCCAGGCCTACAGGTCAACAACTCAACAATTGGGTAGTAGGGAATCTCAAAAAAGAAAAAAAGAAAAAATTCAGCCATGTGGTCATATTTCTCTTACTTTGAGCAAACATTTCTAAGTGTCCAACATGAAACAGGCCATGTGCTCGGCTCTAGGAAAGCAATGTGTCTAGGACAGTTTGTGTCTGGCAGTGACACGTATGGTTGTATAAGAGGCCGTCCACCCAAGAGCCAAGCAGGGGAAGGGATGAGTCTGGAGTGTAGTGCGGGGCATGGTGGGGCAGGAAAGGCTTCTTGAAGGGAGCCTCCTGAAATGCTAGGGATGACTAAACACCACCAGATTCAAGTCTTGTTAAAAGCTAGCAGGGGGATTTCCATATTTAGTCTTCACAGCAACCTGATGAGGTAGGAATTAATTATTCCCGTTGCCTGAAGCTCTGAAAGTCTGTCTGACTAAAATCACCGTGCTGGCAAGGGGGTAGAAATGAGATTCTACTCTGTAGAATACTAACAGCAAACTCTCTCTGTCTCTGTCTCTCTCTGTCACCCCCTCCCATTTCCCAGACCTCCCTGCTGAACTCTGCATACAGGGAGGCATTTTGAAGACCAGGTCTGGATCCCAGCTCTTAGCAAGAGCAGAGGCAGTGAATGTGGCCATTTATAGATCCCTAAGAAAGTTCCATGACAAGGCATGCTGACGAGCTTGTTTTGGACAGCACAACAAAACTGGAAAGAATGAAGATTATCTGGGCAAAGGAAATAACCAGGAAAGAGGGCAGAGGTGAAGACAAAAGTGACAAGATCTTCTGTGTGAGATTACCAGAAAGTCCTTCACACCCAAGTGTGGATCAGGAAGCCGGAGGTCTCCCTAAGGGAGACAATCACCAGGCACTAAGGGCTTGAGGTTCTTGAGGGATCTGAGGGGCAAGTGGTGGCTGTGTGCTCACTGCTGGAGAAATGTCTGACATTGGGGCTATGGCTCAGGTGGTGAGAGTTCTTCCTGTGTAGATACAGAGACTTGAGTTAGATCCCCAAGTACACAGGGAAAAGCAGGGTATGGCTGTGCAGCATCTCATCATTAGAAGATAAAGACAGGTGAAACCCAAGAAAAGTATCCAGAGGAAGCTGTGAAACTGGCGACTACGGAGGCAATCAGGAGTACCGTGGACAGAGGAAAAACAATGACAGGGTTGGGACTTCAAATAGGGCATAATGGAAATGATATGTAGAATATAGTCCAGGAGCTTATCATCAAATAAAGTAAATACTTTAAAACTGGCTAGGGTTTTGGCCCCAGAACAATATACAGCATCTTGTTTCCCTGAGATATTTGTGGGAGAAGACTCCCACATAAATAACTACTCAAAGGAATGGCCCAATTAGGAGAGTGCAAATATATCCAAAATGATTCCTACTGTGGTACACCAGTGGTAGCCCACAGATAATCTGGGTCTGGAGAGCCACACTGTCACCAGGGCAGCAGGTATGCCCAAGCCATCATTTAAGAATTCCTCACACACTGCCTAGTGGATAGTGATGACACAGAGAGAGGAGAGGAGACAGGAGTAGAGGGTACCACATCACAGAGCTCTGCCCCAAGTCTCAACCCAAATTACCAAGTCCACCTCCCATTCACCTTCCCTTTGACTTCCCTATAGATTAACCCCACAGAGAGCAGAAGCAATTGCAACTTTAACTCTAATTCTGATCAACTGTGTGTGTGTGTGGGGGGGGGGTTTAAGAAGCCAAAGAGGCAGAAATTCAGAGAACTTAGAAGTGGAAAGAACAGAAGCTTGTGATAAAGTTGAAAAGAACTTATTTTAAAAGTTTAAAGAAAACATATGCATAGACTGAAGTTCAAAAGGAAACCTGTTGGAAGAGGAATGGGAGGACACTCAAAGTAAAATTCTACAATTGCAAATTATCCTGCAGATGAAAATGGAAAGCCTCTAAAAGACCTGGTGTGAGCCCCTGAAGTATGGCATAATGGGCTTAAAAAAATCTTAAAGGCCATGTACAGAAAGATCAAGAGGAAGGCCCATCACGAAGAACACGACATGACCCACAGCACTGCCAGAAGGCTCAAAATCAGAATGAGCTTAAGCTTCCCAAAATTCTAAGGGAAAAAAATTAAAAGACTATTCTAAGGTTACATTTGAAACAAAAAGAACACAGACCACCTGTGCAGGGTGAACAGTGGCTCTTAAGTAGGAGGAAGAAAGGAGAGGTTAATACATGTACAAGAAGGGGAGAGCAAATCCTGACAGCCAGGAAGGGAAGAGATCCAAACAGACTCACCTCCGCAAAGAGAAAATTAACAGCCGAAGTGCACACTAATAATTTCTGAGCAATTTGGGTGAATCTAGAATCAGGGTCAATTCAATAGGGAAAGAAGGGTATGTTCAGCTCCAAAAGATGAGGAATTATAAGAAGGTTTTTTTTTTTTTTTTTTTTTTTTTTTTTTTTTTTTTTTTTTTTTTTTGAGGGGGGGAGGGTGGTTCTCTGTGGTCACCAGGGTAATCGGGTTCCTTTCTCGGGGTTCTTAGTTTCATTAACAAAATAATTTAAGAACTGGCTTAACAGAAGTCCGAAGACAACTATATTAGATTGAAAGAAAAACACAGGCAGACCAGACCTAGTACAAGCAGCTGCCTGTAGGGGAAAAAAAGAGTCAGGCCTCTGAGATATATATAAATCAAACATGGTGGACAAGTGGCTACAAGGCAGGAAGGGAGGTTTTAGAGAAAGGGTAAGGAAGCTGGAAGGATCAGAAAAAAAGATACTTGGAAAGAGACAGATAAAGAAAGGAAAAGCTGTACCTTTGTGAGTTAAAAACGGCAAAAGACCCAGTCTAACCCCATAGCAACCGTGCTGCAAACTGTAGGGACTGTGCTGGGGGCAGGAATTCTGGGAAGGAAAAGCAGAGTTTCACTAAAGGAATAATTATTCCATCTAACTCTTTATCATGTGTTAAGGTGATCCTAGGGGGATCCCTTTCTAGGGAAGTTCCCTTGACCCACCCTGCTAGGAAGTTAGGACTCCATGCAGGCTGAAGATTCTAATTCTTGACCACGAGGTTTTTCCTAATGGGCCTTAATAGCTGCTCTATGGCAATTTGCAGACCATCTGGGAGACTCTTGGATGGCATCAAAGGAAAGGTTTATAAGCACTTAAAGGTGAAAATGAGACTCTAGGGAGGGGACTCCTGCAGAAGACCTTACTATCAATAACAGCCCAAGTGACAGAGCAACAAATGGATCTCAAAGTGGCACCTGGCGACATCACTTGTGATATGATGCATGGAGCCAAGTGAGGCTTCAATCCTGAGTGGTCATGATTGTGTAAGTGATGGCAACTGCAGAGTTATTGAATTAATACCACCAGAAGTGTCTACAGTGACTTTGGAGCAGGTTTAGGAAGGGAAAGTTGAAATCTGTGACAAGAGGAAGAAATGAAAATCTAAGAGAGCACAGTTTCAATTCTGAAAACACCTCAGGGCATCATGTAAAACAGTGACTTCCAAAGGCTCTGGAAATGAAGGGAGGGCATGGGGAGACAGTGATATTCTTGATGAACTTCTGCTAAGTTAAGAACTGGCTGAAAGGGGCAAGAAAATCATCTGGAGATAGGGTACTTGAAATCACTGTTATGTCCAAGAAGAGGTCAATCGCCATTTTCACTGATGGGCAGTCAAAGGGATGACAACATTATATTTGAGTGGCTACTGAAACAAGATATTGCAAACTTTGGGGTGGGGGTGGGGGGAGGAAAACCAGACCCTAAAATCCAGATGTTGTGGGGAGACCTTCCATGTGGACAAGGAGAGGGAAAAGCCTGCTTCCTGGCCTCTGTTTCTAGCTCCCTGAAACCTCCTGCATCCCATGGTGTGGTTCGTGTTTCTGATGTTATTCTTCTTATGTTTTACCTATCTCCATTTCAAGTGCCCTGACCCTCCTTTCTGGAAGATTCCTGTATTGATCATTGGGTACACCCAAAAGGGTAATCCCTCTTTTATTTTCATCTGCAAAGTCCTTTCTGCTAGTCAGGAAATAGAAGAGTGGATCCTGGGACCAGGAGGAGGACGTCTTTAAGAGCCATTAATATGTACACCACAGGTACCTGCCAATTAATTCAATTAATGGACCCAAAAGCCCTTGTTTTGGGTGAGGACACTGTGTTCAAATTATTAAAATGATTCTTTGAAAATACAAAGTTAGACGTGTCAGTTTGAGTACAAGTTTAACATAGTTAATTATAAACACTGAGCAGATACCAATCTTTTTTAAAGTTCATGTTAATAGTTAATTAAATATTAACCTGTCAGCAGGCTATAAAGTTTATTTCCTTATAAAGTTCAATTTACAGGCTTCTCTAACCATTTAAGTAGGATGGCATACATTATTGCTGAGCCAGGTGGCTCAGAGCCCTGGTTCATAGCTCTACAGGAAATGCATGGAACCCTGAGCAAAAAGTCAGAGCTGAGGTACAACCCTCCACACTTTATCCACAATCAGTCACTATCAATTTTATTCTCTTGCTTCAACCACCCATCTCCAAGCATAACCACAGGGAAGGCTTTCAAAACTGATTCCCATTGTACTTATTTGAAGCCAAGTCCCAAAGCAGAGAATACTTAGTCCCCTATATTTCAGGTCCTATCTCTCAAAGACCCTTGCCAATTTGTGGTCGAAACTACAATAAATTTGCAAATAACTTAAACATTTTAACATTTATTTTTAGTTGTGTGTGTGTGTGTGTGTGTGTGTGTTTGTGTTTGTGCTTGGAAGTGCAGTGCCAAAAGAGATCAGAAGAGGGTATGAGATCCCCTGGAACTCGCATTACAGTATAAACACTAGGAACTGAACTTGGGTCCCATGTAAGTGCAGCAATGTGTTTACGCTGCTAACCGCAAATAACATTTTTGGTGAGCCTCTTACCAATTAAAATATTTTCAAATAAGGAGTTGTCAATAAGCAAGAACCCCAGGTGTGAAAATCAAAGGACAGCAAAATGATGAGAGAGTGACTGGAAGAGAAGAAATTCCTCCTTGAGGCAGCAAGCTACAAGCTGAGGCTGACTAAGTAAGTCCTACTCACTGTGGGCTCCCTAACACCCAGCAGGGGGCCTGGCTTGAGGGGATCACTGTGTAGAGAAACACAAGGTCTAGATATGAGGTTGGGGCAGTGGCTTTCTGCACCACTGTGTTCCTGGCGCACGGCTCATCAACTTACCATGTAAGAACCTGATGCACCGTGGAACAAAGAGCCCTGTCACTGATGAGAAACTCCGGATGTAACAGCAGGGAAAGAGGAGCCCTTACCTTACTGTCCTTGTCTGGTTTCACAGCTGACGTGCTCCCACATGTTGCTGCACCACTGTCGGGAGACGTGGGGAGTCCAGGGAGGATGGTCACTGTTCGGCCACTGGGTTCTGTCTCCAAAGTGGCAGTGGTCATGTTTGCGGAGGCCAGAGAAGTGCCTGCAGCACAGGCCAGGGGAGCATTGGTTCGATTGATGCTGATAGCAGCAACATGGGCAGCAGGGCCTGCCATTGGAGGCAGAGGCTGAGAGGCCAGTGAATGATGGGGCAGGCCCACGGATGCAGGTCCGAGGCAGGCGGCATTCTGGACCTGGATGGGTGTCACTGCTGCTGTGGGCCGTTCCTGGTTATGTGCTGCAACTGGAGGGTGACAGAGAGAACACAGAATGGGTCAATGGCCCAATAAACACTGCCTACCAAAATGTGAATCATTTCACTGTGTCAGACAACAATGAGAGGCCGCTACTGCCATTTATTGCTATAAAGATTGGATATAGAATAGCTTAACACACTTAGGTCCTAGCTGGATCCCTAGGTAATACTTTCCTTCCAGGTGAGCAGTTGAGACTGCTGAGGACTTAGGAGATATGCTATCACCACCTCCAAGGCCCTTCAGTTATGAACAATCATTTTCAGCAGCGTTAGAGATACTGGGCCACTTTCCAATGGCTCTCCATGGCAACAAACCAAACACTAGTCTTAAGTCCTTGATTTACTACACATTCTCTCTCTCTCTCTCTCTTTTTTTTAACTAGCCACTTTTCAGCACATTCTTTTTGACAGAATTCACGTGTACTTCGTTTACTCCACTATTGTTACCCAAGACTCTCGGTAGGTTTTCAATGCCACAGAATTACGAAAGGCACTTGACTGCCTATCGAGTTTAAAATAGACTTGTGACTAAGTTCATCAGAAATAACCAGCACACGGCTTAGCAGAGAATCATGCAGCAGTCGCACAGCTAGGAACTGTGAGATTGGAGACAAGATCTTGACTAGGAAAGTCCTGTTTCAAGTCCCACACCACTCACATTCTTAGGATCAGCCTAACTCTTCTTAGAATTTAGATTTATCCCTTTTGAACTAATTTAGCCCAAGCAAAGAGGTATAAAATAGCTGTTATGGTTCAGACATAAGATGCCCCTTGAAAGGCCTCGCATGTTGAAGGCCTGGTCAGAAGCCGATGATGGTAGTGAAAGTTGAGTGCACCATGAGGGTGTTTATTTCATCAAAGGACTATCAGGAGGTAGGCCAGGTTAGAGTAAGCAGGTCACTGAGGCAAATCAAGGAACCGTATATCCTGCCGTTGTCCTTTATGGCCAACACAAAGGTGGCATCTCTGCCCCCCACCAAACCCTCTCTTCTGTTATGTTCTGCTTCACCACTGACTTTTAGTGATAGGGTCTGGCAACCATTGAAACATACCCTCCCCTTTGGTTATTTCTGTCATGGGCTTCTGTCACAGTGACAAAGAGGTACTGGTGATAGGTTTGCTAGTTTCTATTTCTCAGTGGTGGCAATTATTTTAAATTTCTATCTATTTTTCTCGATATCTGTCAAAAGTGACCTGTTGTTTGTTGGAGTAAGCCCTTTCCTCTTGTGCACCTGTCCTATTTCCCTCTTACCTGTCCTTACAGCATTGCGGGCCTGGTTGACTGTCATTTGCCCAGTCATGTGCAGCAGGACCTTAGCCTGAGGACTTGTCTGGATGTGAGCTGCTGATACCACAGCCGTGGGAACCATGCTGGGATTCCCAGCCACACCATTTCCTTGGAGCTTCTGGGTAGGTCCTCCTGCAGTCGAAGGACTGACCATAGTCACCCCCCGATTTGCCTGGCCCGCAGAAGACATAGAGACTTTAGCTTGGGAGGCATTTGTCACCGCCCTGCCAAGATAGAAGCAGACAGAAAACTCAATCCATCAGCAAAGTGTGAGACAGAACAATTAATGCAAGAAAAAATGACTCAGAGCTTTAAAGTCAGGACATTTTAAAAAATGAATGGAATTATTTTTTCCCCAAGGGTTTAAGAACAGCATATTCAAAGGAATGATGGCCTGAGACAGAGAATGGTCTTGGAATCACCCTGAGTCACCAAATCTCACATCACACTCTGCCTAAGAATACAGTGACTAACTAGGGTCAGCTTCTTGTTTCATTTTGTGGCCACTCAGCTCCACTGAATTTCAAAGTCCCGAGTTTCCCTGATTCACCCTGAGCAAGACCCACCGTGTGCATCATGCTGTTCCTGCTTTGACTGTCTCAACCTGCCTCTGGCATGGTACACAAGTAACTATGTACACACTGATACACACTCACACGCACATACACACATATTCACACATGCATGCACACACCACACACACACACACAACATACTCATACTACTCACACACTCATGCATGCACCACACACACACACACACACACACACACACACACTATACACATCATTGGAATGACCCTTATGGCTTTTTTCTTGTTGATGTAGCTCAAATCTCAAGTTCAAGATCCAACACAGATCCATTTCAAGCTAAGCCTTATGATTTAATTGTTTTCTGTAGATTGCTTCCTTCTTTTTGGCTTTATACTCCATAAAGTGATTTGATTACAGCTTGACTCTTGATTATCAAATATTGTATGTTTTTTAACATTTTTTCTTTTTCATTAGTTTTTTTTCTTATTTTACATATTGATCCCAGTTTCCCCCCTCCCTCCCTTCCATGTCCCCCGACCATCCTCCCATCCTATCCTCCCCACCCCCCAACTCCCATTCCCCCCCAACCTCCCATCCTATCCCACCCCCACTCTACAAGGGAGGGTGATGCCTTCCAGGATGGGTCATCTAAATCTGTCAAGTAATTTGGAGTAGGGACTAGGCCTTCCCTCTTGCCTCTAGGTTAAGGGAGTATCCCTCCATGGGAATGTGCTCCCAAAGTCCTTTTGTGCACCAGGGATATATCCTGGTTCCACTGTCAGAGGTCCCTTAGACTGCTCAGTCCTTCTGAGACCACGTTCAGGGGGTCTGAGTCAGTCTAATTGAGAACTTCACACACACATATAACAGGCTTGGCTCAAACTCACTCCCTTCCAAATCCTCTTCCTATCTTTTCCACTTTTCTATCCCAATTCCATGTGCTGCTGTTGTTTTGTTTGTTGTTTGTTTTTTTTTGTTGTTGCTGTTTCTTTGTTTAAATCCACTGAGTCCACTTGGTGTTCCCATTATAAGCACGACTGTAGAACTACCTCCTGGAGCACGGACAGCCCCTCAGGGGCTGTGTCCCTGAAGAAAACAAACTCTTGCTCTCCTACCATCAATTGCCAATAGAGCCTCAGTTAGGGCTGGGGGTCATGGCCCCTTGCTCAGCACATCCATGCTGGGATTTAGGCTGGCTTGGCCTAAAGTACACAGTCATAGGGCTACTGTGAGTTCACGCATGCAATGGTCTATAGGGCTCCACACACTGCTTTGCTGTTCACACCCACTTCCAACATAAAAATTCTCTGGAGTCCATGCCAGTGCACAAGGGTCCTTTTCCATCATTTTCTCAGCTACAGCAATACAGCCTTATTAGCAGAGTTTAATCACATATAGAGTAGTTTTATGTAATGGGCATTTTCAAATATTCTCAATTCATTTAAATGGCAATTCTGTATACAGCTACTTTATTAATCTACAATTAATACTTTACTAACAAGATTATCCTTCCACAATGGTGAGTTACAGTGCATCTGCTATAAGCAAGTCTTTCTCCAAGAGTTAAATGTGAACAGACCTTTAACAACTTGCTTTTGAATCTTGCAAAAATGTGATCCTTTGTTGATTTTATTCTTTATTATATTTCTCTCATTTAATATGTGTATTTCTATGTATAGGTACATATAATATATGTATATTTTAGCATGTAGAGAAAAGATTAATATTGATTAAAAATTTGCAAGTCAAATTAAAACTAACATTCTGTCACCATCTGCAACAATAGTGATTTTCATTTGATTAGGCTGCTGGCCAACCTATAAATCAAGGACAGCAGCTGACAAACATGTCAGTTCATTAAGCCATTTGTTTAAAATCAGGAGGTTGGAGGCATGATTTAACACAGTTAGACCTAGATTGCTTATTAAGAGTCAGTGATCAAAATCTGGGGCAGTGTTAAATTCATTACAGGTCATTTCTTTCAGCTTTCAAGGCTACTTTCCTCAATGACCAGAAGGTTCACCACTTAAAAAAAAAAGTCAGAGTTATGCAAACATGTGTGTGTGTGTGCATGCATACAATATACACATCAGGGTTTCTGAGCCCGATTGACATTGTGAGCCAGATTATTCCCTTTTGAGGGCATGTTGGTTAGCTTTCACTATCAACTTGACACAGCCTACAGGCATCTGGGAGGAGAACCTCAGTTAAGGGACGTTAGCCTGTGGACTTATGTGTGGGGAGTTATCTTCTTTGTTAATGGAGGCTCAGGCCCTTGGGCAGACTATTCTACTGGGCATGTGGTGCTGAACTGTATGAAAAGACAGCTACAAGCCAGCCAGCAGTATCCACCATGGTACCTGCCAGGACTCTGGCTGTGAAGTCAGTCCCCAGTTAGTGTAGTGCTGTGTGGGATAGCAACCAAGCCTGCCTTCAGGTTCCTGTCTGCCTTGCCTTTCCTCAATGATGAAGTGGGATTTGAAGCTGTAAGCAAAAAAAAATAAACCTTTCCCTGCTAATTTTCTTTTGGTCTGAGTATTTTATGCCAACAACAGAAAGGATGGGAGAGGATATGGGGGCTGGGGGGACTATCCTACACACTGCAGGATTCAACAGAATCCCTTGCCCATTACATGCCAGCAATACCCATATCATCAATTGCAAGACTCAAAAATATGTGCAGGGAGTGGCAAATAACTCTTGAGGAGCAAAACTACCTCCATTTAAAATCCACTTAAGCCATATTTAAGGAATTTTGACTGCATTTCAAAGAATAACTGCCAGAACTCAAAGGTAACTAATAAGTTAATGAGATAAAGGCAGACCTAGCCAGTGTGGGTTGGAGCCCTTCTTTACTTTGTGATCTCAGGCCAGTTATTTAGTCTCCCTGTGCCTCAATTTCCCCATTTATTAAGTGGGGGGATGATAAAAAGAAATTACATTAGTGAATTAAAGACCAACAGTCAATAATGTGATGTTTAGAAATCTGCCTGTCTGGTGTATATAGCAGACACTGTACAGACATGTAAGCATTAATAATATAGCTTTTGTTCACTTAAAATACTATGCCTCTTATTTCTTTAGGAGAAGAATACTGAAAATGGAACAGTTGAGTCTTTTCACATATAAATTAAAGCAAAGAGATTATACCCCAGTACATTGATTGGTAGAAACCTATAATTTCAACACATATCCACATGAAAAATGAGCTAAGAATCTTGGTATTAGAAGGGATTTTAGCAGATATGGATATGGATTTTTACAAACTTTGGCTATGTAACAGGTAATTATAATGCGAGCAGGGCTCTGAATAGGCTGAGAAGCCTGGGGAGGAACAAAGCGCCTCTGTCTGGAACTTAGAAAAACCCGATTCAACATCATACCTTGTGACTGGAGCCACGTAGTTGCCGGGGAAAACACCTATCTTGCTGGTGTGCATCGATGTCCCTTTGAACCAGCCATCCTGGCAACGCTCAAACACCAAAAACATCTCTCCTTTTCTCAACTCTAGCTCGTCTTCTTTCCGGGGAGTGTATGGGTATATAGCAACATACCTAGAACAAGGGAAAAAGGAATCATCTCAGGCTAACAGACAAACCCTAAGATCTCCAAACTCTTGCTTGGTGTAAGTTCTCAAGCATCTTAAACAGAAGCAGACAGGATGTACAACCTTAACCTGCAAGCAGCTCTGGCAAGTCTCCATGGAAAGAGGTTTTGCTGTCTATACTTTAAACACGGGTAGAGGCCTTTCTAATTAAGAGTGTCCCTCCTGGTGTGGGAGTGGTCACCTCATTCAGTGGTATACATGTGTTCTGAAAGAATTAATGTCCTTTCCAAGGGAGCCTACCTTAGTGGTGTGGGTTGGGAGCCCACTGGGGAAACTGAGCTCTTTAAATGGCACTTGTTAGAATCAGGAACAAGCTCCAGATGAAGACATGTGGTATAAAATCCCACTGGGAAACCCAGTATGCTGCCTTCTACATACACTGAACACAGAGGCTTAGGTGCACTTAGGTGCATGTCTGAGCTCATCATGAACCTGATTGCATTGGAGAAAGCCAAAGGAACGGAAAAGTCTAGGTAGTAGAGAGCATAAAATGACTGCCCAGAACAAGGTGCCTGTCCACACAGAGACTCCTGGCAGGCAAGGGAACTGCCCTTGCTTGGAACCCTGCAGGTGCAGATTAAGAGAGCAGAAGGCTTCCTTCTGTCAGCTGCAAACTGCACAGGGCAATTGGGCCTTTCTTATTGCTGGGGATTTACAGCCTTCTATACGCTCACTGCAGGGAGCCATGATGTGTATGCAATACCTTCCTGAACCTTAAGATCCTGCTGCAAGGAATGCAAATAAATACAAAAAGGTCACAGGAGTGGTACAAAAAAAGAAAGAAAAAAAAAAAAAAAAAAAAAAAAAAAAAAAAAAAAAAAAGAAAAGAGCAGTTTCCTATGCAGACAACCTATAAAGAGAAGAACAAAAATTTCCCTAAACCATGAAAGGCCTTTTCTCAGCAGGACAGACATCTACCAGGCTCATGTTAGGCTCAACCTATTGAAGTGTCTTCCTAATTATATGTATGGCCAGATAGAAGTTTCCAGAACACAAAGCAGTTGGTGAGCTCTAAACCCATTACCAGCTCATATCAGGCACATGTTTCTTAGCCTCTGTTGTTTGGGCTTCGTTTGATGTGAGTGCTTAAACAGTAACAAAAGACACCACTTACACACTGGGGCGAGTCTGGGGCCGTAAATGTGCAATCTGGTCAGCGGATCCCGCCACAGGCCTGGGTCCCACTCCAGCAGCAGCAGCAGCAGCAACAGCAGCAGCAGAAGCGCCTGATGTGGAGGCAAGGACAGTGGCAGCCAGGAGAGGGGGTGGGGGAAGAGGAGGGTTCATAGTCTAATACAGAAAAAAAAAAAAAAAAAAAACATGTCAAGGAGGGCACAAATAATATTTATGCACTTTCTTCTTTTCTTTCTTCCTTTCCTTTCTTTCTTCCTTCCTTCCTTCCTTCCTTCCTTCCTTCCTTCCTTTCTTTCTTTCTTTCTTTCTCCCCCCGAGACGGGGTCTCTCTGTGTAACAGCCCTAGCTGTCATGTAATCTGCTTTGGAAGGGAAAAGAATCAGAAACCCACAGAATAGAATCTACATACAACAGAACAGGAGGACTACTCATGAGACACCCTTTTAAAAATTTAATTTTAAAGCCACAGCATTCTTTTCAGCAAACAGGAAAATGGTCAGCTTTGAGAGGAAAGGGAAAAATGACTGTGTAAAAGTTTAAGATTCATAAAACACAAAAGTACAGAATTGAGGACTGGAAAGATAACTCAGTAGTTAAGAGCACTGACTGTTCTTGTAGAGGTCCTGGGTTCAATTCCCAGCACCCACAAGGTAGATCACAATCTGTAACTCTAAAACCAAGTGATCCAAAACCTTCTTCTGGCTCCAGCTGGCACCAGCTACATATATGGTGCACAGACATACATACAGGCAAAACATTCATATGCATAAAATAAGTGATAATCAAAAATTAAGGAAAATAAGTAGCGATTTGGACAAGAATTGGGGATGCCTTTCATGGGAGCTGCTATGATGTCATGTTGTTGGCCAGACTTAATTTTATGATGGGTTTTTGTAACCTGAAACTTAAATACAACACACAACAATTCAGCTGCACTGTATCTCAAGCCTTTCCTCCTGCAGTTGTTTCTTTTGAAGCCTGATCTCCCCAGAGCCCAAACAATGGCAAGCCACAGTCACAAGGCTATTGTTGCTACCCTTGCTTTTCCTTTTCTTTACTTTGGCAGTTTTTGAAATCTAGGACTATCAATGCTGGTAATCTTTAACACACACACACACACACACACACACACACACACACCAGTGCAAAGCTGCTGGGTTCCTTATGGGCACAGTCTAATGGGGCTCTGCCCACAGGGCTCCATGGCTTTGAAAATCAATGGAGCAATTGTTACCTTCTGATCTGTAAACCCCAGACAGTTCTTCAGGAACTGTACACTGAAACTCCTGGGAAAACAGGCATACAAAGCCTGCCTGATCCTCTACCTCGCCCTCCTACAATCAAGGCAAGTAGAGAGATGACAGGATGCATCTGGGAAGCATCACTTCACTTCTTCAGTGAGACCCCAGTGGTGTTAAAGCAGATTTCAAGTCATTCCATTTCAAAGTTTTGAAATGAAAATTGAGCCCCATTAACACTCATCTATCTATTAAAGTACACAATTCCAGACATTTACACGTTAGGAGACCCATAACTGTTTCACATGTTACATTTTCGTTTTTGCTAAGGTGACTTTTGGTAAAGGCTTTCCCACACTGCAACAGACCATTGAGTACAGAAGTAAATGAGGCATGCAGCTGCTTACAGAGTACCAGCATGGACAAGACAGGGTGCCCAAAAAGTCATGAAGAAGTCACTTGGTACTTGCCACACAAAAAGGGCAGCATTTAGCCCCTGGGACTGCAGGCTCTGAGGCCCAGAGTCCTGACCCTTTAAGCAGAGGATCAAGCATTCTTTCTGTCTGGCTTACTTCCAGTGATAAAGCCGAGAAAAATAAAGATAATCCAGGCAAAATAGTAAGAAAATATGATCTGTGCTGTTCAAAGATAACACCGCATCTGAGGCTTGACTGGTGAGACGGGTTGGGTCTAACTGCCCACAGAGGAATAGACAGAGAAATCAGGAAATCACCACTGGCCTGATCGTCACTTCAATCTTTCTAAACCCAGTCTCAAGAGAGTGTGGCTATGGAAAGGCAGAAGCCAGATGACATGCAATCAACAAGGAAGTATAATAAAAAAAAAAAAATTAAAAAGAGCAACTGGGCTAAATTATGTCTTAGAAAAAGGCAAAAATAAAAACAAAATCCACTTATGAATCTGATTAAAAAACATAACAAAGGGTCACAGTTTGTTATAAAACAGTAAGCAAATGTAGTTGCTTATGAAGGAAGAGTTATGCATTGAGAGAAGGCAGAAAAGGGGATATTCACACAGACAGCCCTGAAGCTGATGTGTAAGATAAATACAGTCATATCTCTTTGTTTTTTAAAGAGAAGAGATGGTCTTTACATAACACTGGGCAGATTTTTCCCCCCTCTCAACACTGAGTGAATATGTGTTAGACAGAGAATGCCTGATTAAAACTGAGTCCTTGATGCTGCTTGGTCCCGTGGGCTGGAAAATGATAGGGCTCTCTGAATACAGAGCTGTGATACAGCAGGAAGGTCTGTGGGTTGCTTTATAAACAATAATGGCACAGTGGAAGTTCAAAAGGTGATCCACCCTGCACTGTGTTGTAGGCAGTTGGCTATCTTGAGAGACCTGACATCTCTATTGAAAAGAACCACAGCCCAGGTTTAACTCAGTGTCACTCTGATCTTCTTGCCTACATTTCTGTAGTGCCAGGATTGCAGGTGTGCGCCACTGGTTTATCTATTACTGGGGACCAAACCTGAGTCTTCATACATTGTAAGCAGGCAGTCTACCAACTGAGACGCACACACACACACACACACACAAACACACACACACACACACACACACACACACACTCAGAATCCAAGCACTTTGGAGGTAAAGACAGGAGGATCAGAAGTTCAAGGCCATCCTCTGGTACATAGTGAGTTTAAGGCCAGCCTGGGCTACATGAGATACTGTCACAAAAAGTAGGACGAAGAGGGGGAAAAATTTAAACAGGATTTCTACACCTTTACAGTTAAGCCGATTTGTAAGCTGTCACAGGCAGTACTTGGCCTTAATGGTCGACCTGGCTGGTGGCGCTTTGCAGCTAAACCCATCACACAGTATCAGTGATTATTCCTTAGGGGCATTCTTCTGCCCCTGTGCCAGAGACACAGGACAAGATCTTCACCTTCCTCATCCCACAGAAGTCAACAACAACAACCAACTACTATGAATGGGTGCACGCCTGAGTCAGACGGCTGTGATACTTCTCCTGCCCCTGATGGAAGAGACTTAACATTCTCACTGTTGCATGTGACATGTTGGAGACATGTGCTCATAAATAACTTCATTCTGCACAAAAGATTCGAAAGTCTCAATTTACAAAAAGAGCACTGGAAATAATTTTCATTTCCTATCCCAGGGGTGGCATTTACTTCCTATAAGTCCATGCTATGAAAAGCCTGTTTTTTGTTTTGTTTTGTTTTGTTTTATTACTTCCTAGCTATATACTACTTTGATAGCAAAGTCTCCTGAAATACTACAGCAGATTTTAAATAGAATCCTTGCCACAAGTAACTGGAGCTACCAAGTGCATGAGGGCATGTGCTATGGAGTTTCCCACCCAAACCCAACATTACATCCACAGCATTTTTACCAACCTACCGGAGACTTCAAGACCTGCCCATCTCTTGGGATGATAGGCAAGCCTGTTTATAATTAGTTTTTCATTAAATGGAACTGGCACAGTAGACAGTGTTTAATAAATCTCTCCCTTGCTTAATATACAGCCCTTCTTATAAAAATCCTAGGATAAAAATGACTGAACATGAATTAATTTTTATATGCTCTCTTGTGGCCTATTCCGTTGATTTGCCCTAGAGCCAACCCCCTAGCAAAGAACTGGCCATTTACTAAATTACTAAAATTTTCAGCTCACAAGGGCTAAAACTTGGCCAGTCTTGTATCTTTTACACTAATTATTTTTTTCTAAGATCAGAAAAGTCAATCATCCCTGTCCCCCTTAAGACATGGAGTTGGAATGCTTCCCTGCATGGGAGTCCTCTAGAACGGAAGTATACTGTGGTTGTATGTGCTTTGTTGGTGGGAAAGAAGAAAGGAATGGCTCCCCTGAAGATTGGAGGGCAGGGTGGGTTATGAAATTTGGCTTTTGTGAAACATCTGTGACTAACCTAATCGTATGGAAACCACATTTAATAAACGTTCACTGAGATTCATCTTCTCCCTAGATGAATCAAGGCCATGTCTCCTTCACTAAGCAGCTGTCTTAGCAAGGAAGCTGTAACCCCTTAGGGAGCATTTTAAAAAAAGAAAACCCTATCGACTTTAACCTGTGAGTAGAGCGCATCAGTGTGTCCATGTAAACAGAAGATCATAATTTGCTCCATGATCGTCTCTAAGAGTCTAAATGAAGTTAAGCAATAGCTGTGGTTATTTATACCCAACCTTGTTTTAAACACATCAAAGCTGACATTAAAGAAAATGAAGCAAACAGAAAAGGAAGACAGTAAAAGTAGATGGAGTCCTGGCTACAAATTCAACTTTAAGGAAACCAGCGGAGGAAAAAAATCTTTACAACACACATAAAATCCACCACCTAGAAACAAACCAGCTGCTTGGAAGCCTCATGGTGACTGGTACAAAGAGCAGGGAAAACTATACCCAAGTACACCAGCCTCTCCATGGCTTCCTTAGGGTAAACAATGTCACATGTCCCAGCCCTGCCTGAAAGAGTCCTCGTTGGAGACCAGTGAGAAGAGCAGCAGTGACCAGCCCACTCCATCACTGAGGGAAATCAGGGCTCAAAGCAGGAACCTGGAGGCAGAAACTAAAGCAGAGACTGTGGGCAAAGGCTGCTGACTGGCTTGCTCGGGTACCTTTCTTATAGCCCAGACCTTCCCACCACAGGCAGGGACCTCCTGCATCTATCACTAATCAAGAAAATGCCCCCACAGACTTGCCCACAGGCCAATCTTGTGGGGGCAAATTCCTTAACTGACCTTCCCTCTTCCTACACATCTAGGCTTGTGCCAAGTTGACAGAAACTAACACACACAGAAGCCAAGGCTGAAAGATGCTGAGTAACCTTTCTAGGGTTACGTGACAAATCAAAGGCTGAAGTGAGCTTAAACCCAAGTCTGTCCCATTCCAAGCCTAATACCCTCAGAGGGCCACCCTGTTTCCCAGAGAGGATCATCAGATACTGCAGATGCAGGACTGAAGGTGATGCCAGGATCCAGATACCAGGCTGATGGTTCACTCGACTGGGTGCCAGAGCCAATAGTCTGAACGTGTAAGCAAGATATTTGCCTGAGCAAGAGTCGGCTCATATTGTGATTCTTCAGGTCAACACACCCGTCAGATGTCTCTATCTCTACACAATTGATGGTGAGTAGAGTCTAGAATCTATCTGTGGGATGGCAAGCATTTTTTTTTTTTTTTTAAAGAGGAAAAACCAACATATTTCCCAGGACCTTCCCAGGGCAGCAGGGACCATGAAAGAATCACCATGAGCTACAGAGGAGAAGAAACTAGTGATGGATCCTAAAAGCAGACACTGGCACTAATTTATTACATGAAAGAAATCAAGCCACCTAGCCTGGGAAGATCAGTGTCTTCAGGATTTCTATAAATGTATCTTCAAAAAGAATAAGCAGGAGCTAGAAACCCCCCCAAAAACCAAAATAAATAAAAAAATTAAAAAAAAAAATAAAAGTTAAGCTGCTGGGAAATCAAACTCCACTTCAACAAAATTAAATGTATTTTTCAAAGTTCTCATAGCTTCAGGCCACTGATTGCCAGCATTAAAAACTTCACAGGCAGCTGGCAAGAAAAGCGCCTAACCTTTTTTTGTGAGATTTGCAGAGACAACATGTGATAGGCAGACGGTGGTCCCACCTAGCAAGCATCCATGTGCACTGCAGGTGTTGGTTGGAATGTGCCAGCTTGTCAGGACTTAAACACCTCAAGAAGAAATAAAGACAGAAATGATACTTACTCCAAGGGCAGCTTGGTAGGAGACATCTGACGGGAATGTGAAGGAAGGGCCAGTTGTCACAGGGCTGCTTGGGGGTGGGGTCACAATTAACCCAGTGGTGCTTATATGAACCTGTCAAGGGAAACAACTCAATAAAAATACAGCCATGCTTTAAAAACAAAAAACAACTCTCGATGTCTGTTTACCTCAGTCCCTGTACCCTCCTCTCTCTCTGTGTGTATGCCATAGTGTCATGTAGAGTGTAGAGGATAATCTCTGATGCTGGCCTCATCATCTATTTTGAGATAGGGCCTCTTGCTTATTCATAGGTACCTACTATGCCAAACAAGTCAGCCTGTGAGCTCCTGGAGAGTCTCTGGCCTCGTCTCCTACCTTTCTGTGTGAGTATGCTGACTAACGGATGTACAGTGCCTGGCTTTATCTGGGTTCTGTGGATCTGACCTCAGGTCATCACGCTTGTGTGGCAAGCACTTTACTGAGCCCATCTTCCTAACCCACGTTCTCCATGTTGAAAGCAACAGATTCTACTGGCAGAAGTCACATTAAAAAGAAATCTGTATATGAAGCTATTTGTGGGAAGACAGGATCCTTTTCATTATACTAAATTTTGAATTTTTAAATGACCTAATATGTACCAGATATGCTAGTCACTGCATTGTGCTGTTTCACACAACATGCTACCCCATTTTATATGCTACCATGAATCCAACTGTTTGGACAGTCAGCCTGGGGCTAAACTATTCACATTCCCCTGAAGACCCTGCTAAGGTAAGCAGTGGCTCAACATTCATTCCTATATTGATCTGTCAAATCTATGTAAAATTCTTAAAGTGTTTTGCTATTTTCAAGACCATGCCTTCAGTCTATCTTTCAGCAATGACCGGCAATGAAAATACAGAGGCTTAGATGAGCCTATAGCTGAGAATTTGTTATAGAACCTTAAAGAAATAATGTCAAGCCAAATTGTTTTCAAAGGTGTCATCCAGGATACTGCCCAAGATTAATTTACTAGAAAGAAATTGAGTTATTTAGGCCATTTCACTGCCTCCCACTACTTGATCAGTTTTGTTGAGGTTGCAGGGCAGATGCAACTGTAGAATGTTGGGGGTACTATACACATGGGGAGAGTGGATATCCCAATGGGATGTCTTGTCCTCCAGCATGTATAGCAATGGAGTTGCCCAGTACCTGTTCCTTCATGGAACCATAAACACTAGTCAGTCCCTTGTACAACAAAGGCCTAGGCAAACAGGAAGAGCTGGGGAGAGACAATAGGCGATTGACGGGCCTTCTTGCTTCTCCCAAGGACAAGGGCAAGGGCAATATAAAAATGCCTCAGAAACACTTGACATTACGAATCATGTCTCCAGATGGTACAAGCAGAAGGTATCATAGGTATGGTCAGGGGCAGACGAAATGTCTTCATGTGCTTGATGGATGTCAGTCACAGAAACCTATAAATGTGTGTGTTGGGGATCTACCTGCACAGCAAATATCTTTCTAGTTAATACCTTCTAGTTCAGTCCTCACTCAACAGCCACTAAATACAATGGCAAGCAAGCCCTTTGACCCTCTCTATCACTTCGCCACCCTCCTGATGGAGACTGTGGATATGACAATGAGATCTCTAAGTTATCATTTACAGTATGAAGACACGGACCTTTCATATGATGGGGAACTGAGGTTGAATTCACCCCATTGTCTAAGTACCATTTATACCAGCAGTTGGCCTATGCATCTATAGCTAAGAGATTTCATTCAGATAAGAGAAACAAGTAGATATGGACTTTTAAAGGTCTGTTTCTTTTTATTTTCTAGTAATTGTAACCAAATCAAACCTTAACTAAGAGAAGAAAATAGAATTAAAGGTGAGCATGAGGCGCTAGAGAGATGGCTCAGAGGTTAAGAACACTGGTTGCCCTTCCACAGGTCCTGAGTTCAATTCCCAGCAACCACATGGTAGCTCACAACCATCTGTAATGAGATCTGATAACCTCTTCTGGCTTAAAGTCATACATGTAGACAGAGCACTGTATACATAGTAAAATAAATAAATAAATAAATAAATAAATAAATAAATAAATAAATAAAAACTTACAGGAAAAATAAAGGAGCTCATGAATAAGAAAAATGAAGAAATTATACTGGTGGCAAAGACAGACTCCAGGGCAGCATCTCAGCATCTCTTGGGCAGGCTGGTTTGAAGCAGTCTGTCATGGCCATTTCCCAGCATGCAGTCATCTCCATGATAAGGGCTGTGCATGTGCACACACTCACACACTCAAGCTTCCTTGTGAACCAAGGATCCCACACCAAAGCACTCTAGATAAGGATCCCTCCAGAGGTGCCCTAGATAAGTAGTGTTTTCTGTAAACCTCAGCGGGCGGGCGAGCCAGGCAGCATTTCACACACCTCCCATCCTCTGCTAGAAATAACTTCTCCCTGAGGCAACAAGACGCCACCACTGGAAACAACCCACTGGTTGCAGAAGGGAGAAGGGGGTGATGGCTGAAGGGGGAACTGTTTCAAGAAAACAGAAAGAGCCTTGTTTCCTAAACTACTCAAATTCATACAAAAATAGCCCCACTTTCACAGCCTTTATCCACAGCTGCAGGGCATCAGTGTCAGACACACCGACACCTGGCTGTTGAGTTCACTATAGGACACAGCACTTTGCTCACCTTCCTTTTCCTTTTAACTTAAAAAAAAAAAAAAAAAAAAAAAATCACAGCCCACAATTGTAAAGCTCTTCCCATTGAGGACTGCCAGCACGCCCCACAAGAGCTTGAATCTACATCAAAAAAATCTCATCATGCAAATGCTGCTAGTGTCTCACACACAAAACAATCTCATTCCAGTTTATTTTCTGTTAGTGGATCGTTGCCCAATCCCTTCTGTGGACCCTTACTGAAGAACCTGTTCCGAGTCTCCCCAGTTTACTCAATACTTGCACTCTGGTCTACAATCCAACTTCATGCTCTGGTCATGGGTTTAGAACTTTTTCTTTTCTTTCATTCTTGTGGGTTTTTTCATTTCCTTTATTTACTTTATTCATATGAGAGCTCTCCCTTCACATATGCCTGGTGCTTGAGGAAGTGATGAGCCTTACGTGGGTGCTGGGAATCGAACCCAGGTTCTTCACAAGGACCAGTGCTCTTAAGCTCCCATGTCTATTTTCATGAGACCATTGGTTATGGGAAAGGTGACAGCATTTCTCTCTCCATCTGATTTTGAGTGCCAGCTGATGTATGTCTTACACAGTGCTATCAGTGAGCAAAATGAAGATCTCTAACCCTCCTTGCACTCATGTTCATGGATCTGTGTAAGTTCTATTTTTCTTCACTAAAATCAAAAGTTCGGTAACCTTACCACTTGCAATAAATAAATAAGTAAAAAGCAAAAAACCTGGTCAGAATAAATACATTTAATTCCTGACATGCTGTGTCAATCCAGAGATATCAAATCAATAAATAAAATTAACAAGAAATGCCCAATTTTTAGTCTGCAGTGCCATACAAAAATTTATTAAACTATATAAACTTCTCCAGGATCCGGATTATTTATTTATTTATTTTTGCTTTGTTGTTTTCTTTAATGGAGATTTCATTTTTTATATTTTAAGGAAAAGCCACCAAAGGCTACATTGTGGAATAAAATCTTCATGAAATAAAATGATATATAAGCCTACAGGGAAATTCTCCTGCAACATCAGCCTGCTTTGGACACTGCTCTCCAACCTCCAAATTGGGAGAAATGCAGCTATCCGCTAAATGGATAATGACATCATCCTTTCCCTGTGGGACAGGACCACAGTTAAAAGCCACACTAGACTAGAACAAGGCCTCCATAAGGAATGCCTATATCCTATGTATCTCATTACACACTGTGCCCAAGAGGCTAATAATAGAACATTCAGCCATCAATTGCCAAATGAATGAGAGAATGTTGGCTATCGACACGTACATTTTTAGCACACAAATAACACGTGGTCCTGAGTCCTGACGAATAACCGAGATTTTCAAAACCGCAAAGGTCAGTTTCTAAATTGCATGTTTCTACCATTTCTCTTCTTGCTCTCTTATTTGGATGGGAAGCAGAGGTACCGAGGTGTTAGAAGCTGGAAGTGTGAGCACCAAAGTGGGTACTGTGAGTGTGAACAGAGACAGTTCTCGATGATGAGACCTCCAGTGTAGTTCCGGGAAGTTTGGCAAACTGAGTGCAAGCTCTGAAACCAATAGCATTATTTTACACATTATTTTAGGTTCCAATGCTGTGTAAGTCCTTAGTTTTGGGATGACACACTTAAGCTAGCTTTCTTGGTCGCCAGTTGGCGGTGCTATTTGGGAAAATTGTAACATCTTTAGGAGACCTGGAGCTACAGGGAATGGGTCACTGGGAGTGGGCCTTGAGGTTCAGTAGTTGGACACAGCCTCCTGTTTACCCTAAGCTTCCTAAGCACGGGTGCAATGGGAATAATCAGCCTCCTGCCGTTGGTACCACACCTTCCCGGCCTGCTACCATGTCCTCCCATCACCATGGACCACATCTCTCTGTAAATGTAAACCAAAACAACCCTTTTCTCCCTCAAGTCGCTTTATCACAGCAGTGAGAAAGTAACTAAGACAAACGTGAAGAAGGCATCAAGGAAAGCCACCCTCTTCAGAAGTTTCCCAGTCGCGCTGCAGCAGACCCCACCCTGTACCTGAGATGGGGCGCTGCAGGAGAGTCCAGACAGTTCGCTGATGCGGGCAGCGGCTGTGGGGTTGCTGGAACTGATGAGCACGGGAGGGCTGATCTCCATGGAGTGGCGGTTCTGGGATGCCTGGGAAGACTTGTTGGCCATGGTGAGGGAGGTGAAGGAGTGTCGCTTCCTGGTGTTCTTCTTGGTGTCAGAGTGCTTCTGGCCAGTGCTGCTCTGTGCTGTTGCAGATGGGCATTCTGCAGTGTCTACTGGCACGGGAGGCTTATCCCACTCTATCAACTGCTTGGCAGCTGAGTTAAACTGCAGAAGCAACCAGCATAGCACACACAAGGTCAGACCACTCTCAGGGGTTCAACGAGAATGCTTTTTTCCAAGTGTTTTAATCTATAATTCAAAACCACCATGTTAACACCTGCATTATGCAAGTTACATTTCTTCCATGTGACAGACATGTCTTCATAATGGGATCTTACTGTATCTATGCCACAGGTAGCTATTAACTTAAAAATAAATAGTTCCAACGTAAGGCTGAAAAGATAAAGACACATTTCTAAGAATTTGGGGGATGTTTAATCTGGACATTAGCCAGTTATAAAAGAGTTCAGCTCACTGATGGAATTGAGAGAGGAGCAATGAAAAGCATAGCCCAGCAACGTGGTGGTGGTGCACACCTTTAATCTCAGCACTCAGGAGACAGAGGCAGGCAGATCTTAGATCTTAGTGAATTCGAGGCCAGCCTGGTCCACAGAGTGAATTCCAGGACAGCCAGGGATACACAGAGAAACCCTGTCTGAATACCACCCCCACCCCTCATTCCAAGTATGCATCTGACTGAATGCTGGAATCTGGTACAAGCAAACATGGAAATAAAGAATAACAGCATGTAACAGTGAGATTGTGTACCCCCAAACAAGCAGACAAGCTAATCTCCTTGTTTCTCTCTGTATGTTTTGGGGGCATTCTCAAATGGTTGAGATTCTTTCCTTTTTTTTTGGTGCTGTTTTTTACTTCCTCAGACAGCTTGTCAATTATCATCACATGTGCTCATAGCAAAAATAAGAGCTGAAATTCCAGTCCAGCTGGTACTATAACTGGTTATCTGAAGTCCCCGGGTAAAGTGACAATACAAGGGGACAACATACCGAGCTGGACTGATAAAATCGACAGGAAAGAACATATTAGGCTGTTTTGAAACAAAACATTTTTGGAAAGGTCTCGGTGATAAAAGGCTCCTATATTAGAAACTCCTGGGATGAGAAACTATAGAGTGCACAAAAATAGTGAGATGAAAATACAGGGAACTTAAAACAAACCAAGTACTTGTGAATGGTACTGTTAGGGCCAACGGAGGCTTGCCCAACACTACACGCAGCATGGAAGGATCGGCTTTATGTAAAGTAAATCTAATGCTTTTTCTGGCCATCTCAATTGTTCAGACCATGTCTTCTCACCCTACTGATGAGACTCCCCTCTGAGGAAAGAGGAAAGGCTTAGAGTTCGATATTTAAAGAGGAAATAGAATGTGCTTCCCACGGCCACACAGCAGGGTTAACTGCAGCCTGGTAGCTAGAACTTCCACAGATGACTGTGACTCGACTGGCAATTTGTTCCTATGTCTCCATGTGGACTGGAAGTCAGATGACCTGTCTGACACAGTTAGTAGGGCAACCCTTTTTCAAACATAAGCACCTTCTTTAGCCTTTGAAAAAGAGTGTGCATGGAATAAAGTTTCCAGAATGGGTAGTCCTACCTTACCAACAAGAAGATGCACAAATGGCAGGAGGAGGATGATAAAGATGCGACTAGGCTGTGTTTAAGGGTAAAGGGACATTATAAAAGGGAGACCCGAGGAGCACTACAATGGTCAGGAGATCCGGGATCTATAAATCCCACTCTGATCTAGGTATCTCCCTCTTCAGGGTGGGGGCACGAGAGAGCCAAGCGCCTCAAAGGAATAGTGGTGTTGGTTATATTGATGAAAAAACAGCTCTGAGAGCCCCAGGGAGCTGCAGTGAGCTCCATGGGGCAGTTACCCTTCCTACACAGCCAAGCAGGCTAAAGAGTTCAAGCTCAGGACTCACATGAAAGATAACACAAGGCAGTACTCAAGCAAGGCAGAAGAAACAGTGTCAGAAGGTTCTTCTGCCCGCATAACCTCCATCCCTATACCACAAATACCCTGAAACGAGAGCCCCGTCAACACGATAGAGTGTGAAACATCAGCTCTGCATGCCTGTTCAGTTGAGTAAGAAATAGGGTAGAAACTAGAGATTTCTTTCTCATGGGAGCCAAAAAGATTAAAAAGGGAAACAACCATATCTATCAGATACCACATTTAAACGAAGTCTGTGGCCAAAACATCAGCAGATCCTGTTCTTTTAAATACGCTATTATATTTTGTCTGCATATGTGGGTGGCCATATAAGTGTCATGGTACATTCGTAGAGGTCAGACAACAGTTTACAGGAGTTGGTTCTGTCCTTCAAACCTGTGAGTTCTGTGACCAAACTCGGGTAGGTCATCAAGCTCGGTGGCAAACTTTTCTACCTGTTGAGACATCTTGACGGACAACCCATTTTAAAACATTGAGAAACATTACCATAATCTTGTGAGGGTTTCACCTAGCCAAGTATCAATTATAATTAATATCATGTTAACATTGCTGGCTTCCATATGCTGTGCTCTGATACAAATGTCTTGCTTGTCTGTCATAAAAACAATACTGAATTCCTCTTATGTCTTTTTCCACATCCAGCCTTCATTAGGTACAACTTGAGAACACTACATGCTGAGTAAATTGTTAGCTGCTGGAGATTACAGATGGAGAAAAACAGTGTGAAGAAGTTTTCTTTTATTTTTAAAAATGATTTATTTATTCTTTATTTTATCTGCATTGGCATTTTGCCTGCATGCATGTCTGTATGAGGGTATTGGATACCCCAGAACTGCAACTACAGACAGGTCTAAGTTGCAATGTGAGAGCTGGGAATTGAACACAGGTCCTTAGGAAGAACATCCGATGCTCTTAACCACTGAGCCGTCTCTCCAGTTCCCTGAAGGAGCTTATACACTGACATAAAAATAATGGGCATGCTTTTTGTAATCCTGACATCCAGCAACTTTTGCTGAACTGCCTTCTGCAGTTTATCTACATTACTGGATGAATCAAACGCTCTTTCTTTTTAACTGTGGTTTAAAAAAAAAAAAAAAACCCATTATGTGTTGAATTCTATACTTATCCATCAACTTTTCTCCCTCTCACCTTCCAGTAGATTTTGTCTACAGAGAACAATGCTGCCGGGGGAGGAGGGGTTTGGTTATATATGGTTTGGTGGGCACAAAGCCACACAGAATATTACAGTTGTTTGCATAAGCATGAGTATACAGGTAGGCCTCACAGGGTGTGACTGAACAAGTAAACAGGCCAACTCTGTGCCTGAGGCGGTCATTGTTTAGCTGCTGATGACAACTGTTCACTGACAAGTGAGTAAATACAAGGAAGCCAACAACTTTAAAGCCCCTTTCACTCTCTCAGTTTAAAGGGACATAGCTCAAACTTCTGTTTCATTTCTAGTCCTCCAAACAGCCTACTCTGTTTCCCCTGCATTTCCTTTTTACATGTGAAAATAATGTTTGCTAACAAGATGTCATCATCCTTTAAAATTACTTTAGATTTTTCTGGAATGACAGAGGTTGGTATAAGTAGCACTGCTCCTTGCTTTTTTCCTAAATTGCAGAGTAAAATCATGAGATGAAAAGTTAGAGAGTAGAGCATTATGTAAATCTGGCAGAAGTCTAAAAAGCCTTCTGTTGTGAGTATAACATAACCTTTGTAACAACAGGGAGCCCAGAGTCTGAAAACTTCTCACATAATTTTAATAAAATTTATGAATATTTCCTTGAGTTCAGTGGGTGTGGGCTTCCTCTGACATTTATCTCTGTGACCTTTAAAGTTGCAAGTGCACCCATCGCATGCAAAGCAAATCTGTACCCTAAAAGGCCTTCTTTTCCGTGTATGGTAAAGGGCAAAAAGATAAGACTCAGATAGGACGAAAAGTAGAGCTTAGCTTTCTAGAGCTAAACAGAAGGGTCTAAAGATGTTGTGATCTTAAATTTCTCATGAACTCCACATTTTTTTCCTATTATTTAACAAATTTATTTACGTCTCTGGTTCTAGGGATTAAATGCAGGGTCTTACACATGAGACAACTTCTATATCACTGAGCTATTATTTCCAGCCTTCTTGTTTATGTTTTGAGAAAGAGCCTTGGATAAATCTGAGAGGAAATACTGATAAAATAATGTTAATAAAAATAGAACCCCAAGGCAATATTATTTAATTATGTCTGGATGACTTCTTTGCTAAAGAGAATATAGTCTTTTAAAGGACAAAGCAGCATGCCCCGCAAGTGAAAATAATCAACATTTCATCAGAACTTTTATACAAGAGTAAGTCTCCAGCTTTTGGATATACGGCACCAAAAGTAGATTTGAGAGGAAACTATTGTAATTTATAATCCACTAGGGCAGAATATTGCTGAAATTTTTTCTTCCCAAAGACAAATAAAACTTGTAAAGTGTATTATAAAAGTAATTAAACAGCCATTCCTGGTAGCTCACACCTGTGATTGTGACACTGGGGTGGGAGTGGGCAGTCTGGAAGGAGAAATGTCACAAGTTCAAGGACAGCCCAGTCTATGTAGTACTTTCCAAGCTAGGCCACATTACAGATTGAGACTCCATTTCAAAAGAACAAAAGGGTGATAAATTATCTTTTAAAATGAAGTAAATGGTATGAATATTACGTGATAAAACAAAGATCTTAGCCAGTGCCCTACACCTGTCTTTTCCCAATCCATTTTCCAGATGCATTTATGTTTAACAATTTAGAGCACAACTTTTTATAAATTTTAAGTAATGTTGCCACATATGCATCTACTTTACTAATTTCTTTACCACAGATGAATCCAGGCAAAGCATATTGTTACTTAACAGGTTGTGCTCATCTTGCCATGCCCACAGGAACAGGCATGGCTTTCTACTACATAGAGGAAATACCGCTGTTTACTGTATTGTTCACATGCTTGTAGCAGTATATCCATAGGGTAAATGCCTAAAATTGAAATTGTTACATTAATGTGTATACCTAAAAAACTTTTGAAAAGTATTCACACTGAGTCCCAAAGAAGTGTCCATTTTCACTCTTTGATGTTGTTTTCCCAGTGTTAGCCTTATTAATCATTGTTCAAGTCCAACTTCTTTAAAGCAATGACAACATTTAGTCTCACATCACTGTTCTTTGCAAATGCTTCTTAAATGACTGCAACAGGAGCTCAGATCCCACTTTGTCTTCTAGTTTGTACCTCTCAATCTGGGATACCAAGTTTTCGTGTTTGCCCAAATAGAAAAAGCAAACTCAACCTTCATTTACAAGACTCACACATAGGAGAGGAATGACTGAGAGAACTGATGATTTGTGAGTTTTATAAAATTGGGAAGGGAGCCTCCCCTAGGCTAGGATGCCACTTAAGCCCCTATAAATGTTTGTGATAAATAAAAAACAAAACAAAACAAAAATGACTCTTAGAATTATCAAGGGAAGCAAAATCTGCCCTGGGCCAACAATTCGCAACTTAAGTCTAATACAAATCTTATAGGTAATTTAAATCTCCCAAATAGCCACAATTAAAAGGATAAAAGAACAATTAGATAATTTTAATAATATATGTTATCTAGCCCAATATAAACAAAATATCATTATTAGTTTCAATAATATACTTTATCCAGCCCAATATAAACAAAATACTACCATTTCAACATAAAATCAATGCAAGCAGTACACCCAGACACATGTGCAAGTCCCTGCTTTCAGTCCTAAAATGGTACTCAGCATCTGAAACTGAGGTCCATCAAGTATCCACATCCCATGTCTGTGTGCACTGGTCACCTCTCAGCCTGCTCAGCAGTGATGTCACGGACTGGTAGCTCAGCTCTAGTCCCTTGAAAGCTCTTAAGGGGAAAGAGGCCATGCAGAAGGGAGCTATCCACCACAGGCTACCCCTGATCTCTTGAACTATCCTTAAGTTCCCAAAGCCAGTAGTTCTGAAGCTTCTTGACCCCTAAGGAATCCTAAGGACAAGAATCACTCATGTAAGCAGCAGGACGCCAAGCAACAGTGACTACAAACATCACCAGGGCCTGCTATGGGAAGGGGGTTTGCAAAATAACTGGTGCCCCTTGAGTGGGAGGCCTGAAGGCCAGTGAGCATTCCTAGTCTGTCATAATGGCTTCACTGTCATGAGGCCTAGCTGCTAATAGATGATAGATGGATGGATGGATAGATAGATGGATGGATGAATACATACATACATACATATATAATCAGAAATCTGCTTCTCAGCTTTCTGATTTTGAAGTACATGCCACTGAAAACCTAATGAAAGAGGTACTATAAGAGAAAAACCACAGGAAGAGCCTTGAATTTGGATTAGTCTAGGGTCTGTCCTTGTTGGCTGAGCCACCCTTACTGTCCCGACTTAAGTCTTCTTAGCTCTGTAAAAGTAAATGCAGGTCACCCCTGAGTACATCACACAGGAATGAGTATGGGCTAACATGTTTTGCAACCTGTAAAATCCAATCCAAGCAAGTATTATTCTCCCAGTGACTCAGAGTCCATGCTTACCATTCACAGCTTCTAATATCTCTTATGTAACATGGCGTTGGAGTTCGTGAACTATAAGGTTTTATTCCTAAATCCGCCTTTCCTCACCCCAAACACAAATGTCCCCTCAGAATACTCAAGAGGCAGATCTCCAAGTCTGGTGTAGAGCCCCTGGGCCATGAGGGACCAGACTCTCAGAACAAATAGAGTGCGTCTGTTTTTTTTTTTTTTTTTTTTTTTTTTTTTTGAGTGACTATTATAAGACAAACACAGCACCCAGGGTGGGAGAGAGCAACACGCCTCTCTGACTCATGAAAAAAGAGGATTTGGGGAACTGAACAGGTTCCTAACACTAGCATTGGAAGATACACATTCAATGTCTGCAGAGCACAGGCAAGTGAGTCAATAGAGGCTGGACAGACAAACAGGGAGTGATGGACATGTTTGGTGACCCAGGGGAGTGTATGAACCTTTCGATAGTCACTACTTGGCACTGTCAGCTAACTTTCTGTTTAGAAAAAGAAAGCTAGAGAATAAGCTTTACGAAAATCTCCTGAGTCTATACCTGACCAAGCAAGTATAACAAAACCATTTGCAAGTCAAGCATGGAAGTCATCTTGGGGTCGTGCCTGGGTGGTCTCTGCTTTATGGAAGGCTAAGAAGAAAACAGCAACTATAGGAAGAAAACTACGAGGCACTCAGGACCGCAGACTAACAGAAGACCTTCCTGTGTGTTCCAAGACAGCCAACAAACTAACACTCCAGAAATGAAAAGGGCAACGATCATAAAGGAGATTAAGACTAGTGGTAGATGTTATTCAGGGGACAGAAGAAGAGCTAAGAAAAGGAGTTAGTGGCAACCAAGATGGCCATTTCAGGCCCAGAGGAGCCAAAAATTAACTACAGAGACCAAGAGACAAAGACAGTGAGGAAAAAAGAGGTTAGAGTCACAAGCTGACCATGTAACAGATTTTTAAGGAGAGCCAAAGCAGATCATGTCCTCATATTAAGGGAGAACCAAGGGAAAGAAAACAAGTGGCAGGCATCGCAGAAAAAATAAAGGATGTGATCAGACTCCTAGAGGATGCAAGACCTGGGGAAGACAAATTCAGGGCAGGAGAAGCAGCTCACAGTCAAACCACAGAAGAGCTCACATGACAGACACAAGCACAACCCCAACACCCAGTTAGGACCCAGGAGCTGATGGTACCCACTAGTCCTGAAGCAATACATCCACAGTTAACCACATTGCTGGGAAGAGGGGCCAGCCCACAGCTTTAAGATTGAGATCAGTTGATGTCCATGTCCTATAGGAACTGGCAATACATGTGGTCTGTATGTGTTTCTACTTTATATACATATACACATCATAAATCAGAAACACCTATTAACTGGGAGGATACATTCCAACAATACATTTTATTTTCTAGAACCTCATTACCAGACATAGGAGCACAACAGAGGAAATACATATCTCCCAAGAGGTAAAGAGAATGGAATTGTCATTAAATTCTGACTAAATTTAGTCAATGAGAAACGACATGCAGACAGAAATTCCACAGCAATGTGTACACAGTTAATAAATCAGTGAACAATCATCCCCCGTCCTAGATTCCTACAGTGTAAGGATGTGGAGATGTACAGGGGTGGGAGAGGAAGGGTGATTACAAAGGAAGAGAACTGAGGGTGGTAAGCCCCAAAACAGCACATTTGTCTATGGCTTCTCCTTTCACAAATACGCTCTGCACAGCACATGTGTGCTGACAGGAGGCTTGTATTATACAAGGTAATGCTGCTTTACACCGCTTAGGGAAAAACTTTTCTGGAGCACTCTACTGAATTACAGAGATTTTTTCTCCCAATGACTGTGTCATCAGAATGGTTCTGTTCAAGCCACCTGTAAACAACACATCTGTATATAACATATCAGTACACAACACATCTGTACACAACACACCTGTACACAACACACCTGTACACAATACATCTGTACACAACACACCTATACATAACACATCTGTATACAACACATCTGTACAAAATACATCTGCACACAGCATCTGTACATAACACACCTGCAAACAAAATACTTATATACAATATATCTGTACACAACACATATCTGTATACAACACGTATGTACATCTGTACATAACATGTCTGTACACAACACGTCTGTACACAACACACCTGTGCACAACACATCTGTACATGTCTGTACACAGCACATCTGTACATAACACGTGTAAATAGCACGTCTATACACAATACATCTGCAAACAACACATCTGTAAAGAACACATTTGTATATAACACATCTATACACAACACAGCTTGTACACAACACTTCTGTATGTAATATGTCTGTACACAACACATCTGCAAACAATACATCTGCATACAACACATCTATGCACATCTGTACACAATACATCTACATACAAGACACCTATGCACATCTGTACATAACACATCTGCATACAACACATCTATACACAATACATCTGTACACAAGGGTTCTGTTCAATATATCTACACACAAGTGCTCAGAAAAGCATAAAGAATTCATTTAGCTCTTCTTCATAAAAGATCAAATTTAATATATCTTTGCTTAGTAAACCCTTAGTTACCAGCAATATTTAGGAAGTCTAAGACAATATAACAAATTTATTTTTAAAATGAAGTTAACACATATCAAAATATTATGGCTTTGACGAATTTGTAAATTGTTCTCTAACAACACAACCTCAGATTTTGAAATTGACTAATTAATCATTCTGAATGATGAAACTTTTTCTTACTAGAACTTAGAATGGTTTCATATTTTTATGAAAAGTAAAAATCTCTACACATAGCATTTCATGCACCATTAAGAAGGCAACTTATCACATGTCCTCCAAAGCAAGTGAGGCAAGAGCCTAGGACAGATTAGAGACCAGACACTAAGCAACTACTCAAAACAAGACACTTATCTTGAAAATGGTAAAAAGAAGTAAGTTTCAGTCTACCTATTATTTCTTATGTAGCTAAAGACCATTGGTAACTGGTACTGCAATGGCATGGAGAGAGACAAGACAATGTAATATTGAAAACATAGTGGAGAAAAAAGGAGGGATGTTTATTTAGTTTCCTATGTGATCCACTTAGGCTTATTCATTTCCTCTTCATTTCTTCTAGATTATGATTATATTATAGGAGTAAAATGTTCTGTATGTGACTATATCCTCAAAGCAATCAGGGAAAGAAAACCATACACATTACCAGAGCCATAGGCCACGCCAACTCTGTAGGGATGGTGCAAAGTTAGTATTATTGAGGTGACACAGGGCAGGGATGTTTGGATTGGCTTTCATAGGATGTACCTTGATGAATGGAAGAATTAGAAAGAAAGGCTTCCTAAGAACTGACTGAATCTACTTATGTCTTTAAGAACGGGTGATTTTCTATATGGACATGGGCAAAGAAATATCCCAGGTGCACAAGCCAGAGGTTCCAAAGTGTGACTCCAAAACAAGCAGCAACATTTGGCTGGTGTCCTTGTCCCTGCAGTGGAATGGCCAGGATGAACAATCTGGGGATCCTTTGGGGAATCATGGTGGGTATTATGTAATACCACCAATAACATTTGGTCATTATTTCAAGGCTCTGATTAAAGCTCACCAGGAGATCTGCACTTGTATGCATCCATTCTCACAGTGAGACTCAATCAACATTAACTGATCTCTGGACTCTCCACTCCCTGGATGCTCAGCTAATGGGGACTCTTAAATTAGAAGGTGGATGCAGAATAACGGATGGAGCATGAACTACCCTGTATGACCCCTTTCTGGCCACAATAACTAGGGACTTGTCAGTAGATCTCACAGGACACTGGTCCCAACTCTAACACAGGAATCAGTGGCAGAAATAAAGGCAACAATGACCTATGTGAGGCTGGTACCTCAGCCACACCATGGGAATTGGCCCACCATGCCTATAGGAAAATTAGTTCCCCAGAAAGACATCCAACGAAGGTAACCACCCAGCCAGTCAGAATTCAGAAGGATGATGCTAAGAATTTAGAAATTCTCCCTTACTGATTTCTCCCAAATATGTCTAAATTTCACCCATTAAAAAATAAGCTATCTTTAGAACTGTAATAGAAACTTAGGTGCTAATCGATACAGTCATGTTCCTTCCAACTTTCTAACAATTTCCTTCATAAACATTGATTATGCCTTTTAATTTTAAAGGGAAAAACATCAAAAATATAAGTGATAGGAAATCTTTTTATATACTTCAATCAACTCTTTGATTATTAGATTAAAGACTTTTATTGTGCCCTTCTGCTATTATTATTCTCTAGAAAGAGGTTTTAACAAAATAAATCAAAATAATGTCAACAATGCCATTCTTAACTCTATTGAAATCATGTTGGCAACATCAAACTCTGCACTCAAGCCTCCACTTCTTACCTTAGAAACAAGAACAATCCCCAGACTTTACAATACCAAGGGAGGTGCTAGGGTCCCAGTTTGCAGCCATCTGTAATGAAGTCAGTACATTTGACTTCTCATTGGTAAAGCTGATAGCACAGTGAATGCCACAGCCTGAGGACCTTATCCCTTTGAACTAAAGTTTCACAACTGTTGACTAATGTTTCCCCAACCCTGCCCACTACCAGGAATTCTTTTTCTATATTACAATAGCAGTTCCAGATTTAATCTAGCATATGATTATTACTATTCTAGCCTGGGGGAAAAAATTTAAAGTGATTAAATACTCAGCCTACATTTTTAAAAAAAAAATTCATTTTTTACTTTCAGGGTTTTGTTGCTGTTGTTTTAATTTTATTTATTTCAGACAGGATCTTGCTAGGAGCCCAACCTGGTGTGCAACCCTTGACCCTCCTGTCTAGATTAGAAGCATATGCCAACCGCACCTAGCCAACTGCCACACCTATCCAACTGCAGCCTAGTTACACAAACAAAAACAAAAAGTAGGACAGTGTCTCACCAAGGAGGGTTGTATATGGTGGCAACTATCTGTGAACCTAGGACTGAGGTTGGGGGAAGCACTACAAGTTGAGGCTAGCTGGGCCTGAAAGACAAATGACCTCATGAGGGTCACACGCACCTACCCAATGGCTCTTAGGCATGTAACTTCCTAATGTAATGACAAGATAACCCAGTAACAAAATATATACCAGGTAGTGAAAAATGAGGCTGAAAACTTTTAAGGGGACAAAAATCTACACACTAGTTTGGTTTGGGCTTAGAAATATTTGTTCTATAATTTCTTAGAGTGTACATTTATTCACTCAAGCAGTGTTCACTGAGATCCTGCCGTGAGCAACCCTTGATGAGAACCTGAGAAACTGCAATAAGCTATATAGTCCAAGGACTCCCATTCTGATGGGGGCAGGGAGTCTGGGGAACAGTGGTTAATCATTACAACAGAAAGCCTGATGGAAAGATTACAGGCAGAAAAGGTACAGTGCCCGAAGAAGAGTGACAATGGAGACCATGGTCACAGGCACCACGAAGGAGCCAGGCTCCGCTCTTAAGCATCTATAGTTTTAACAATGAGAAGACAAGGCCCACAGTCACATAGAGCATTATTGGGTGGGCCACCACTTCCATCCCAGCCACCTGGCTGGAGATTCCCACTTTCCCCCTCTACCACACCATATTTGTTGAGATAAAGCAAGTAGAGGGGAGGAAGCATTTTAGGTAAGGTAATGAGGGAAAGTTGGACCGAAGATGGATATCTGGAAGGTGCCTAAAGAATGAGCTACAGCCTTCCCTCTGGCAGCAATAGGACCAAAAGCACACCTGTCTCCTAAGCCACTCCTACCCTACTCTATGCCATCTATGGCAAAAACATCAAGTAGCTGAACAACTTATCTGTTCAAGAACTTGGGTTGAGCGAGACTGCAAACAAAGGACTGGTAGTCAAAATCAAATGAGAAGCTCAGTAAAAATTTACAGTTCAATATTAGTTTACAACGTACAACAATGCCTGAGAAATACCCCAAATTCCATATTCAGCATCGTCTTTAACCAAACTTTCTGCTTGCTGAGAATCATGTCCCCCTTGTCCAAATGACTGCCAAAACCAATCGAGTCAGCACGGAATTAATGGGGTTGCTACAATCTTCCCATCTATTTTGCAGACAGTTGATATATTTGAACAAAGAGCAGTCCTTGATATGTATCCTGGGGTAGTTTCTTCAAGAATCTCCTGGGCTTCCACAACAATCTCTTATCTTTATCTGCTTTCCAGCTTGCTCAAGACAAAGAGGAGACTGTCCATAAAAAACACAACTTACAACCTACAGATGTGGCTGCACAGGGGCAGTCTTTGGAGGGAAGAGTGAATCATATTCAATAAAAAGAATTCTTTTTTTTTGGGGGGGGGGTGCATCGAGGCAGGTTTGGAGCCTGTCCTGGAAATCTCTCTTTAGACTAGGCTGGCCATGAACTCACAGAGATCCCCTTGCCTCTGTCTCCCAAGTGCTGGGATTAAAGGGGTGGGCTATCTGGCAAGAATTCTTATGGTAAGAGTTACACAGGAACTGACAGGGTCTCAGACTTGGATTTCTGACCATCCTGACTCCTCTCCCTGGGTGCAGAGATGACATATGTACACCATTGTAAGTGGATTATGCAGTGCTGGGGCTCAAACTCATGCATGTTAGGCAAGTACTCTGTTGAATTCCATCCTTAGCCCTCTAGTCAATTTTTAATGGATTTGGGACCTGTTTGCTTGCAGGACAGTGCAAGGAAAGACATGGTTCTGGGACTCCGAATTCAGTTCTGAGAGTAACCCATCATGGTGCATAGTGACAATGGTTATTTATTTGATGATTGCTATACTCTGGCAGACTAAGGGTTATATATCAATTTATAAGATACAAGGAAAATATTAAGCATGGTGGTACCCACCTATCAACCCAGCACTTAGGAGGCTAAAGCAGGCAGATTCAGATAAGTTACATATAAGACTTTAGACACACAAAGATAGGATAGATGATGGAATATTTTCTTCAAATCTTGCTAAATATTTATGGACTAAATATTGCTTACTGTGATGCTTATTTGATAACTGTTGTGTGATATATTTTGCTTTTTTAAGGTTAAAACCCTTCTTTTAGACAGAAAAGAGGAGATGATGGGAGATATCATTCTATAAATATGTTTCTCATACTGGTTAATGAATAAAGCACTGTTGGCCATTAGGAAAGCAAGATAGGTGGGACTAGGAGATAAGGAGGAAATAGGAAGTAGTTAGGAGGAATCAAGATGGAGAGACTGGGGAGACCAGACGCCTGCGGTATTCCCCTGTAAGATGAGACCACGTGGAAATACATAGATCAACAGAAATGGGTTAATAATTAAAACAAAGCTAGCCGATAAGAAACTAGTACCTGGCCAACAGCATTATATCAAATACAGAGTCTCAGTGTGTTAATTGAGGCAGGCGCGGCGGCGAGGCCATACCAGCGGCGGGCGGAAAAAACCATATTCCTTACAATTCAAAGTCAGCTTGGATTAATCAGTGGCTTTCCAGGACTGCCTGGGCTTCATGGACAAATTTGTTCCCACCCTACCACACCTCCATCCTTTAAAAAAAATCTACAAGTGAACTTTAGTAGTACAGCTGTGTTTAAAGGGGGCACACTCCGTGTTCTCAAGCTGGCCAAACAGGAAAGGCTTACAGAGGGAGAAGAAGCAAAAGAAGCATTATTTAGGGAAAAGCCTCTTTTTTTTTTTTTTTTTTTTTTTTTTTTTTTTGGTTTATATACTTTGTTTCATCTCGACAGACACTGGCCTGAGACACAGCCAGAAACTGAGAGATTGGGGCAGGCTGGCTGTGACTAAAATCCACCTCCACTTAGGTCCAGGGCTGAAGCAGGTGTCACTCAGCCCCAGTGCTCTGCTTCCCACCAAGAGTTTTCAGTGTGACAGCTCAGCATCAAAGCCTGTTCACAGGCTTGACAGACAGATGTCTGTCTTCACTGGAGAAGCTCTGGTTCAAATAGGGAAAATGTTCCTAGGTGAGAGCGGGGGTGGGGGTTTGGAGACACCCTCCCTCTATGTAGTTTACCTTTCTACTTTAAGTCAGAGTAAATAATCCTATGACTCCAGTGACTGTAAGTGACTCTGGCCTCTCTGTGGGTGGATCACTTTATGCCTATTGAAGGATTCTACACCTGTCCTATGTCAACAACAAAAAAGCCCCACGTAGCACTACCTTTTATGCGTGCTAGCCCAAGCACCAGCATGAACAGTGATAACACCTGACAAGTAGGGACAGGCTCTTCACTAAACTCTGCTTGCTCACACTCTTCAGCAAAACTATTCAAATACCTGGAGATGCCAGGAGTTTTCCACAGCCCACAATTAGGGCGTACACAAATAATACACCAAAAGGGTTGTTCGTTAAGGATGTGTTTGTGTGTGTGTGTGTGTGTGTGTGTGTGTGTGTGTGTGTTGTCTCCTTCTAAGGCAGGAAAACCCTTAATAAACAGGAACATTTGAGTGTGGGGATGGCACTCAAGAGCTGCAGTTACTTGGTTTACATTCTCATGGACACACAGCACATCTATGTTTTAGGACACTGGCAATCTTACCATCTAAGGGAGACACTGAGTGCTGGCTACCGTGATAAAGTTTGCCATTTCAGCCTCTAGGATCATGCCAAAACGAATGTCTCAGATAAAAAGACAGCAGAGTTAAGTGATAGTGGTTTTTTTTTTTTTTTTTATTGATATGCTTTTACATGTTCAAGATAGATGCTTTGATGTTTTAGATAGCACTGCCTTTAATTCCCCAGACAGTCTCAGATCTCTCTTTTGGCTTTTGCGTATGCAGGCCTCTCCACCTGGGTGTTCTCCTGCTCACAGTGAACGCACTTCTCATCTCTCTTAGTCCACATCTATCTATACATCGCAAGATACTAACTTCTTTCCAGAAGTCTTCCTGACCTCAGCAATTCGGAGTAGTTGTTTGGGTTTTGGTGATTTCACTCAAACAATGCCTTCAATTTTGTTTTCAGCACGAAATGCTTATCACCAGCTGACAGTTCAGGACTATATGTAATCAGTGTCTGCTCTGAACACTAACTGCTTGGTTCATTTTGCGTGTGTCTGCATATGGGTATACATGGACATAAGTCCATATGGAGGCCAAAGACTGGTACTGGGTACCTTCCTCAATTTCTGCTCTACCTTACACAGAATCTCTGACTGAACCCAGGCTGGCCACCAGCAAACACCATGGTTCCCATGACAGCTGAGATTACAGCTGTGCATTGTTGAGCTCATCCTTCTCCTTTTTTTCCAATTATTTATTTTATTACCTTTAGTGCACTGATGCTTTGTTCGCTTGTATGTCTGTGAGAGGGTGTTGGATCTCCTGGAGCTGGAGTTCACAGACAGTTGTGAACTGCCATGTGGGTGCTGGGAATTGAACCGGGGTCCTCTGGAAGAACAGCCCGCGTTTTAACCACTGGACCATCCTTCTAGCCCCGAGTTCATCTTTAAGTGGGTGTTAGGGATCAAACCTAAGTTCTCATGCTTATGTGTCAAGCACTTTACCAGCAGGACATATCTCCAGTTCTAACCCTCCCCCACCCCATTTATTTTTAAATTTAATTTTGTTCAGAATGATGTGGCATGATAATAAAAGACCCAGAATCAGATATTGGGGTTCAAGCTTCAAGTTGAAGATCAGAGAAACAAAGCAACTGGACACTAGCTCTCACTCTACCTCAGACTGAAAGGGCTGTTCCTGCCTCCAAAAGCTCTCACCAAGCCTCAGACTGCTGCCTCTCCTCAGGGAGGTTGGAGAAGCTTGAGACTTCAATGTCTTCCTAACCTCAGTGTGGCTGGAGAACGAATGCCTGATACTGTCTTATTCCTCCCCAATGCTGGGATTAAAGGCGTGGGATCCCAGGTGCTAACACAGGTACTGAGATTATCTTTGTGTGAGCTGTTCCTCTTTAGAGTTGGATCAATCTTGTGTACATCTGGGTGGTCTTGGAATCACAGAGATGCACCTACCTCTTAATCCTGAGTCCTAGGATTAAAGGTTTGTACCTCCACCTCTTAGCTTCTGGCTGCTGGGATTAAAGTTGTGTGCCACCACTACTTGATCTCTATAGCTTGAGGCTGGCTTTGCTTTCTGAATCATCAAGCAAGCTTTAATAAACCATAAATAATATACCACCACAGAATGAGATAAGTATGTAATTTTATATAAACTTTTTAAAAAGACTTTCCTTCCTCTAGTTTGGTCAAAAGCTTTCTGAACAATGCTAACTAATGATAAAGGAGACTAAGAAGTTACTGGGGTATGAAGGACAAGGCATTATTCACTTAGTGAATGGCATCAAAGAACTACTCTAAGAATCACTGTCCTCGGTGTGATGTGGCTGACTATGTAAGTAAACAAGGCTGAGTGAAAGGTGTTTGCCACTGAGATTAACCACCTGAGTTCGATCCCTTGAACCCACACAGTGCAAAGAAATGGTTCCCCAAAATTGTCCTCTGACACACACACAAACACACACACCCAATTAATAAGTGTAATAAAAATATGAGAAATAAGTAAACACATGAAATGAATATATTAACTTCTCATGTTTGATCCTCACTAAAGGCAGAAACCAGATCACACAGGTGACAGACAGTGAATATGTGGTCCCTTCATATCACACAGGTGACAGTGAGTATGTGGTCCCTTCACATCACACAGGTGACAGACAGTGAGTATGTGGTCCCTTTAACAAGCCATATGGATGGTTTCAGAAATGAGACAAAGAGTCACATTTTATGATCTTCAGTAATCGAAGGGCACAAGGAAGGAAGTCTTTCCAAGCCAACAGCAGAGCCTTTCAAAGCCACTGCCAGTGCTCTGTGCCATGAGGATCTCATAATACCTAATCTGCATAATTGAGATTTATTAACTAAGCTGAATATGATTCAAGATTGTACAAATTAACTTACCTCAACATATGAAATTGGAAATATTCCTATTTTGTCTGCCAGCATTCCCTCAGCCCAGTTTTCATCCACTCTGCGGATCACCGTCAGTACGTCATCCTGAAGAAACAACAAATCATGAGTCTCTCTGATCACATTAAATTTATCACCTAATTAGCATCCTAAATAAAGGGACTGAAGCTTTAACAGTAGATGAATTAAAATTCTGTAATGTGTCTTTAGTACACAATACTCAATGTTTTCATAAACTAAACAGGACTGCCAGTCAATCTGAGGTCTTTTAACTTTTGTTATTACATTCACTGTAGTGGTTGGCAGTGGGGGAGCAAGCAATACTTGCATGTGGATGTCAGAGGACAACATGGGTGAGGTGGCTTTTTCCTACCATGTGAGTCTTAGTGAGCAAACTCAAGTTACCTGTCAGGCTTGGCAGCAAGTGCCTTCATCAACCTAGACATCTTGCCAAACCCTAAGATGTTCTTAGACATCTTTAAAACTGCAAACTTTTACCAAGAGGCCAGATGCTAATTTTTGGAGCAGTAAATTGCAACTCAAAGGCCACCGTCCTAGCATCTTGGATATCTGTTTGAATTGTTCCCAGATATCTCTCGCTATATTTGATAATGCAGATAATGCTCAGTGAAATACACAGTCTACTGCTTCACTTCACAAAAGCACAGTTTTCTGTTTAAAATTCGAAACCATCTCATTAATTCAGTAAATACATTCCCATGTGCTTTTTAAGCAAGGAAATCTACATGTAAAGTAAGAAGTAATGATGTTTCATTTGTTCTTTGGAATTGCATTTCAGCATCCCTGGATGGCACACACACATGCTCCCTTTAAAGTGGCCCAGAAATCTAAACAGGAAAATGAGGCTACAAAAAAACAACATTCAAATTATCCTTCGAAGAGGTCGACACACAAAAGTACTTTCCTAGTGGCCTGAAGCCCGCTTCTGGTATCTTCAGAAGCACAGTAACAGGGTTCACACAAACAATTTTCTTTTTTTTGAAAGATGAAATGCCAGCCCTATTCCAGGTGTGCAGGAATAACCTGAAAAGCTGAAAACAATCTCCTGGATACCTCACCTTTGCGAAGGGAAGGCAATCTTTGTCAGCCTCCTTGTCTTTCACTTCAAAGTCGTAAAGTGCTTTGCACTGAGGTGGGGGCTGAGGTAAAGGTTTGATGATCTGCACAAAGTTGGTGGGGAAAAAGCCGTGGACCCCGTTGACTTCCCCATGGTACCAATTTTCATCCACTTGTCTTCGCAAAATGATGATGTCGCCTTTGCTGAACTTAAGGTCTCCAGGCTCTTTTCCTTCGTAGTTATATAATGCTTTGGCACATGGTAACTGAGGTATACCCTTAAAGAAAGAGAGGGGTGTCAATGAAATAACAGCCACATAATGTCTCTGAAAATATGATTGCATTCTTGTTGTCTTTAAGTCACGATCAAACCTACCAACTTGGCCCTTAGAAGAAAATCTTACATAAAAACCTAATTACATTTACTAAAATCAAATACAAAGAGCATGGTATCTGTATTATCCGAAGTACAGACTCTATGCCTAAATTTAATATAGTGAAGCTTTTGGTTTTGTTTGCCTGGAATTATTGTCCAAGCCTGTTTCCTGGTATGAAATTCAAAAATTCATAAAAACCAAACTTAGTTTTTATACGAATCGTTTATTCATCAAGATAGATGATACAGTTGGAGAAGCAACATTTAAGACAAAAGCCTAATTTATCAGCTTCATAACTTCTCTTAAGCAGATTAGATTTTGGTCAAGCATTTTCTGATGTGACTTTTAATTTGAGAACCAGATCTTAATCTTTTATGAACTAAGTACATATATATTAAGACTACTTTTTATGGCCAAGTATGGAATATAGCAATTAAGACAACCCCAGAGCCTGAGCATACTAGTTAACACTACTTGATACAGCCTGAAGTCACCCGGCAAAGTCACCGTGGAGCACTTGTCTTTATGAGGTTGGTCTTTGGACATCATAGGTGAATGTCTTGACGGCTAAAAGTTGGTTTTTGAGGGACTGTCTTGATTGTTAAGGATTTTTCTGTGTGGGCTGTCTTGATTATTAAGGGTTGGCTGTGTGGGGCTGTCTTGATGAAGGTTGGCTGTGTGGAGCTGTCTTGATAAAGGTTGGCTGTGTGGGGTTGTATTGATTGCTAAGGGTAGGTTGTGTGAAGCTGTCTTGTCTTCATTGTTAAGGGTTGGTTGTATAGGATTTCTTGTTGACTGTTAATTGACATAAGAAGGTTCAGTCCACCATGGGCAGCACCATTTCATGAACATGCATTCCTGAGCTATATAAGAAAGATAACTAAGGAGGATCCTGTAAATCAGTCATCAGTTTTTTTCCCCCCCATGGTTTCTGTGTCAAATTCTCTTTGACTATTACCCAGGGTATATGCCAAATAAATCCTTTACTTGTTGTTTTTGGCCAGAATGTTATCACAGCAACAGAAAGGAATCCAGAACACTAGCCTCTCAAGCTTTATAATCTGCAAGTTTTAGACATGGTCTTTTACAACTTAAGATATTCAACATGTTCTTCCTGGCTAAGTAGCATCATGAGACTGAGTAACACGGAAATGAGATTTTTAAATATTGCAGTCTGGTTTTAAAAGGGAAGTTAAAAAATGTGTGCACTTCCAAGACAATTTAATCATCCAATGAATTCACTATGACACTTCCCAATGGCTTTTGGACCCATCTGCGAACATTAGTCAGCACTTTAAGATGCCTGGCCTCCCTGTAGCACTGCTGCCTATCACTGATACAGAGGATAAACATTGAATCACATACATGTCTAATAATTCACAGAATTAGACCACAACCTTCCACTCCAAGTATCTTCACCCAAGTACCTAACCTTCCGCTCCAAGTATCTTCACCCAAGTACCTGTCCACGTGGAACACACTCATCAAGCTTTTACTTTTTCACCAGGCAATGTGCTACTGCTAAAGACTTTAAAAGGAATAATGCATAGTTCTCCTTGAGGGACAAGGCAGGTGAATCCAATGATGGAAACATCCATTGATAACGGGAAGAGAGATTAGCAGATGGGGAAAATGAAATATTTCCCCAGGGCTGCATGGAAATGTAAGGGGTTGGCTAAACAAAGCTGGGTTAAGGGGGTAAAAAGGAAAATGGGAAGCATTCCACCAAGAGGGAATAGTACTAGAAAGGACCACCAGCAGGGACACAGGCATGGAAGAGCATTAACAACATAAGGTTCAAGAGATACACCAGTGGTATCAAATTTACAGTGGGTCTTGAACAACACTGTTAACAGTCTTGGATCAATAGCTCCCTTTGAGCAAAACTCAAGGGTTTGAAGCCCAGGTGTATATATCACACTGTGGTGCAGGCAGATGAAGCTAGCAGAAAAAAAAAAAAAAATAGAAAATGGGATAGCAGGTAGACATAGCTGTACAATGGCTGATTTCCTTTTAAAGTTTAATCTTTCCAAGAAAACAAAGGAGTACATGTGTTCTTGTTTCCACACTCTACTCATATATACACTCATAGATACAAAGATGATCAATCTTTAACACTTTGGATGGGGACAAAGCTTTAGAATAGTTTCCAACAATTAGCTTGTTTTATAACCAGTCTACCCAGACCTCTTTGCTAAATATTTCTGTTTGAATTAAGGCAAATAGTAATTCTTTCTCTCAAGATGTCATTTGGCAGTCACCTTGCCTTGGCTTGGTCCATGTGATGCTAAGTAAAATGACTCTGAACATCAGTATTCTTGGAAGACATGAGTTGAGCCTTCTAGAAATACTGATGTCCTCCTGTGACCTTTTGGAATCCTGCCTTAAGATATAGCTTCTAATGGCATAACTCTTGCTGCTTGACCTTGATATGATCTTGTAAACATGTCCGCCGCTGTGCCCTCTGGTTCCTCCCACATGCTCTTTGCAATGCCATGAACTCTAATTATATTCTATTCCTATTCAACACCCAATTTTGTGGAAGGTAGAATTCAAATCTCTGTCTATCTTCATTCCATTCTTTGCTATATTAAGTATTTCTGAAAGCCTGGTTATCTCAGTTTAGCAATATTTCCTAAAGCCAAGTTTAAGGAAATAAATAAACATTGCTGGAGAGGGGGGTAGAAGGGACTGACAAGGGCATGACAAGAGATGGAGATAACTCTTGCATCTGATGAGACTGTGAAAGGCCATGGTGGATAGAAACAGGTTCTATCAGTGTAGCTACTTATTGGCTGTGTGACCTTGGGCGGGTGAGCTCCCTGTACCCTGACTGTGTCATATGGAATTATGGTGAGGATTTGGTGAGCTTATGCATTTAAATTCCATGAAATAGCCTAGAAGGAGCTAAATGCTTCATTTGTGAACTATCGTTGTCATCATCACCATCATCACTGATCAGTGTGGAAAGCCTACTTGGTCACCAGTGAAATGGGGTGCTTGACAATGCATTTGTTTTCATGCAGCTGAACCCCTTTTACTCTTGGATGGATTCACACAGCAATTACAATACATGTCTGTATGAATGTATGTATGCATTTACACACATGTATGTATACACACACACACACATACATATACACACACACACACAAACACACACATATATATGTGTGTGTTTGTGTGTGTGTATTTTTCTCTGTACAACGATGGGAAAAATGTTCCTCCCAGGAAGTGCTCAAGATTTTGAAATGTTCATTTCTGAAGCACACATTTGTTTTCTGAGATGAATTCATTCATCTTCTGGTTGCACAGAAGAAATTACAAATTCACTGACACGCACCGTTTAATAGGGGATGGCATTTTAGATGTGGCTGTAGTTCATCTTGACAGGGCTCATGTAAGGCATTGGAAGCCTGCATGAATTAATTGGAAATCCTATTACAAACTCAGTGACAAATAACTCTATTCACCATTATGGCCCGTTCTCTCAATTTCAGCCGCACACACCTCAATTAGCTCTGTTTGGCCGGCTCCACACCAGATTCATGCCAGACAAACCCACACACCAAGATTCAGATGTAGCACTCTTAGAAACCATTTTCAGCTGCTCCTTGAAGAGATCTATAAAGCTTTTGTGATATGCTGATGTGGAAATGGAGGGAATTTATTTCTTTACAGATCATTTCCACACTCCAGTGGCCTAATGGACTTATTAACTTTCCCACAAAGTGAATCTATTAAGTGCTCCTAAAATCATCAAGCATCCTTAATAGAACAAGTAGCAACTGGAAAACCTATTATGATGATGGTGCTATGCATTATGGTTAGCCCGGGGTTACTGGCCCCCATGCATCCAAAACTTCATTAATTCACACTGACTTGCTAAATGTTGACTGCCACGGTTATTTCAGTGATCAATAACCACAGAGAAAGGGTCATAAAACTTATGGCAACCGAACCCACGAGCAGACATTTGTGCATCTGGTAGTGTTTTTCTATGGTGTTCTTTCTTCAATTAAATTCTAAGACACTAAAAAGCCAGTTTGTGTCAAGTTTCTCAAAAGAAAGGCTTCCCACATTAAATAAAATGAATTCTCTCCTGATTTCAAATCGAGCAAAGTTCAGTGATCTTTAGAAAACTTATTCCCACACAGACTGTAGATGATTAAGGATAAATGGTTTAACGACTTGGAAGAGCAATAAAAGAACACATTTTCCTGCAACATCTGAAGGGGAAAAAAGCAAAACAATTGGTTTGAAAAAAAAAAAAACCCTGGGACTAGTCTTGTGGGTAAAATACATCTCAAGCCCAGGGAGGCAAGGCCTTCCCATTCATCTCCTCCGAAAGGTCTGAGAGTCGTGTCATCACCCCGGCCTCTGCCCTCTGTGCCTTCAGCTGCTTGTCTTCTGGATCCTCACATCAGGCCAAGGCCCCGGAGGAACCACAGGGCTTAGATTTCATTTGGAGACTTTCACTTGGCTACACATGAAAGGGAGGCTTAAAAGGAGAGAAAGCCAGAGAGAAACAGCACTGCAGTCTAACCTGGGGTGTGCGGCTGTCATTCATGTAGGCAGCCTTATCAAAAAGCTTGCCAGAAGAGAGACAGGCCAAGTATTAGCACAACTCTTTGTCAGCAGCAATTTCAATAAATGCTGAATTATTAATTTGTTTGTTAAAAAAAAAAAGAGCAGGGCAGTGGATCCACTTTACTTTGCAATTAATGTTTGCTTCTGAATTACACATTCAAGTTGTTACAGCTGACATTAAACCCCTCACACGATCAGCACAAAAATATTTGTGATTAAATGCTTTCCACTTTCATCTCTGCACCATCAAGCACACTCCAATATATCTGGCAAAATGTTACTTGATGAGCCAGCTGAGAGTCCAACAGGTAAATAAAACACTCACTGCCAATTTATTTCATGGACTCAAAATGCCAATGTCCAGATATACATGCAAGGCGGCCTCTCTAAATTCAGGTGCCTTCATGCATTTCTTACTGCTCCATAAAGTAAAAACAGATTCAACGACCCACTGAAAAGAAAGTCTAAAAGACTCTCTTACAGCAGGAATGGCTATAAAATGTGAATTCAGTTATATCCAAATTGGCACTTTGCTCTGCCTGATTCTAGCTCAACTTCCAAAAACTTGTCAGAAGAAGAAGAAGAAAAAAAAAAAAAACAAACAAACAAAAAAAAAACCAGAGGAATAAAGAAACAAGACACAGTAGTACACACAGAGAGGTACAGTAGTACACACAGAGAGGTAAGTGGCATGGTGGCTTAAAAATTAATTTTAAAAATTAAGTCATTTATTTGGGTATGTGTGCATCTGTGCATCATATGTGAGTATGTGTGACCTCTACAATCATGTAGGGATCAGAAGACAATTTTGTGGGGTCCTAGGGATTGAATTCAGGTCATCAGCCTTGCACAGCAAGCTCCTTTACCCACTGAGCCATCTCACCTGGCCAATATAATATACTTACTGGTCATTAAGAATAAAGCTTTGTTCTCAGGGTGTCCAGGTCAGCTCATTACCCAAATGCGATTGGGTTCTCACTTAAAATGTTTCAATTTTAATAGAAGGCCTGCCAATAATTACTACAAGCTATATTTCCAAAGCAGTTGGGGGAGAGGTATTTGGGCATCTCAGATCTGTTCTTAGACCATGTGTATTGTTTGTTGTTTTCTCTAACACTTACACGTAGAAAGCATTATGACACACGACTATTACCACCTCCTTAAGCTTCTGCAATCTCACTCATCCCAAATTTGTAAACAAAAACTTATGTGTAAGTGCTCTGCAGTGATGGATTGCACCCCAGAGCTCTAAATATCCTATCATAACTTAAAACCTACCAGTGCTTTGTAAATAATCAGCACTTCAGGGGAAAAGCCTTCCCCACTTACTTTTATTTATTTATTTTTTTTTTAATTTTAGGGTGCCCAGGAACCAACACTGGGCTTGGATCCATGCTAGGTAAGACCTCTCCTTCTGAGCCACACCCCAACCCTACACACATCCATTCTGTCCATTCTCCTGCCCTAGCACCACACGCATGCAAGCATGCATGCACGCGCACGCGGCACGCACACATACACAGCTGTTTTCTTTAGCTTTCTCTTGAAGCATGCCTCTTTATCTAGCCAACCTTTCTCCCCTACTCCAGACCTGGTTTCAATTTCACTCTAATTCAAGAAGGTGGACTGACATAAGCCAGCCTAAGAGGATGGATAACAGGACACTTTGGTACCAGAAAACAAAAAGCTTATATTTTAAAAAGTGAGAGAGAGAAAAAAAAACTAAGACGGAGAGGTAGAAAGAACCAGCAAAATGAAACCACGGTAGCAAGAATAACTCCTGAAACATGGTCTTGTCAATATCAACAATGTCTTTACTATCTAGCGATGATCCCCAGTGACCTCTTAAATCAAATTAATGTTCTAAATCATTGGTTTTATGGCCCTCAGCTTGGGTTGACCGTTCCACCTCATATTTTCCACCCCCAGCAAGCAAAGCAGTTGCTGTCATCACCTCCAGGCTCACACATGCTATCCCCCCACCACCAGAAGTTATTGTGAGCAGCCCAAGTCTCCTGCCCCCAGCCCTGGTGCTCAGCCAGGTTTTTCTACTCTCTACCTGCGACTGTGGAACAATCTTTGCACACTGCAAATATGTATTACTCTAATTGGTTAATAAAGAGCCGATTGGTATATATCTGACCTTGGGTGGGACAGCCAGACTAGGAGGATGCTGGAAGAAGAGGGGCAGAGCCTTGGGAGTCCAGAGGGAGATGCAGAGGAAGTGGCAGATGTACATGTCCCACTGAGATAAGGTACTGAGCCATGTGGTAGAACACAGATAAAAATATGGGTTAATTTAAGTTGCAAGAGCTAATTAGTAGCAAGCCTGAGCTATCAACTAAGCACTTACAATTAAGTCTCTGTGTGATTATTTGGGACCCTGCTGGCAGGACAGTGCTGATTGTTGGTGGAAAACTCTCCCTACAACCTGCAGTTGATAATCACACATCATTTCTTTTGCTGGCATTTTTTTTTCTACTTGGGATGGCTGCTTCTGTTGTTTGTGATGGTATAAATGAGGCCAAGATCAGACAGCCAGGTCTGGTGTGGGTCAACAGGTGGTCCAAGCTCTGTCTCCTTGCAAAGATTCTCCCCACCCCATCTAACAGAGGTGCTGTCCTTATGTGTACCCAAACTGCCCTACTCATACTATCACACTATTTACTTTACTCAGTATAGGACCTGTCCCCACCCCCACCACAGCATCCTGTACTGTGGGACTAGGTATTATCCATCTTGATACCCTGAACACCTACCTCAATGTCTGTGAATAAATTCTAGCTGGAATGAAAAATAAATGCTGTTATCCCTAGAGGGCTGAATGCTAACATGTGGATGGACAAGTGGAAGAAAATTATATTCAGGGAAAAGCAAGTAAAAAAAAGACAGTTGTGTGGGTAGGTTTAACAGCTTTGAATATACTGTACAGTACACATGGTCATCTATTTATGAGTCTCTAGGGCTGACTGCTATGTTGTCCTTTTGAAGTTATCTTCCATGCACCCGCTGTGTGCTACATGGCAGGCATGGGATTCTGAAATGTGAGTGGCATATGAACAGTAAAGGAGGAGGCACTCCACTCCTGGAGTTCTGGGAAACCTGAGACCCTCAGAAGGGATCCAGAGACACCTAGGAAAAGTGAACAAGTCCTGCTAATTGATAGCCACATCCACATACAGACCCACATCCAAGTACAGAAAGCATTCTGGATGTGAACAGTTGAATGCTTTCTGTGAAGCAAATTGCTGGCATTTGAAAAATGTAAACCAAACTATGTAGCAAACCACAGCAAACAAATATTTTCCTTGCAAATTCATTCAGCGGTTATGAGGAAATAGTCCTATCGCTGATTTATAGGTTTTTCTTGGATAGTCTTAAAAGGGGAGTGTCCAACTGACAGACAAAACTCTAAAACAAATCTTATGAATGTCTTTAAAGGGATACAGTAATTGGGGATATAATTCCCTGCAGTGAAATGCAGGAAATTCATGTCACTCACTGTCCTGAATGTTTGTTTGCTATTTCACTATGTGCTACACAACTGAGATACTATTTTGCAGAGAGCACTGAAACTTACTGGGGAAATCGGCTGCAGTAACTTGATTTACTAGCTTGATGGCATGATGGGAAATATTTCCTGGCAAAATATAAAGTGTCTGCCTGTTGGAAAGCAATTTGGTTCTTGGTAAAGCAGCTGCCCTTTCCCTGCCCTGTACTAAACACCTCCCCTGGCCTGGGGCTGAGGGTTAGACAGACAGGAGTGGCCACATATCAGGAACTCTGTATGTCCTCACAGAAACCCCGGCAAGGAAGAACAAGGAGAAGGCATAAGAGTAGCATGTGCTATTGTAAATATCTTTCAAGAATCCAAATCAAATCTGATGACTTGATCTCATATTTGTGCATGTATGTCTTTGTGTTTTAGGACCCTGGAGGAAGTATGCCCACATAACTTAAATAGTGAATGTGAAAAATAGTTTTTCACAATTAAAACAACATTGCAATAGATCCAAGCATGCGTGGTCAATAGACAAAAGGGCCAAGGCGATTTGACTGTAGGAAAGACAAGCCTATCAAAAGATCCTAGAGCAATTGGGATGTGAAGAGACTTGACCCTTCTCTCATACCACATGAAATAACTAACTTCAGGTGACTTCCACAATCAAATGTGAAAGCAGAAACTTTAAAGTTTTCTAGGGGGAAAACAGAAAATATTTTAGTAATGAATTAGGAGAAAGGGAAAAATAAAAGCTAACCATAAAAGTTAATAAACTAGACTTTCTTAAAATTGGATAGCTCTGTTTATCCAAGACACAATGAAGAAAATGAAAGTGTAAGGGCTAGGTTGGGAAAATATTTTCTTTCTATTTTCTTCCTTCCTGTCTTTCTTCTTTCCTTTCTTTCTTTCTTTCTTCCTTCCTTCCTTCCTTCCTTCCTTTCTCCTTTTGTTTTTTTCAAGGTAGGTTTTCTCTGTGTAGCTTTGGAGAATGTCCTGGAGCTCACTCTGTAGATGAGGCTGGCCATGAACTTCAGAGATCCCCCTGCCTCTGCCTCCTGAGTGCTGGAATCAAAGGTGTGCATCACCACCGCCCAAGGGGAAAATATGTTCAATGTTAAATTCTAACAAAAGACTTAACACAGAAACACAAGAACTCCTATGAATCAACAAGAAGCAAACCATTTGCTTTTGGAAAGGGACAAAAGAGGGGTTGGAGAGATGATTTGGTAGTCACCACCACCAGTGGCTTAAGAAACACACTACCCGTTAGTGCAAATATCCTACATAAGGTATCATGAGATCATGCTGATCGAGCACTCAGGACAAACCAACTGTGACAGAAATCAGAATAGCATGTCCATGTGAAATGGGACGTGTATAGCAAGAGGCGTGGGAAAGACTTTCAAGGCTACATTCTGCATCTTGGCAGGGACATGAGGTACCCAGGTGAACACATACCAAAATAAAATAAACTGTTCACTTGTGAACCATACTTCACATGTAAATGTTACCTCAGTTAAATTTTTTTAGAGCTAAAACTCAGAAGCAGCTTAGCCTGTATCAGTACAAAAGAGGGAATGCAAAAATCCAGAGTGAATAAGCTATAGTGCCCATCAACAGAATGGCAAAGCCAGGAAAACAAGCAATCTGAAGTATGAGATGGGCATGATCAACTTTTTGTTACTGCAACATGCACCATGACTTTGTTCCCTCCAAAGTTCATGTTTGAGATGTGCATAATCAAGAACTCTCTCTCTCTCTCTCTCTCTCTCTCTCTCTCTCTCTCTCTCTCTCTCTAAGTAAGTCTCAAACTTTGTGTTGAGTATTTTCATATCTCTCCTTGGCTGGATGTGGCATAGGGGCTGTGTGTGGATACACTAGAGAGAGCAGACACTGTTCCAAAAGGAAAGCTATCTCCAAGCTACAATCTGACTCTGCACTGAGCATGTGATGGCCTCCCCACCCGTCCAAGATACACTCTAAATCTTATGAATAAAGGAAGACAGAACTACTACGACATGCACCGTCATTTGGGGGCAGATCAAAGATGATGAAAATATGAGAAAATATGATGGACAGGCCGCAGAACTGAGATGCATTAATAGGGTGGTGCTCAGAGTTCAGCTTTCAACACCATGAAAAGGTCTTGCACAAAGAGAGCAAGACCAGTTCATATTCACTGAAGAAGAAACACAGCTTAGATGGATGCATGCATTATTTAAGATGGATAAAAGAGTCGCCTGGCAGGGAGAGCTGTTAAATATTGCAGTGGATTATGATAGCTCCTACACTTGGAGACTTGTGAAGATAGGACCATCTCACAAACCTGGCTCTGCTTACAGGCAGTGGTTTCTAGGAATACTATGAGCTCTTTAGCAACCAAACTATTTGAAGAATTATTATTGATTCTTGTCCTATTTCTCTTTGAAGGGTAGACTCAAGAGTCAGTGTATTGGCTAGGTTTTGTGGGTTGATTTGTTTTGTTTTGTTTTTTCTTGCCAACTAGACACAACCTAGAGTCATCTGGGAAAAGGAAACTCAACTGAGAAAATGCCGTCATCGGAATGGCTTGTAAGTAAGTCTGTGCAGCATTTTCTTGATGAATGACTGATGTGGGAAGACCCAGCCCACTGAAGATGGTTCCACCCCAGGGCAGGTAGGTTGTCTTGGGTTGTATCCGAATGTAATTGGAGCAAGCTATGAAGAGCAAATCAGTAAATAATGTTCCCCCATGGTCTCTGCTTCAGTCCCTGTCTTGCCTTCCCCTGATGATGGTCTCTTAGCATGGTGTTTTGTCATAGCAGCAGAAAGTATCTAAGACAATTAGCATTGAAGCAAGGTACAGGGGTCGTACAGGAGGTCAGCAAGGATACACTTAGAAAGTAAACAGACACAGAACTTATAGAAACACAAAGCTAGACAGCCTGGATCCTTCAAACCTATTGTAACCTGCTACAGTGTCCTTAGGAAAATCTGGGCGTGCTGTCGTCAGCCAGCCAGCCAGACTGCCTTTTATCTACTTATTTAAGCCATGAACCAGTCACACGGGGCGTGCATATATCATCTTTCCTACCCTTCAAAGGCGTGTTCTGCCAGTCAATTAAATGTGGAGCAGAGAAAAGACTGAATAATTACTTCAGAGAAACAACCTCTTAGTTTCAAATAAATTCATTACAAGGACAATCAAAATCAATGCCATGGAAGCCCCAATACAGAACCAAGGTCTTTAAAATACAATTAAGTCTCTTCATATTTAACATAAACAAAACAACTCCCAAATCCTATACATGGAATAACAAAAATGGTAGCCAACAATGGTAGCCTTAGTGCTCCCTCAGCTGAGCACTCCTTCCAACTGTGGGAAATGATGCTTGAAAAATATTTCAGAAACATTCTGTGGTAATAATAATACTTGGAGAAAAAACTAATGGACATTCCTCTCTGATTTCTCTGGAAGGAAAAACGACAGTACACGTGCAATGTACAACTTTACCAGTAGGTATATGCATGTTTCACTGGAGCACGCCTCTGAAAAAAATAATTCCAGCCAAAGAATGACAATCACCTCAAATTAAGCATAAAGAAATAAAGCAATGAAGGGGGAGAAGACTTAATGGCTAAGCTAGCTCTCCAGCTCCCATCATACTCCAGATAATTAGACAATGAGATATGAATTAGAGATGTCTCCAACCAAAATGACCAGCTTATATACACAAGTTCCTTCCACCCACTCTCCTCTACCCTGACTCACCCCTCTTCTCTACCTCTCTCTCCCTTCATCCTTTGTACATATTTATGAGGTGCAGAGTGGGGAGTTGGGACTTGGAGCTCTTCCCACCTGCCTTCTCTCTTCCCTTCACTCCCTTTTCTCTCCTTTTTCTTCTTTCCTCCTTTCTCTCTCTCTCTCTTTCTGTTTGCTTTTGTTTTTGAGGCAGGATCTTGCTATGTAGTCCAGGTCAGCTTCAAGCTTACAGTGTAGTGCAGGCTGTTGACCCTCCTGCCTCTATCTCCTGAGCACTGGGACAGCAGGCATGCATTACTGACCTGGGCTCTTACTTACGTATTTGTTTACTTTTATTAAGCGCTTAACATAAACCTATGTGACAGCCACTTATGACAGGAGCAGCAGAGGACACAGCACACTCCCACAGGGAGCACCCTGGACACTCATTCTCCACCTTACTTTTTGGAGGCAAGATCTCCTTCTGAATCTGGTTAGCTAGACCAGCTGACCATCAAGCCCCGGGCATCCTCTTGCCTCTGCCTCTTGAGTGGATGCCATCACACTTGGCTTTTTACTTAGGTTCTGGGAATCTGATTCCTGGCCCTCATGCTTGCACAACAAGCACGGTACTGACTTACACATCTCCCCGGCACCAGGAACATATTTTCTGAGTATATAATAATAAGTAGAACTAAAGGACAGAGAACACACATACACTTGCCTCTTGTGGGCAGGTTATGGTGTGAAAGAGAGGAAACATGCAATCACTACTTTAAAACTTAACCTGAACCAGGTGTGTGAAATTTCAATAGATCTTTTTTTTTTTTTTTTAAAATAAATACATATAGACTACCAATACTACGAAGGGTAACCTTTTAACAACCTCACTTGAGAAACAAAACACGTTAAAAGCAATCAAAGCTCACTACATTTTACTTCTCCAGTGATACAGTAAATAAGCATAGAAGGAATGAAAAACTGACTTCTGCCTGTAAATGTCCCCCTTTAGTCCCACTCCAAACTGCTCCTAATTAATTAGCACACTCTAAGTAATTGACAACTTTCAGGCAGTAGCAATGCATCAGTTGAACACTCACTATCCCCATTGTTTAGACTCCCTCTCCATTACAACTAGACTTTCGACTTTGTTGTGCTAGATTCCTTTATGGACTGGGGGGAAAATTAGTAGTAAACAGACACAATACAGCAACAAAAACTAGGAAGAAAGAAGAGGAAAGGAGGACAAAGGTTGTCTCCGTGATCATGTGCTCTGTTTCTGCTTGCCACGTGACCCAGTGAATTGGTAGGATTTCACTTTTATGGGCTTATGGTGGCAGTGTGATCCAGTGGCGCTTGGAGCCTGGGGGTTAAGCATGTTAGCTTTGGGAGAAAACAATAACAGTCTAAATACCTTCCCTTGATACCAAAGGGGGTTAGCTCACCGAACACATGGAAATCACATGACATGGCATCTGCAAAAATACTGCCTTCTTACGCAAGTGTACAGATCAAATCACCATCCTCACTCCTGTTAAGAGGATACCATGTTAAAACGCTGGTTCATGCATGCGTGCATATGTGCGTATTTGTGTTTATGTAAGAGCTGGGAGAGAACGAATGGCCTAGATTCATTCCTGAACAGAAACAGCCCAGCCCTGTTTAATTAAGTCCAGCTTAATAAGACGGGGCTTGTGGCTTCTGCATTTGTGGGAGTTGCTAGTAAAGGGGATGCTGTCCCAGGAACTACAATTTGAGCTGCAAAGGAATCAAGGTCAGTCTTCTTCCCAAACTCCTGGCTGATTCTTCTTTCTCAGTTGCCTCAGGCCTCCATCTCTGAGTTCTTTCCCTATCTAAATTCTCTCCTAAGATGATGATCTCATCTACATCCTTCTTTGAAAGGCTTCGTACTAGAATCAACTCGGCAGTTTTTGGTGTCCTCCTCCTCCTTCTCTTCCTTTTAAAGTTTTCTGAGGCCCCACACCATTTAAATAGGCATCTCTGGTTTAGTCAGCAGCCTGTGCATTTTTAAGAGCTCCTGATGACTCCCCACAGACATCTAACTATGTCTGGTTCACCAAAATGCTGGTGCACCGCACAATACCTCCCAGATCTAGCTCAGCCAGCACTCCTCAGCTGAGCTCTGAGAGTCTTCCTCGTAGCTCAATTTACCTCAAGCTGGCCTGTTCAAAACAGACGCCTGGGTTCCTACCTGCCTCTCTACCAGTTTCCTCCACCCAATCCCCACTCTTCACCTCCCTACTTTAGCCATAACACTGAGCTTTTCTGTGGTAGACCCATGCCTGTTCTTCCTCAGCCCACACTCAATCCCTCAGCAAGTCTACTGGCTCTAAATTCCAAAGAGACAGCATACCCATCCCATCCGCATCTTACAACCTCCATGGCTGCCAGCCTAAGCCAATAGCATTGGTTCTATGTTGCACCTCTTGGCCCCGCCCCCGTGCATCTTCTACTCTGTCTCTTGTCTGTCAGTCTCATGAGAGCTTTCCACCCACTTAAAATCAAACAAACCTCTCCCCATGCATGGTCTTCCTGCTTTCTGTCCTGGGGCCATGTTTACTATAATCCAATGTGCCCCTACCCTGATCTTGGACTTCCGAGCCTCTAGAACTGTGAAAACGTAAAATATCTCAACTTTTAAACTATTAATCACATGTTGGCTCCAGAGCTAAAACAAAAACAACAGAAGGAAGTTATTACACAAGGCCCAAGCTCATTTCCAGGGTCAGAGCTGAGGAATTTCTCTAATCATAAGCTGTCAATCAACATGGAGACCAGCTCACCACCCACCAGTGTGCTGCCTGGTAGAACCTTGGGGTCCCCTTCTCCTCTCAGCATTATTTATTTATTTATTTATTTATTTATTTATTTATTTATTTAGGCAATCTCTCTCACTCAAAAACACCTCTCACCCAGAGCAAAGAATGCTGAATGATATTTTTTTTAACAGCTCTTTGAAAGTATGGTGGTTAGTTACAGTTGAAAGGATTCTAAGCCATCTTTAAATGCAGCACTTTTATACAATTCAGTTATTATAAAACAAATAGAGGGCATTATACCCTTGATGTCAGCAGCACACGCCACTGCCTGGGAGACAGAAACACATTCATTATTATGGTTTTACTTATCACCGTGTCCTCAATTTTAAATTCTTTTAGACAACATGCATCTTTTCCTAACAACACCCTCAGCCTGTACAAACACCCACTTGTAACAAAGGAAACACATTTTATTCTCTAGGATATAAACTAAACAAACGCCAAGACTTGTGGGAACAGAAACAAAGATAGTATAAAATTAAACACTAACGTGTGGAGAGCAGATGAAGTCCTGAATGGGTATGTATTGTTAACATGAGCACTATGTCACGGTGCCAATGCCTCAGACCCAAGAGCAAGGCAAGGCCTTACTCAATGCGGATACTGACACGTATGCGGAAAGCATCAAACACAGCTTTCTCTTCCCAGATGACTACAGCCAGAGAGTGCACCCCACAGACACCCTCTAGGAGATTAGCTGAGCCCACATTCTTGTTCATCTGTATGCAATAAACCTGCCTGCTCAATTCAGATGTACAATATAAACATGCTGAGTTTCCAGTCTGCTGGTACACACCCCCGCCCCCCCACCCTACTCTCGTGAGAGCACACAGCCCACCCGACCCCAACTCTTCTGTGTGTCGGTATTGCTGTCATTTCCTCATTCTCTTGGTCACATTAATTCCTAAAGCCATGCAGATTGGAGCACCGAAAGATGGCTTGACTAAACACACTTTGTAAATGCTATGAAAGTACATTAAATGGGTAGGAAAACATTTACAGCCCATTTTTTAAATGTCCGCGTCACTTAAGAGAGTAGCCTAGCAGAAGTTACTTTCTATGTTAGTATTGCAATTAGGTACACTAGCACACGTGGTGTTACCGAAACATATTTCTTTGCTATTCTCATGTCTCAGACTTCCTCCATTGTAACCCTCTTGCCTTTAAACACACAATTAACACAACAATCCTTAAGATGTTGACTGCATTTTTTAAAATTAGTCTTCTAACAAGGAAGAGTGAAAGCTTAATACTCTTGTTAAGCATGGGTAGTTGTTGGGGGGAAAATGTATTCCACAATAGCCCCACCACATAAGTGATAAAAACAAAGATGGCCACAAATGCCCCCACGCCCCAGTCCCCAGAACCTGTGACTCTCTTACTCTACATGCAGAAGGGACTTTATATGTAACGAGTGTCCTGGATCATCTGGGTGCACTGAATAAAATCATACAGGCTCTAAAATCAGAACAGTCCCAGTCTAGTTCTGCAGAGGATATGATTAAGGAAACATGTTCAAACACATGCACCTTTGCTGGCTTTGAAGATGCTAGAATAGGACCATAAACCAGGCAAAGAAAGGTATTCTCTAGAGCCACCAGAAAGTAATGCTGTCCCGTCTCCACCCTGATTCTGGTCCAGGAAGACCCATGTCAGATGTCTGAGCTAACCATAAGTTCATCAATGTGGTTTGAGACCACTCAGCTCACTTTATTTCAGAAGCAAGGGGAAACTTAGAGCCCCACCAGCCACGGCCATCACGCTCATCTGGCCAGACTGTGGCAGAAACTCAGCCTTCTACTTCTGAGGGCCTTCCCACCATCTTCAGGTCCTGTGAGGGTAACTTTAGAATGGTGAACTGCTCAACAAGAAAACCGGAGGCTCCTGAAAACCTACAAGGACAACAGTGCACAAACTTTGAACAAGTTAAAGCTGACTGTTTACTTTAGCCTATTCTTTGAACTACATGTGCTTCCAAGGGAAACAAATTTTACTTTGAATAAATTTTACAGTCTTCTACTTGAAACAGCTGGTTGGAGTTTTCCAAAAGCATCTTGTCAAAATTATGTATTTTTCTTTTCCTAAGACATATTCCACCCACTAAGTCATACCAGAAGCCTTGGTAATCACGGAAGATGGCTTCATGAACACAAATCCCTTCCATATCCATTCTATAATAAACCTTTTAGAGGGAAGGACAAAATGACCTATATGTAATTAATTCTGAAGAGACCTACACAGACCACATCAGCACCATCTCCATAGCATGGGAGGGGAAAGCAAGACTTGTAGTTACTGATGAGCAATGAAAACCAAGACATCTCCATGATGGCAAATCCAGCAAGACACAACCCAAGCTTTAATAGACTCCTTCCAATTTCCAGTAGAATGTGCCACAATCTAGAAAGAGATTTCCCACGAAGAACATAATGCGGAAAAGGAAAAAGAGGGGTGTGTGTGTGTGTGTGTGTGTGTGTGTGTGTGTGTGTGTGTGTGTGTGTTAGGGTTAGGGGGAGGGGAATTAACTGAACACCTACAAAGAAAAAAATGTGCCTAAAGCAGAGCCTGAGGCTCATATAAACCAGTCTGGTTTATATGAATATGGAGCCTCCGCCTCCTCCAATTGTTGACATTACGTAATTAGCCTGTTACAATAATAACACTGCAGCTTAACACAAGGCCACAACTGGAGGAATTTTAACTACTTTGGTAAACTGCCTGTCACCAGCTACATCTGTGCAGATCTTCAAAGCAGACGTGGGGAAGAAAACGAGATGAGGGCTTAGTATGCAGACTACCACAGAGCATAACAAGAAGGGCCTGGCCCATCCAGGATTGGGGGTTTTGGGGGCATTTAGTCTACTCCAGTCCATTCTTTGCTTTTTATTTAGCTGTTTCCTAAAGTAAAAAGATTCAGCAAGTGCCTCACATAAGCTGTGAACTAGTAAAAAAGAAAAAGTTTCATGAAGGTTATTGTCTGCCCCAAACTCATTTATTTTATTTTTTATTTTTATTTTTCAAAGCCATAAACATTAGCATACACAAAAACACTTAAGCCAAGCACTTTTAGAGACTTACATTTTCCGATTAAAAAAAAAAAACAAGCTGTAACCTAAATAAATAATAAAATATTTTTAAAAGCAGTTCCTGAGACAGTTTCGGAACCTATTAACAGTCTCAGCATTTGGCAGAGAAAGCTTCACCTGCCAGTGCCCCTTTCTTCCCTTCCTTATCCACACATTCACTCTGGGGACTGGAGGGTGCTACATTCTTTTCTTAGTCAAATGACATGTGAAATACAGCCAAACCCAGGCTCTCAGATAAGACCCAGAACTCAGACATTAGATGCACTGGACACGGGCACCCAGATCTTCACTGGGACATTACTTCCTTCCACTGGTCTAAGAGTACAGTCCAAACTGCTAAAGCTGGAATAAAACTCAGAAGTTACCTATTTCAGTCTTGTTTTACAAAAGAGAACCCTCCCCTCTTGCAATTAAAACACAGAACCCTGTAGTGTGACTATTCTGGACCAGGCTAGTTCCTCCGTTTCTCCAGGGAAAGGACAGAAGGCTGCTGCCTTGCTCCTCAAAGGCAGCCATGCTTGACAGTGACAGCCACTCTGTGGTACATACCCTGGTCCTTTCCTCCCTCCACTTTGATGCATCCTTTCCCTGTTCTGACACTGTAACTCCAAAGTCGTTGAGCAAGTACTGACTTTAAAAACTTTGAAGTCCTCACTTCCGCGGATTAAGAAATAAAACCTTTCTGATCCCCCAAGCAATTAAACTCATGATGGTGATGTACCAGTGTGTATAAAGGTCTCGAGACATGGTTCATGCATATTACATATGTAACATATGTAACTATGTACATATGTAACTACATGCAGACATGTACATTTAATACTGCTTTCGTGGTCGATGTTTACTAGGTACTATCTTCTCTGCCCTTTGGGAGACTTTGTCACCATTGGATTTTTATTCTAGATGATGACTCTACAGAAGAGTGGGTGTGGGGCCCAATATGCATGACCTGATATTTACCCACCACTGCTATGCAAACCCCCTTAGCTATCTTGCTTTTAGTTTTCTTTATAGTTGTCTTCCATGTCTATCTATAGAAAGGCTTTTTTTTATTTTTGGTGTTTATTACCTGTCTTTCCTCGTTTATAAGGAAAAAAGTATATTTGCTTTATTACTGTATTGTTAGTGCCTAGAGCTGTGCCTGGCATATAGCTTAAGTTTTTTGTGGCTGGTGTGCTGAGAAGGGGTAGTAAAATACAGAAAATTACGGAGAATACAAACATGAAATTGCCGAATTTATACCAGCTCTCCTTTTGTCAATGCAGTCAACTTAATAATTTTGAAGTTATCTGCACCTTACTCTATAGCTGAAAAGATGGTACATTATCTCAGTTGATTTGTTGAAAATAACCAATTTTTCTACTCAAAGCAGGTAAAACACAACCACAAAAGACAACAAAAATGTATTAAGTAACTAGCTTATAGAAGGAAACAATGTTTCTACACAGGGTATAATTAGTTAAGAATACCAAAATAGTCTTTTTTCAATTTGTTCTCAATTTCCCGGTATCAACAAGGAAGCTTGAAACTTCTCATAATATTATGATGGACAATTGGAGGGTATAAAACCAGATTAGCATAAAAACCTAACCTCTAAATTGAAGAGATTTTACTGGTCTCCATTACAGGATGATTTTAGTAGTTTTTAAAGACAAAAAGAAAATTCTAAAAGAAATATCAATAGGAAACAAGACAAGGTACCACTGTGGCTGGGAATCTTTGCTAGAATAATAGAAATACAGAAAGAGCCCTTTTTCCTCCAGGTCTATAAAATCAGGACATTTATGAGGCTACAAGGATAAAGCTGCCAGACTGTCTCTATCCATGTGGCTCCCAGGGAGCTTTGTCTGTTTTTAAAGCAATAAGAGCTGATGTCATTCTTTGTACTTAAATGTGTTACCTGGGCTATAGCAGGAAAAGGCAGGAGTTGTTAGCAAACAGTCCTTGGTGGCTAATGAAAACCCACTCACAGGAGTACTGACTGCAGTGCATGGGAGGTGTGGACCTCGATCTGGGGTGCACCCATGGAAGGCTGACTACAATGCTGCAACCCCTACCTCTGGCATCCATTCAGTCTAGCCAGTCCCATGCTGACCATCTGTACGGACAGAGCAAACTCTCTGCTGACTGCTTTCCAGCTACATTCTTCACTCAATGCTTCTCAGAGTTGAAGTTGTTTCCAGCTCCATGGGCAGGACCAGAGAACATCGCACAGGCATATGCCAAAGATGTCTGACTTTCCTCACTAGAAACTTCTAGAAAACCACACTGCCTATGAAGCAGGACCTGGGCCAGAATCCAGGTTGCTGCAATTCATCCCAAGTTCCTCCACTTCCCTGACTCTCCCATAAAGACAGCTGTTCAAATTTAACAGAGTAATAATAATTGGAAGAGAACCTCATGACCTTAACCTTGAGTCCATGGCAACCACTAATGAACTATGAGCCAATGGGAAAGGGATCCTGATTTGAAGACAAGGAAGGCCAGAGGCACGGATTCCTAATTTTCTACTTACCCACGGTGAGAGGTATTGTGTCAGTTTTTGCACACAGTCTAGTGTGGGGGATGCCAACATCAAGGCTGTGCTAGGAGGTGCAATCTAAATTATTCCTTGAATAACACAGGACTAATAATAACAGGACGAAAGGAGACTAAGAGCACATTGGGGAAAGCAGTGGGCAAGACTGTACTTGTGGACGATTATCTGTAAGATAAGGGGTTTTATTTCCTGACTCAAATCTTCGGTGTCTCTTTCGAGAAGTGGTGTAACAGGACCAGGAGGATAAAGGAGTCCTTATTCCTGGCATCTTGCAAGTGTGACCAGTACTTTAACTGGTTCTTGATATGATGCTTCCTTCCAAAGCACAAATTGTCGAGAAGAATTTGCAGACCTGTTCCCTTTTTGGTTACTAAGATCACGATCTAAAAGGGTCATTCTCTCATTTTTCCCATTCATCCCACAAGTATTTATTAGGGACCTACCCTACCACAGGTCAAAGTGCCAGGCTACAAACATGAGAATGAAATGATGAACAAAGCAGATATGGCCTCTGCAGACTGGAGCCCCTACCTGAAGGAGGGCCAATGGTACACAGAGAAATGGGGTAGGGGGGATGGGTAGCTCTCCAACACAAGCAATGGAAGTGTGTTTAAGCTCGCTGACATTTACAGCCAGAACAAGAAACAGTGCTCTTTGTGAACATTATCTTTTTTCTAATAGGAAAATATTTTAATTGTCCCAAGGTGACTAGCAACTTCTTATCCCTATCTTCAAAGTTTAGACAGAGGAAGAGGAAGAAAGGAAACAGGTCCAGGCCAGAAGCAAAACACCATACTCCAAACACAGCACGACCCAAGGATGTTCCAACAACCATAGGAGTTCGGGGGTGCAAATGTTCCCATATAAAACTATGTCCCTAGATCAGACTCCTCTGTCCCCAGAGTCCTCAGTGGCAGCTGCTATAATAGCAGTTTTGAATAAATGCTGCTTGGAGAAATGAGGGTGTGGGACGTTTTCCTGCTCGGGGGAGACAGGCTGGTGAGAGGAGGCAGCAATCGAAGCCACACAGGGGCAGGCAGGGTCATGACACTGGAGAGACACAGCTGAACTCCCTCAGACATGCCTTCACTGTCCATTGCCCACTCTGCCCTCAGAAACACTCACAAACATTCAGGAGGAATGGACCTGCCACATAACTGGTCACTCGGGTCATTCGTATCAGTGAAGAAAGCAATGTTTGCCTGAAGAGATGGCTCAGCCATTAAGAGTACTGGCTGCTCTTCCAGAGGACACAGGTACAATTCTCAGCACCGACAATCATCAGAAACTCCAGTCCCATGAGATTTGAAGTCCTCTTCTGGCCTCTGTCAGCACCTAGCATATATGCAGGCAAAACACCCATACACTTAAAATAAAATAATAATAAAATTTAAGAAGAGACAGCAATGACAAGAAACTGCACGAGATAGGAGTAGTTTAGTATAAGAAATGGTAACCTCTCCAGCAGGAGCGTGCTAGGTCACTTTCTGACTAGAAACTAACAAAGCTTCAAGGAAAGTGGCATTTCCAGGTACTGGACTCACAGCTCAAGAATTTATGTGATTCTCCTGGCACAGGCCTTTAATCCCAGCTCTCAGGAGGCAGAGGTAGGCGGATCTCTGTGAGTTTACGGCCAGCCTGGTCTACAAAGTGAGTTCCAGAACAGTTACACAGTGAAACCCTGTCTCAAAGAACCAAATTTAAAAAAAAAAAAAGGAAAAGAAAAGAAAGTGAAAAAAAGAAAAAAGGATTTATGAGGCTCACTTTATTAACATTAGCATTTTTCAGAAACTGACTATGAAATAATTGCTTATATCAAATCCTGTTTTCTTTCTGATCCCACTATGAAATTTCTTGTGCCTGCAAATACACCAAAAAGGGTTAAATAATCAAATTATTATGAAAGGAACGATAGAGGCAGAGATGGCTCACCGGGTAATGGCACTTGCTGCAAGGCTGAAGACATGAGTTTTATCCCTGAGACCCAGATAGAGGTTGTATGGGTTGGGCATATAACTCTGGTAGAGTGCTTGCTTAGTGTAGGTGAAGCTGTAGTTCAGACAAATAATTCAGATTGCACTATCTCCATGCAAAGAAAGAGTAATGTCATGTTGAAAGCCTCACAGCCTCTACTTTACATAAAGAAAGATTCCTTGTGATATTTCAAATTATCAGGGTTGCTAGAACTATTTTTCCACCTTCTAGTTAAATGACAGGTTGTTTAAATAGTATTTTAATGACAAATGTTTCCATACATCCTGTATGCATGTGTGTGTGTGTGTGTGTGTGTGTGTACTCATGCATGTGCGTGCCTCCCCGCCTCCCTTTGTCTCTCTCCCTCTCCTCCCGAGATTGATAAGTAACTTTTAAATTTCTTATTTCGGTTGTTGCTTTAGGAGAGTTGTTTGGTGGTTCTGTTTGTTTGCTTGTTTCCTTTTTGAGACAGGGTTTCACAAAACCCAGGCTGGCCCCCAAACTCACCATGTAGCAGAGAGTCAAGGATAAATCATCCTGAAGTCCTGATCTTCCTGCCTTACCTCCAAGGTGCTGGGATTACAAGTGTGCAGCACGGTGCCCAGCTGGCATGCAGTTTTCAAGGGTTAATTTTTTTTTTATTAGTGCCATCTCCAGCAGTAACAAATTAGGTCTTTTCAAAACTTAATTACCTAATCAAGCATCTGAATCTATAAATAGAAATGATATACTGTGTTCAGATCAGCTATAATAAGGTAACCACTGAAAAGAAATAAATGTGGAAAGAGGGATCAATGGATGAAAAAGCTTGTTTCATGAGTGTAAGGACCATAGCTCAGATCCCAACATCCATGTAAAAAACAAAAAGAAAAAAAGAAACTGCAGCGGCTGGAGAGATGGCTCCTTGGTTTCCAGCATTTGCTGCTCTTGCAGAGGACCTGGGTTGCATTCCCAGCACATATGTGATGGCTCACAAGCACCCATACTCCATTTCCTGGGGATCCAATGTTCTCTTCTGGCCTCTGGGGGCACCTATTGCACACATAGTACCCACACATACATACATGTGCATACGTAAATACATACAGGCAAAGCAGTCATACAAGTAAAATGAAGTAAATAAACCCTTACAAATTAAAGAAAAAAACCATTGAGTGTGACTTTGTATATGCCTATAATCCCAACACTGTGGTAGAGACAGAAGGATCATGGGGGCTTGCTGGCTGGCAAGGGGCTCCAGATTCAGTGAGGGACCCCTGGTCTCAAGGGAGTAAGAGGGAGAACAATACAGCAGGACACCCAACATCCTCTTCTGACCTCCATAAAGATCACATACACATGTGCATACACTATACACAAACATGTACCACATACACTAGAGCACACATACACAAGAAATAAGTATGTGTGTCTGTGTGTGCACGCGCACATAGTAAGTAAATGTCCTTATAAGAAAGCCATGAGAAGACTCAGAGATAATCAGAGCAAAGAAGGCTGAGTGACTGAGGCAGATACTGCAATGGTGCAAAAGCCAAGAGATGCTAAACATGGCAGGAGCCAACCAGAAACTAGAATGAAGACAGGGTTCTTCCTAAAAGCCTTCATTTCAGACCTCTAGACTCCACAATCCTGAGAGTAAATGTCTGTTTTAAGCTATTCAGTTTGTGATCATTGGTTATGGCAGCCCTGGGAAAATCACACAGTATCATTAACTAAAAGGTATGATTGGAGAAAAACAGTATTCCCACAACCCATTCATCCTTGAATGCTGTCATAGCAAAGGCACACAGGACTGGCTCAATTCCCCCTAAAGAACAAGAGCTTCATGCTTCCTTCTTCATGTTGTAAACCAGGACGCCCACACATTCAGGAAGCACAGTGCCCCAGACCGCTTCAAGGTAAACACCAAACCTAACTGCAACAAGGAAAAGCCGTGTGCACAGACTGCACGCCTAATGGCCGGACCAGGAAGAAAGGGCGCACTGTTCCCTAATCATTTGGTAAGCCCTCCCCTTATTGACGGCAAAGGAGTAATGGAAATGTTGCAATCATTATAATTCATTGGAAATCTGACGGGGGGGGGGGGGGAGCCCACATGTAAAAACACCAACAACACTGAGTCTTTCAACCTTTTCTGGCTTGTTTAACAATTCCAACCTGCCTGCCACAGTTCAATAAACCCTAAATGAAAAGCTTTGTGTACAAGTGACCAACACTGGCAAAATAATTTCTTCCACACACCCTATATCAGCTCTGTGTGTGTGCATCAAGCTTTGGGCAAGGAGTGTTAAACATGTGCTCTTTTCTTCACCAGTATTTCGGTGGCCTCATCACAAAGGAAACAGAGCATCAACCACTATTGACACCTGGAGCTGAATTTTTCAATGGGCTTAGGCAGGCAAGTCACCTTGACATCTTCAAAACATTACACAGAACAGAAAAGGGGGGGGGGAGAGGATCAACTGGAAATGCCAGGGATAAAATTCACCTCTTAGTCTAGTGAAGCTAAAACATCTTGGAGGCCCTTACTGATTCAAGTACAATGTTCTACAAACATCTAAGCTGTGGTTCTTAGGGAGTCTCGGGATTCTATCCCCCCTTGAATAGTGTACCCACAAGAAAGCAAATTCATCTCAACATGCAAGGATAATGTCCTCCCTCCCAGTCATTTAAATACATTCAGAAAATATGATCTAGGACTGTGACTAGTGAACTACAGCATCAAGTGGCAACCTCCACACCTTCCACCCCGTGCTAACCTTGGGCTGCTGATTTTGGCTTCATGAACTCTCTCCTTTAAAGGTGTGGTACTCTAGTCTCAACGGTGCTGGAGGTCAGCAAGGTGACAGAAAGTCACATGGGCCAATGCAAGCTTTCTTACACCTTATCACAGCTCTGGGTGGGGAAACTAGCTAAGATCTGCTGTGGCAGAAAGAACTGTGTGCAGAAGCAGGTTACAGTGGGAGGGGGAGGTAGACCAGATGTCAATACCAGGCAGTGTTCCTTAGGGTGGCATCTACCATATGTTTGAGAGGGGCTACCTAGGTTGGCCAGCTGGTTAAATCCCAAGATTCCTCTGCTTCATCTCCCCAGTGCTAGGATTGCAAGCACCATGCAAGCCTTTTATCCTGACAGGTCCCCTTGTTTACAATGGCAATTACTTTCACTGACAGTGCTTTCTCAGCTCTGAACCCTATATTTTAATAGTCACATCAGGATTACCCCTAAGCCATCAGAAAAAGAGGTATGGACAGAGAAATTGCTTAGCTCTGGGGGAGTCAGGCCTGGCTCTCACCTGATCTACCCATGCTTAGCCTGGACTTGTTCAGACTCTTCATTTAAGCACTGTGATGCTGAAGGAGACCAAGTCCCAGGACGCAGCTAACACAGCTGAGGCCTGCTACAGGATACATTGGCTCCTCTACTTTCCTCCCTCCCTTTAGCTAAGTTAGACTTAAGTGTTAACCTTGAGCAAGAAACACTGTAGATGTGTCAGCCTTCAACATAAGGCACAAGGACTCCACCCCCACAGAGTTATTTGAAGAAGGTTGTTTTTTTTTTTTCTCCTTTTAAACATAAATAAATGCCTGTAGCTATTTCAGGACTGTTACGTTCTATTTTGGTATACACAGATATTAAGTCTGCAAGTTAAAACTGCCATTCCAAGATTGTTCCCTTCGGGACAAATAAATGGATTTTATGCCTTGTTACTAAGGATGCTATGGCTTTATTGTATGGCTGAGTACAGCATACTGTTCTCTGGGTATGTTAAAACAGCAGAGAACGAGGAGGCAAAGTCTCACCACACAGCCCTGACAGCCACTGTGGCCCAGGGACTGAAGTGTGAAGGTTCTAGCTAGCAGTTACCCCTCGATGGTGGAAACAGACAGCCTCTAGGCACTTCAGGAACCCATGAGCTGTGATTAGGATCAACATCTAACATGTCTGTATAAGACACATTGGCTTTTCTTATTGCTATGGTATTTTCTTCCCTGCTTTTTCCTCCCTGGGCATCTAATACTATCTTTTTTCATCTTCTCTCAAGGGTCCTATAGAATGGGAAATCTGCTCATATTTGGAATAGACTTGGAAAAGGGGACTAGCCTATCTTGGTAGCCATCCTGACAACTGTTAGAAAACAGACCAAGTCTCCAAAATATTTGTGAATGAGAAACAGAGAACACACTCGGGAAATGGGACATGAAGACATTTCTCTGTTTAGAAAATATCCTGTGCAGCAAATTTAATATTAAGATTGTATGAGTGAGAATTCTAACCTTTTTTAAACTGTGAAATAAAGCACTCATGAAACCCAAGACATATAGCTCAAAAGTTATCACCAAAGGAAACACATATCCATCACCACAAGAAGTAGGGCTTGCTGGAACGTAGAACCGCTCCTCACCACTTTTCTCTTCTCCAAAGGGAAACTGCCATCCAGAGTTTTACCTAAGCATGCCCCTTTGGACACCATGTTTTCTTTTGGACTTTTTAAAATTCTATTTCAGTGGCTGATGTTATCTTATGTATAACTTCGTTTTGCTCTGCGTTAAGCTTGTGAATTTGGTGACTATCTGCTGTTGTCGTTGATGATACTATTCTACCATATGAGCACGACTTAATGAACAGCTGAATCCGTAGGTTTTCATTCTCATGGATGGTGTTACTACGACATTTCTTGAACACACTTTTTGTCTGAGTTTCTTTTAACAGTGTTTTTAAGAGTGAAAGTTCTGTATCATTACCAAGCCCAAGGCAGTTGAAACAAGGCATGTGCCTTGCAAATGCATATCAAAACCCCAGCTGCTTCCAGTCCTTGTCAAACTAGGTGGGTGAAACAGTCTCCCTGGGGTTTTCTCTCATCTCCCCATGCTGAATAACATGGTGTACTTTTTCAAATGCCATGTATTTTTAAAAATATACACTTAAGTCAGGTAGTGATGGCACATGCCTTTAATCCCAGCACTTGGGAGGCAGAGGAAAGTGTTATCTCTGTGAGTTCGAGGTCAGTCTAGTCTACAGAGTGAGTTCCAGGACAGGCTCCAAAGCTACACAGAGAAACCATGTCTTGAAAATAACAAACAAAAAGAAAAAAATACACACTTAAAACTCAACAATGTTTACAAATACTTTTACTGTTTTACACAGCCAATATTGACTTCTAAACTTCCCTCTGAAATAACTTTTCTCTTAAGTAACTACACTTCCACCCTATCTCTGATGGAAGGATTTTGCTGATAGAATGTGCCCATCTGCCCTTCTGAAAACATCTTTCTCTCACCTGCAGACAGTGTGGAGTATATGTATTAGGCACAGAACTCTTGATTGGCATTTATTTTCATTCAACACATTAAAGATACCATTATTTCCCTGATTCCTAGAATTGTGATTCCTAGGAAAGAAATTTGTGCCCTCCAACCTGGTTGCTTTGGCTTATTCTACGACTGAGCACAGTGCGCCAGTCTCCGGGCACCATCGAAACACACTACTCCTTGTATAGAATGAGGACAAGGTGTCACTACAGGGCCCTGGCAACCACTGTGGCCACAGAACTGACACTTCCTGTATCCCTCCTCCAGCCTTGTTTTCATTTTCATCATTTTAAAATTGACATGTCTAAGTAAGGATTTCTTTTGACTTATCCTTCATGGAGTTCACAGGATATCTTGAGTTTAGACATGAAGTTCACACACCAAGATGACAAAACCCTCAGACTTGCCTGATCTAACATCCTGAGATGCCAACTGCATTTGAAAATCTTGCTTCATCTCTTAACTTTCCATCTTTTTCCTCTTTGTGTTTTCTTTTAACATATATCCTTTTTTTTTTTTTTTATTCTTCAGTGTGCTGACTTTCTCTTTGTATCGAATCTACTTTTAGACAGCACCCCCTCAGCAAACTGTTTATTATGGTGACTATAATTTGCAATTCTAGACTTTTTATTTGGTTCTCTTTTATGCTCCATATTGTCAATTCTTGTCTTTTCTAAAAATAGTAAACTCATTAATTTTAAAAGCTAAATCCATAATGCCAATTTCTGAAATTTCTAATGCATTTTAAAATTAATTTTTATGCATGTAGTATTCTGCCTGCATGCTTGTCTGCTCACCACACGTGTGCCTGGTACCTGCAGAGGCCAGAAAAGAGCATTGGTTCCCCTAAGACTAGAGTTACAGACAGTTGTGAGCTGCCATATGGTACTAGGACTTGAACCCAGGTACTTTGAAAAAGCAGCCTGCTCTTGATCACTAAGCTATCCAGTCCTCTAATACATTCTCTATTACTAATGTTTCCCTGATTTTGCTGTTTTCTTTCCTCCTCATTGTCTAACAGCCATTGTTTTTATAAAAATGCTCATAGCGCAATTTGAGAATTAGGATAACACTATATTCTTCTAGGGGTGATTTAATCTTATTCTGCCAAATACCTGTAGGATTGTTCTAACTTCAGGGAACATTCTCCCTAACCTTTATCTGCCAAATACTCTTGTTACATTCTTCCTTGCTCTTTTAATCATCTTGACTAGAAAGGATCACCCAAATTAGCTGGTCCTCCAATACAAGAATCCAACTCCTGGCTTTGTATTTCATTACCACAAGCTATTCTTTCATTCTCTCAAAGTCTTTCCATATATAATATTTGTAACTTGTTCTTCCATTATAATTAGTTTAGCTGATAAGGTATGTTATTCTCTAATTCCTTAAATTTTTTTTAACTATTTTGCAGTTTTAAAAAGAACTAAAATTGGTATGGAGAGATGGCACATCCCTTAAGAGCACTAGCTGCTCTTCCAGAGGACCCATTTCAATTCCAACAACCAACATGGCAGCTAACAACTGTCCATAAGTCCAGTCCTAAGAGATCTGACTCTTCTGGCTTCTGCAGGCACTGCATGCATGTGGTGTACAGACATACAGACAAAACACTCATCCACACAAAATAAAAATTAAAAAAAAAAGACTAAAAAAACTCTCAAAGAAGCCATCTTTAATTTTACCACTTTTACCTTCATCACAGAAAACTCATCCTATAATAATTCCACTAATTATGTTTCCTGTTTCTATGACCAAATAGCTGACAAAGAGCAGCTTTGGAGAGAGGGTTTGTTTTGTGGTTTATTATGTAAGGGTACAGTCCATGATGGGGGAAGGAAAGGATTTGGGAGTGCGAGGTGGCCAGTCACTTATATCAGCAGGAAGGAAGCAGATTACTTGTCCTCAGCCACCTTTTTCCTTTTGATTCAGGGCAGGATCCCAGCCCATAGCACAGTATGGCCCTCTGTCATGGCCATAACTCCTCAGTTAAACCTTTTCAGAAGCATTCCCATTGGCACACACTAGGTGCATTTCCATGGTGATTCTAAACTCCATCCAACTGATAATGAACATTGCCCATCACAATAGCCAGGCTTCTTGTGTGTTTTATACAACAAATTGCAACTGGAACAGCAAGCATGTCAATCCTGTAAATATAAATAAAAGTATTGACTTTTTTATCTTATCATCACACATGTATGGATCTAGTAATCCTTCAACTAATACAAGGGCCATTTCTTTAGCATTGTTTGCTCAGGATAGTATGTCTTACCTTTAGAATATGACTAAAATGCAGGTTGTTGGGCTGCAGAAATGGCTCAGTGAGTAAACAGTTTATTGTACAAGCATGAAGTTGTGAGTTCAGATCCCAGTGACCCAAATCTATTGTTGCTTCACATTCTTATAATCCTGGTGCTGGTCAACAGGACAGGGAGATGTGTATGTGGGGGTGGCTGCCTGGGACTGCTGGCTAGCCAGCCTCACAAACAGTGTCAAGCTTCTGGTTCAGTGAGAGACACTGTCTAAGCGGGATATGGTGCTGTGTGACAAGGGGGACTTCAGATGTTCCCCAGCCTCTGCATGCAAGGGTATATGACCCCCCCTTACATATATACATACATCACAGAGAAAGATATGACCCCTCCTTACATACATACACACATATATGCATACAGCACACACACATTACATACATACATACATACATATATTTTACACACACACAGAGATGACTCCCTTACATAGATACATACATGCATACACCACACAGAAATTCCCCACATGCATACATACATATATCACACACACAGAGAGATTCCCCCCTTACATACATACATACACCACACACACACACACACACAGAGATTCCCCTCTTACATACATACATGCATACACTACACAAAGATTCCCCACATACATACATACATGCATGCATACATACATCACACACAGAGAGATGACCCCCTTTACATACATACATTTATGCATACACCACACACATAGAGATTACCCACATACATACATGCATACATGCATGCATACAACATATATATATATATGTATATATATATATATATATAAAGAGAGAGAGAGAGAGAGAGTCCCAAAGAATTGTCAACTGTTTTAATTGTTTTCTTCACTGAGTAAGTTACAGCAGAGTACAAGGTTATATGAACCCACCTTTCAAGCACTTTCCATGAGCAGGAATTGTTTTTCAGGTTACTATAGCTTTTATCACTGTAAACCCCTTATGAAAGACCTAACTGTTGAAGGATGGTACACTGAACACCCTTAACAAGCCTGGTTACATTCACAACAGTGTTCTGCTCGAAGATATACACCTTAGTAAACACCATAAAGCACATATACTTGTTATATTTTCTTCCTCTTATGAAAAATACAATAAAAGAGCCAAGTCATGCATTCTGATTTGTATCTTTTTAAACAAATTTACGTTATTAGGAATAATGCATTCTCTAGGGAAATCAACCAAATGATCTTTTTTTTTTGAACCATCAATTTGTGTAAACCTTTACAAATGTACATTTTGATACATTTACCAAAATGAATGCTAAAGAGGACATGTGAGAAGAAATCACATTGATATTCATTAGAATGAAACAACCGCAAAGTATCAAACACAGAAAAATTCGAGAAGGGCCCATAATTTAACAGAAGAATGCAAATAAGCTTCAAGAGAAAAAAGAAACAATGGAGGCCAAAGCTGTGAAAACATCTTTAAAGCTAAGAAAAGATACCAACCCAGACTCAAGAACAATGTAAAGGACTGTGTGAGGCAGGATTAGCAGCAGGGCCTTCTAAATGACATACTTCAAGACAGCAAAGGCAAAGGAGAACAGGTCTCAGTGGCGACCAGGAAAGGTAAGCAAGTGTGTTTGTAAAATGAAAGCAAAGTTAACACTTGGCATTTCATATGTGTGTATATTATATAGTATGTCTGAGGTTCTTCCTGTTGGTTTGTTGTGAGGATAGGAAACAACTGGAGCTATTCATTCCTCAAGAGAGGAATCTAATACTGGGTTTTAATTTAGACTCTAGGGTACATGGTGCCAGCAAAGAATCAGGGCCTAATTTCTCCATCATTTAGGGTTAGGGTTTCGCATCTTTTGCATCCAGAGGCAGAAGGTAGAGTGGGGCATCAGCTGAGCTTCAAGCACTCCCGAAGAGCCTTCCCGGGAAGCAACACATACCACCTGGATCCCAGTCACATGGTACACTAATAGCATGTGATCTCACCTTTGGTGCACACACACAAGAGAGTGTGTGAAGACTACAACATTTAAGAAAGCAAGCTTCCAAATCTACCAATAATAGAAAAAGAAAGACAACAAGAATTAGCCTGATGGACAGAGAGGTGAGAGGAATGTAGAATGGCAACACATGCCTTTAATCCCAGCCCTCAGGAGGCAGAGATCTCTGTGAGTTTGAGGCCAGTCTGGTCAACATAGTGAGATCCAATCCAGCTAGAGCTACAGTGAGATACTGTCTCATTAACGATGATGACGATGATGATTAAAATAATAATAGCACAATTGCAAACTAATCTGTTTTTTAAACAAAAAATTTATTATGTATACAGTGTTCTGCCTGCATGTATCTCTGCACGCCAAAGAGAGCACCAGATCTCATTATAGATGGTTGTGCATCACCATGTGGTTGCTGGGAATTTAACTCAAGACCTCTGGAAGAGCAGCCAGTGTTCTTAACCTCTGAGCTATCTCTACATCCTACAAACTAATCTGTTAAACATCAGACTATAATGTATTTTAAAAGCATCACAATTAAATCCAGCAATATCATATTTGCAAGAAACTCATGTAAAACATAAGACGTGGAAAAAAAACAGCATAGTAAGAACCTAATAAGATCCAACACTCACATTATTGTCATTTTATAAGTAGATTTTTACCTCCTCTGGCCAAAAAAAAAAAAAGGAAGGAAGAAAGAAAGATAGAGATTTTAACAGAAAACTATCACTTCATCATGTATACATACAGCAATTAAAACAGCTTCAGGAAGTTAGGTGTGCCATCATATTTGTATAAGCCCAGCACATAGAAGCCTAAGGCAGAAGGATCACATATCTAGGCCAGCCCTGTCTACATTGTGAGTTCCAGGCTTGCCTAAACTACAGAGAAACCAAAAGTTCCGGCTATCTATGTATATATCAAATTATAATGAAAACATTAAATGAATAATTGAATCCTTTGGTACTAGGAAGTTCTAAAACATGTTGAAGTAGAGAATATGTAGTGCATCAAATGTTTTGTCTTTACTTGCTTGCTTTCTATTTTGAACACACATTTCATTTACTCTACAGCCCTGGATGGCTAGGGTCCCACTAGATTCTCCAGACTAGCCATGAACTTGCAGGAATCATCCTGTCTCAGTCTTCTGAGTTCTAGGATTACAGGCCTGTGCCACATCTAACTTTAATATCACTTTCATGTACATATTTTCTAAATGTTATGTGTGGTAAGCCACAAAAAGTCTCAATGGGTTTCCAAGAATAGATAGTATATAGACCATGTCCCTTAATTACAAAGCAATTAAAATATCAATAAAATAAAAATGAATTTTAACATCCCATATATTGCTAGAGGATTGTAAATCATCACTAAACAACCTACTAGTCAAAGCAAAAGTTGGAAAGGAAATATACACATCAGTAGGAATGAGCCTGACCCACTACAACGTGGATAAATCTGAAACACTGGACTTTGTAAAAATTAATATAGTTGGTGTCACTATTTTTCAAAAAATACCACACTTGTGCAGTAGACTATAAACTCTTTTTACAAGACACATGAAATGATAAACCTAAGATGGTAAAGAGTGGTAAGAATGGGACAATAAAATCAGCAATGATCTGAAATCAAATGGTAGCATCCCTGGTTTATAGGCAAATTGCATGCACCAAATATAAGTTACATTATCATTCATACATCTTAATTAGTACTAACATGGGATGCACTGTCACCTACATCGTGACCAGGTCAACTACGTATGTATGCTCCTTTACCAACTCATGTCACTGTTTATTTTATTAGCAGTACTGGGGACTGGATCTATCACTAAGTTACCCTCCCAGTGCCCATTCACCATTTAAAAACTCCCCGTTGGTACGGATGTGCTTCCCATTTTCTTCCTATTCACGGACTGGGAAGATAACGGCAAATCCCAGAAGAGTCTAATGAGAAAGGTGGTTCAGATACCAAGGCGTCTAGAACAGTGCTTCTCAACCTTCCTAATGCTACCACCCCTTAATACAGTTCGTTATGCTGTGGTGAAACCCAACTGGCCAACCATAAAAATATTTTGTCACTACTTCATAACTGTAATTTTGTTAGTTGTGAATCATAATGTAAACATCTGATATGCAGGGTATCTGGTATGGGACCCCTAGGAGGAGGCCATGACCCACAGATTGAGAAACGCTATTCTAGAGCATAGTAGATCAGAACAACTATGAAGTCCCTGTGCAGCTTTCCAAATGAAATGCCACCAGTGAGAGAACAGATGTCTTCAGTGCATGCAAGGCAAATAAATAAAAACGACATGCTTCGAAACGTAAAGAAAGATGGCAGATGCTAATGTGGGATGTCGCCACTTCTGATGGCTGGCAACCTGAAACCAATCTTTCCTACGGGAAGTTTTAAAATACGAGCAACATTTTCTAAACAAACATTTTTGGAAAGCATTTTGTTTATAAGAGTAAGAGGGATAATGAAATTGGGAACTGAAGTTTTTATTAGAAAAATTGTATTTGGGGTTTTATTATATACCCTTCCAGTCCAATTGCTACAGTTGGCTTAAGCAATTAACTAATACCAGCCCCAACTTCTCCTGTAGTGGATTTGCTGATGAAAAAGGCAGGAAACAGTTTGTCTCTACTGGGAATATTTTGAAGAAAGGATTTGACGGGGGCTGAGGCAAGGAGGATCTTAAAAAACAATATTTGCTAAACTAAAAACACATAGGCACACATGGGAGTTGTTTTACTTTCAACAAGTTCTGAAAGTAGGAACAAAATCGAGGAGAGTTAAAAGAATAATTTAACACTGATGTTTCGGGAATGTTGAAAGAGACCAGGCATTCAGACCTCATGTTGCTAAATTTGTTCATCTAAAACCTAAAAGGCATTTTCACGATGATGTTGCTGTTCCTCCGTGTTCTGCCTCCTCAGGCAGCTTATTTCCTGCTCAAAGTTATAATTTTGTATTCATAATACCATAATCATTTCCATGGCAACTTCCTGTGACGTCAGAGAGAAAACACTGCTGACTTCTCCCACAGCTCCCATCTCCCAGTTGAGCCTGAATGTTGATTTTATTCTTTCCAAAGTGTACCAGAGATTTACTATTCTTAGTGCTGAGGGTAGGGCCTTGAGCCAAAGCTCTCCATCCATCACCATTGGCGGGAGGGGGGTAGGAGGTGTCAAGAAGCCAGGATCCCAGTCAAAAGTGCAAATGCAATGGACAATCAATCTGGGTTCATGTCTAGGCTCCAGCAGCTGTGAGATACACAGATTCTAACATTCTTGAGGTCTGGTTTAAAAATGCAAAGGCATCCCATAAGGTCATCATGAGAATTAAAGGATACGATATACAACACAGTCATAGCACAGCACGGGACCAATATAAACTCAAGAGCAAACACAGCGAAGGTCCACAGAACTTGGTTAGACCTGAACCCAAAACAACAAGTTGGAATGGACAGCATCTTTGTCTTCACCTTGCAAAGGCTGAGGGACCTACTTTGTGCAACACAGTGTCCTTCATGCTGCAAAGATAGAAACAGTGTGAGTGCCTGGGCTCTAACAATCATTTCTTTACCCAATGCCTCAGCTCAGAGCTTTCTAACCTCGGCAGAGGTCTGGTTTCTGGCATGACATCAACCTCGGTTCTTGCCCTCTCTATTTCTCTTGTGCCCACACACCCAAGCAAATAGAGTACACATTTAGCAACCTTAAACAGTAGGTTTCTGTGTGGACGAGAACTCAAGCCCAGGCTGAGCAATACTATTTCAATGTTCCAACTCATCTGCAGCGCCTTCTAAAGAATAAATTAAAATGAATAAAAGTTCAGTTTCCAGCCTGTTTATAATTATTATTTGGGTTTAAAGCGTAGTCACAATTGTCTGGGCCTCTAAAAGTACAATGGAAATAAATATCTACCTTCAGAAACCAAAGTATCAGTTAATTCCATGCCTGGATAACTGCCTGTTTCTACCAAAAAAAAAAAAAAAAAAAAAAAAAAAAAATAATAATTTCATCTACCAACATCATGAAGCACTTTACAGCAAAAGGGAAGCCTAACCCTTTGGAATTGCTTAGCTATGTTATTGCCATCGGATCTTTAAATATTGCACCTAAAGTAAAGCTCAGGGAATTTACCTTTAGAAGTGCTGGGGTAGTCTTCCATAAAAGGAACCTGAAATATTGACAACTGCACACTTTCTGAGCAAGAAGACAATAAAATAAATAAAAGGAAAATGAAGCACTTTGTATTTGGATAATAATGCATATTTCTCTTGAACTCTTTAGGGAGATGGCTCTTGGGGGGGAAAGGCATGAAATATCTGCTGAATGAATGACTGGTCTCCCCCTCCCTCCCTCCTCTTTCCTTCCCTAAAATGGTTTCACAAAATCTGAGCTAGCCTCAAGCCCACCATGCACCAAGGTTAGTCTTGAATGTCTGATCCCCCTGACTCCATCCCTCAGTAGCTGGAATTACAGGTCTGTGCTACCATTTCCCATTTGTACCATACATGCTACACAAGCATGCTTCATCCCTCCAAGTTTTTCTCAGTTCTGGTGAAGAGACACACTCTTCTAACAGGCTCTTTTCCATGTCCAAGGGACAGCAGAGGCACGTGGCTCCATGAAGTCACATCGGAGAAACATCCTGGGGAAGACCTTGGTACTAAACCAGTAGGGTTTAGAGTCTGAGGCACCAACAAGGTGTGTGACCTGGAATGATGGCTTTTTGCCAAGGAGGAATTAATACTTCTTAGTCCACAGCTCAGTGGTGAAAAGAGGGCCCAGCATACTCTTAGCACACAGGAAGATTCAGAAAATTCCTTTTGCTCTACTCGCTCTTAACTTCCTTCACCCTGACAGGCTTGGAGGCAAAGGGAACATCACCATGGATGGTCAAATGAGCTGGGGAAAGGAAAACAAGCAAACCCCAGGAATTTCAGGAAAGAATTAGCCTCTGCAAGTGTAACACTATATCCCCTAATGCTTCCCCTGGGTTCCCTTACCATAGGCTCAAGAGGCCTTAAGTACTGCAGGGTTCTTTTTTTAATTACTATTTTGTTTAAGTCTTGAGGTGCACATCTTCTTTTAATCAAACTAAATCAACAAAACTTCCAATGTGTATTTCATTAAATTGCATTTTCTGCCAAGGCTTTATCGCCAACAGCCCCTTCCCCCCAATCAAAACAGCATACTTTTATGACCAAATAGCACAAAACCTCTTTCTTCCAGCGACTGTTTCAGTCGCTAAAAGACCGAGGATAAAGTCAAGTGTTTAACCTTGACAATTAAGGCTAGATGCTTCCTCCTCAGGCATCAACTTCCTGTGACACCTGGTGGTAGGAGTCAAGCAAGGAGAGCCTCACCAATCGTTTCTTGTTTTGATCATTTGAACCAACTCTTTTAAATTTAGAAGTTGACTGGCTGACTGAAAAAGAAAAAAAAAAAAAAAAAAACTTTACGAGGGATGGAGTGTCATCCTTCATGTCATTCAACCCACAGAGAACTAAGGCATTGGAGAAATCCTACAATAACATGGACATTACCAGCAAAGGATTACCTGATGTGACAGGGTAAGGCTGGAGACCAGGGAAACGGCTTCATTAAATGCACTATTTACGTTCCCCTAAGTCCAGTGTTTTAAATTTTTGACATTTGTTTTGAAAGCAGAGTCAGATCTCATACACAGTATTCCTTTGGCAAGAGCAATAAAAACTCTAATGCCAGTAAGTCTAGCTTTCGTATGGATGATTTTTGTGTGTCAGGGTATCAGAGGAACTATGAATCAGGTCAAAATTAACACCACATGCATGTCTTCAGAGAAGCAGAAAGGGCCTGTGCGATTTCTATCAGGGAAACTAATTTATAGTTTCGTAATCCCATTGATAAGACAGTAATCAGCCTGGGAAATGCTCCCAAGCCACTGTCTCTCTTCTATTAATAATTGAGTTAGGGAAAACAAGATGAAATCACTGAAAAATGCAGGCCAATTTCCAGGCATGTCAAACAGCCCCAAGCAGGCAGGCAGGGCACTGCCCACGGAGTGTCCTTCTTGGGTTATTTTTAAGACATTTGCTCTCATCAAAGTGTTGACCGACATTCACCTTGTTGGGGAAAATCCTCCATGTATTTTCTTAACCAGACAGTCTGAGTGAGGCTGATAACATTAGCTGATCTAATTCATTTCTGTCTTTCCCTTTGTCAGAATTTACCAACACAGCACACCAATAATGAATGAAAATGTTTAAGAATATTTAAACAGTTGCTTAACGGAGCCCACCATGGTGATGAACACCTTTAATCCCAGCTCTCAGAAGGCAGAAATAGGAGGATTTCGGCAAGTTCAAAGCCAATCGGGTTTATATGATGAGTTCTTGGCCAGTCACAGCTATATAGTAAATCCCTTTCTCAAAACAACAACAAAAAAGAATTTCTTAGCCACATCAGACACACACAAAACACGTGGCCTGCCAAGAAACCAGAGCTGACCGGACTAAATGACATCTGACATCACCTTGGCAGGATGCTCTCTGAAAAAAGAAGCCACAGTCTGTTAGGGACATTTAGGTTTCAGTTATGCTTAGAATTGGGGGCCTTTCACAAGTTGTTCTTTCCTTCACTATACGAATAACATACTCATTTTTGTTTGTTCTGTTGAGACAGTCCTGCTATGTATCTCAGAGTGGCCGAACTCAGAACCTTTGTGCTTCAGCTCTCTGGCTAGCTGAGATTACAAGCATTGCCACCACACCTAAGTCATATTTATCATGGGGGGGGGGCAGTGTCATGGGTAGATGAAGAAGCCAGTCTCAGCTATCATGTCTCAGGAGACATCCACCTTGTTCTTTTGAGACTGTCCCTCACTGGGATTTTAGGTGAGGCTGGCTGCCCAGGGAACCCCCAGGATCTGCCTGTCTCTGCTTCCCCAAGCACACACCACACCAGGCTGTTTACATGGGTTCTTGGAACAAACTCAAGTCTTCAAGCATGCATAGCAAGTGTTTTACCATCTCCCCAGCTCCAGTTCCTATTTCTGAATGGATAATCAGTGATAATGCTGGGAAACTCCCAAGTGCTGTAACATTTATGATGAAAGAAAAACTTCCCCAAATTGAAAGCATCCAAGAACTTGCTAAACAGCAGCCCTGGAGTATCAGCCTTCACCAAAGGATATTGGGAAGGGGTGCATTAAGAGGAAACAACAAAACCTAGGTAATGTTCACTGCTATAAATAAACAGCAGAACTTCCGAACATTGGGAATGTTCTGTGTGCCACATGAACTCCATCTAGAATCCATTGTCTTCATGTTCATCACAATAGACCCTTGCCTCAACCAAGGGTCTGATGATAATGCCCTCAAAGAAATCGCTTTATAGTAACATCCCAGGAAAGCTATATCACAGAGGACCTTGGAAGCATCAATGGTCCAGTCTTTTCAGGATACACAACAGAAGATATTCAAACCAAGAGGGCCACAAGAAGATCACATTCAGTACTTTTAGTTTACCAGTGGGGCATCAAGAACCAGGGAGTTTGGCGACAAAGTGAATAGTTCAGAAGCTGAAGAAGAAATGGATCTGCTAACTTCTAGATAGTATGCCATTCTTGAAACCAAATTCCCTTCATTTTTCAAACAAGTCTCAACAATGCACCAAGACCCTTGAGGATTAGACACCAGCTTCAGAGTCAACAATAGCCTGGAGAGATTCCAGTAGTTTGCAATTCTGTCTGTAATATGTGGTCAGCTCCACAGTGGCCCTCTACATTCTTGACAGGCAACCCTCTAGGCTCTGGCTGCTGTCAGTTTTGCTGGGAAGATAAACCCAATGACAACGTGATAGCTGGGCCAGTTACAGCAATGGCTCTTGGAAGACACTTGGCCAAAAGCTCTCTTTCATCTTAACTCCCAGTCTCCTAGGTCAGAAAGAGCTAAGCCTCAGCAGAGGACAAGAGACTGTTTATACAGGTGCCACTCTCCAGAGGCACACCCCGCCCTCCACAGAGCTGGCCTCACATCAGAGGCCTGGTGAAGCCATAGGGAGCCCTGATCGGGTGGGTGGATCCTGCTCCAAAGATGGGCACCAGGCTTGGGGAAAGAAATTAAAACCAGAGACTTGTCTTGGAATCTTCCAGGCTTTCCTATCTGTAGGTAAGAACCTATACAGGAAGCAGGATGAAGCAGGAAAAAAGGGAAGGAAGGGAGGAAGAGAGAGAGGGAGGGAGGGAGGGAAAAAAGGAAAGAAGGAAGGAAGACATTTAGAAGTGTAAAGACCCAGCCCAGAGTTTCCAATTTAAGACTTTGAATTTTGGGTTTTTGTTTCCATTAAAAAGAAAGCACATTCCTTTGCTAAGAGCCTCTTTCTCTCCCTCCCCCAACTGGCTGACCCTAAGTAACAGCAGTTTCCTTCCAGAGTTTAAATGACCTCTGGCCTTCCACCCACTTTATCTTCTACAGGAATTTCATTCATCCTTTTGTTACCCACTAAACCCCCATTGTGCCCTTGGTTTCCCTTACTTTCACTCATATGCCCAAAAGAAAATCCACATCAGCAAAGGAAACAGTGTTAGGTTGGGGGGGGGGGCAGTAAGCTCATACTATAATTATCCTTTCTTGAAGATAAAACAGGAAAGTATCTTGGAAATACAGAGGCGTGGGTGGGAGGACAGTAGGCCAAATACTTCTGTCCTAATGATTTAGTATAGAACTATCTTCATTTCTAATTGTTAGAAACATAACCTAAAGGGCCAACAATTACAACTGGTCATATTAATTATACCCATTCTATCCTGGCACCCTAAAGGCAAGAGATGGCACCAAACACATATCCTAAAACCCCCTGGGGACTCCTAATCTCTCACCACCTCCTATCTCATTTAGGTCCAGCTCCTAGAAACCTACACACTAGTCAATGAAAGTCCCGCAATTTAAAAAAAAGACCAGAACTCATTCGTAACTATTCAGAAGCCATTACTCATTAATAAAAATGTCCCACTCCCTCCCTCTCTTTCTCTAGCTAACTATCATCTATCACCCGTCATCTATCTTCTATCATCTATCTCTGTCATCTATCTAGTTTCTATCGTCTATCTCTCTAGCATCTATCACCTATCATCTATCATCTGTCTATGTATCTATTGCCTATCTATCCATCTCCCTGTGTGTGCTTATGTGAATGTTCATGGGCATATGAAGGACAGAGGACAGGCCTGGGTGACCTTCCTCAGGCACCCTCATGCTTTCTTTTCCCTCTCAGTCGTTTGGGATTTGCCAGGTAAGCTAAGCTTGCTGGAGAGATCTAAGGATCTGCCAGTTACAACAGCAAACTTTTATTAGGACATCACTGTGGCAGAAAAATAAGAAGGGAATTAAAAATAGAAAGGAATATGGAAAAAGATGAAGAAACATTAAACAGCATAAAAATAAGGGGGTGTATTGTGGGGAAAGGGTGTAGTCTTTTTCCTGGTCAATTCTGGAACAAGGACTTTCATTCAGGATGCCTTTCCTCAGCAGGCATCCTGTTTCCTCTGAGGTCTTGTCAACAACCCCAATTCTCCTCCTGCAACCCCTAGTCTGTATCAGGGATAGCCCAGCCTCATAATCAAAGAGTCACTCATCCACTTTCCCCACTGGAATACACCACATGCAGTGGGAATATCTAGATTGTACAAAAATATCCTCAAGGTAGAATTTAGTCCATGGTGAATCACCAAATATTAACATAAAATTATCAGTTCACACCCTAGTTCCAATGTACTGTGAAGATATACAAGCTCCTTTGCTTATGAGAGGAGACCATAAGAACCATAATAATACAGCATGCTAGAGCTAGAGCAAGTCATGGTACACAGTGAACATGAACTATTTTCCTGCCCACCGCTACCTCTCTGCTATGACAGGTCCCATCTTGCCTTCCGCCCTCCCTGGCATTTCTCTGGTGCGTCTGTATCTCCCCACGTTATCCTCTCAATTCTCTTTCCCTCCCCCTCACCTTTGTTTCCTTTATTTATTTCATTTTCCATTTGTAACATTTGCCATTGTAACTAAACCTTACCTCTTGATTCATGGCAAGACAAAACAGTTTATATGATTGCTCTAGATTTTTTTTTTCAACCTATGACTATGTCTAAAATGATGCAGTACTTGGAATAAGCCCAATTTTCCAAATTACAGTGAAATATCAAAAAGACTGCTATTTAGAAGAGAGGTATCATCTCTTTTAAAACTAAAGCAATTCTGAAGTAGAACTACATTGACTTCATATGAAGTATTTTCTTTTCAAAATAAAATCCATAATTTTACATGAAAGTGTGTGTGTGTGTGTGTGTGTGTGTGTGTGTGTGTGTGCGCGCACGCGCGCGCATATCCTCAAGACTTAAGCTGGTCATGATGAGTAGGATGGAATAGTTAATTGTCAACCCCCCTACACACAATACACACACACAGAACCTATCTGTGACAGACTATCTTGATTATATTCATTGATAAGGAAAGACCATTTTAACTATGAAGGGACAATTCTCTGGACAGGGGTGCCTGGACCCTGTTAAATGGGGGAACCAGACTAAACATTAGTAGTTTATATCCATTGCTCTTGGTTTCCTAGGTATGGATACAAGGTGAGCAGCCACTTCAAGTTCCTGCAGCTTTAACTTCCTCCTCACAATGGACAGTACCTTCAAATGGGAGTCAAATAACACTTCCCCCCTTAAGTAGCCTTTTGTCATGATATTTTATCACTGAACAATGCAAAAATCTAAGGCAGTGCTGTCTGCCAGTCTGCACACTAAACAAACTGATTGCACTAAACAAACTGATCTAAAAAGAACAAGTTGGGTTGGGAAGACAATGCAAAAGAAACCCACCAACAGTTATAGGTTATGTTGGCAAGTTTTATGTCATCTGAAAGGAGGAAACTTCAATTGCGATTTTACTTCCATAAAATCCAGTTGTAGGGCCTTTTCTTAATTAGTGATCAATGGGGGAGGGCCCAGCCCATTGTGGGTGGTGCCATCCCTGGGCTGGTGGTCCTGGGTTCTATAAGGAAGCAGGGTAATCAAGTCACATGATAAGCAAGCCAGTAACCAGCACCCCTCCATGGCTTCTGCATCAGCCCTGCCTCCAGGTTCCTGCTCTGTGTGAGTTCCTTCTCTGACTTCCTTTGATAGTGAACAATGCTGTGGAAGTGTAAGCCAAATAAACCCTTTCCTCCCCAAGTTGCTTTGGTCATAGCATTTCATCATAGCAACAGTCACCCTAACTAAGACACAAGTCCTTGAACCTAAAACCCCATGAAAATTTCCTACTGTCCCAGGACAGTAGGACTCAGTTTTTCAAGCAATTCACCAGAAGAACTAAACCAAACAATATCCAGTTGCCTTCTCAAGGGAGACTTCAGATGAAGGTTTGTCACATCAGCAGAGTGGTGTGACAGTTTAAGAATAAAACTCTTACAATTCAAGTCAAGGTCTTTGCTCTAGAGATGTTTCTCATAATTAAACATCAAGATAAAAATCATGTATACACTCCTGTGGTTTCTAAGTACTCTAAATTCTATCTCGCCTTGTGCCAGGGAAATCTGCCACAGGCCAGACAAACTTGAATCTTGCCGGCCTCATCCAAAGGCCCCATCTTGGTGGAGGCTACTCCTGACTATTTCACACAGAAGGGCCTTTTCAGTGTGATATTGCTACATGTTTTATGCCTTACTAACAAGAATATAACAAAAGCTGGTAATTGACATTCATTCTTAACACTGTAAGATAGTAAAGTTGAGTATTTTGTTCAGCAGGCTCTTTGTGGGTCCTCAATGATGGGGGATGCCTTTGTGTACGTGTTTCTCTTTTTGGTTGATGAAGAAAACACTGTTTGGCCAACAGAGGCAGGAAGATAGGCGGGACTAGGAGTCAAGGAGAATTCTGGGAAAGGCAGGCAGAGACACCATGCAGAGACCAGGAAGATAGGAGGTGCCAGTCATTCTCCCGATAAGGCCATGTAGAAATACATAGCTTAGTAGTTATGGGTTAATAATTAAGACAGGGCTAGCCAATAAGAACCCCTAGTCATCGGACAACAGCTTTATAATTCATATAAGTCTTTGTGTGCTTACTTGGGGCTGAAGCTGCAGTGGAACCTGGTGGGACAAGAAACTCCAGCAACATCTCAATTAAAAAAGAACTAGTTTAGAATTTAAAATCTGCCTCATATGTCGATCCATGACAGACAATCCTCACCATGGGGAGGCAGGACTGGGCTAGCACTAGACCTGACCTGGAGTAAGTGCAAGTGGAGGAAGAACATGCTGGCCTTGGAAGACAGCAGCAGAGAACTGGTCCATCCAAATTGTCACTACCAAAGGTATGTGTTGTTAGAGTTGGGCATGTTGGCACACCCCTATGATTCCAGCACTCAGCAGGAAGGATCAGATGTTCAAGGCCAGCCCTGGCTTCGAGAGAAGGGGGGAGGGGGAACCATGAAAGAAAAAAGGAAGGGTGTGGAGGGACTGGCTTTTATTTTATACTTGTTTTTCATTCCCACATGTGAGAGCGAGCCATACTTTCTAGGTCTAGTTTGTTTATTATATCGTCCTCCAGTTCATCCATTTCCCTGAACATGTCAGGATTTCACTACTCCTATTTCTGGCTGGATGGCGTGTCTGGGATTTCCCATGAGCCTGCTCCCGTGATTAAGAAGTTTTCAGTGTTTTGACACACTTTCCAAAATGCAAGCTAACAATGTCCCATGTAATTGAAATCAAACACTCCAAAACAGAATATTTCCTTACAACGTGGCATTACCCAATCCCAAGGAATGCATCTAGTCTTCTCAAATGTGCAAGCTTGCAAAGCAGCTACTTGGCTGTTTTGTTTGCAGGCTAGTCTCATTCCTCCCAGCCCACCCCAGCGTTGCTGCCAGTTAAATAAAGCATTAAGCAAGGGTAGATTAAGAGGAAATGGGAGCAGGGGTGCTTTCGGTTGGAAATAAAGTTTTAAATGGAAGGGGTATTTTTCACTGAGTCTAAGGAACATATAATAAGGGCAAGAAACGGCTGGTAAAGTTAAGGAAAGTCAATAGCATAAGGCCTAAGACACTGGCTTGTAATTCAAGGGTAATTAAAAGGAGAACTGGGGACAGAAAGCTGGGGTTGAAGGGTGGGGGTTGAGGCTGTGGGGCTCTGGACAGCATTAGGGACTGTCTAAGACAGGAATGTGGAGCTCAGAACGAGCATTTCAGGCTCCACTTGGAGGCATGCACCTTTAATTGCAGCACTCTGAAGGCAGAGGCAGGAGGATCTCTATGAGTTTTAGCTTAGTTCGGTGTAGTGAGTTCTAGGCCAGCCAGAGTTACATGGTAATATCCCATTTCAAAAGAAAAAGAAAAAATGGGGGGGAGATATTTTTTTTTTGAAAGAAGGAAAATATTTTCCAGTATTAGTGATGAAAGTCACTAGGTCTCTTCAATGTCCCTGAACCTCCAAACCATTGCCACATGACCAATTCTCCACACTGAAGTCCTGGCAAAAGCATGAACTCATCATGATTGCTAATGACCTTGGAAAGAACAAAAGCAAACAGAATATAGGTCAGAATTAAGTTCCACAGCCTTACATATGTGTATGTGGGTATAAGATGAGATTTAGATATACACACAAATGCATGTATAATATCTGCCTCCAGAAAGAATCAAAACAGACAGCCTGATATAAACCTACTTTTCCCTGGATAGGGTGAAAGGGTGATTGGATTCAGCCACTCCTACCACCCCAGGAAAGTCTGCAGAACATGTACCTAAAGAGGCAGAAGCACCCACAATCCCAGTCAGCAAAGAAGTGTGTGTGCACTACTTGCTCACCCAGTTTGAGTCATAAAGAACCGTGTCTGCAAAAAGAACAAATAACAAGCTCACTCGCTGTTTACAAGCTGGTTAAAACTCTGAGCTGCATTTGCTCAGGAAATAATACTGGGCTGGACAGATATAGAAATGAGTTCATTAATTAATGGAAAGAAGTTCTGAAACCAAAAAACCATTAAGTAAAAGTAATCTACAAGTAAACTTCCCTTTAGGTGAATAGGTCTTAACTACCCTTTCAAGGTACCAGTGCAATACTGACAAATCATACTTTCAGTCTGGGGGGGTGCATGCCTTTAATCCCAGCACTTGGGAGGCAGAGGCAGGCAGATCTCTGTGAGTTTGAGACCAGCCTAGTCTACAAAGCTAGTTTCAGGACAGGCTCCAAAACTAGAGAAACCCTGTCTCAAAAAATCAGAGAGAGAGAGAGAGAGAGAGAGAGAGAGAGAGAGAGAGAGAGAGAGAGAGAATTCACCCTTTTGACAGACCCAACCCTCCAAAACAGTGGTTTTCCACCTTCCTAATGTTCTGACCCTTTAGTGCAGTTCCTCATGTTGTGATGACCCTGAACCATAAAATAATTTTCGTTGCTACTTCCTAACTGTAATTTTACTACTATTAGGAATCAAAATGTAAATTATCTGATGAGCAGGATATCTGATATACGACCCTCAGCAAAGGGTCATTTGACCCCAAGTGTCTCCAACTCACAGATTGAGAAGCTCTGCTCTAAAACAGCTCTGGGAAAAGCAGCCCAAATCCCTCCAGCCCAGTGACCACCACATCCTCCCAAGAAACCTCCATGTGGCAACTGCTTAATAACCCTTCCTAGCGTGGCTGGGAATTCACGGTAAGTTTAGTTATCCCATTTCTCAACTGGTCAAAACTAGGAGCCCAACAGTAGCACGTGACAATCAGACCTCCACAAAGATCAGAGAAAGAAAGAAACTCTGGTCCTACTGGCCACATTGCAGTATTGAATCTATATATGGCAATCACAACTTGTCAGGAGGGGTTGATTTATGCCGCCTTTGTGGTCCTTGTCCAATCAATACAGAAAATAACAGATCGATTTCAGAAAATATTCAACAAGAATTACCAAAAAATTTTAAAGGGTTCTGGTATTTGACATAGACTCCAGCTAGCTAAATGTATACCCAAGAGAACTCCACTATTGCCTAACCAAGGTCCGAATAAAGGAATTATTAATTTATTTTTGTTTTGCCAACAAAAAGAAACTATTTCAAAGGACTAAAAATTATCTGCTAAGAAAACTCATTTCCTTCCTCCGAAATCTCTAACCAAATATTTGAGGGACGGTGCAGAAGGGGCAGCGCGTGTTTGTTCTTTTCTCTCTAGTGTTTTCCGTTTCCTTCAGGCCTGTTTGCAGGCTGGGGGCCAGCAGACAGCTGCTCTCGTAGCTCAAGAACTGTGTGTGTATTCGTGTGTTCCTGCTGCTAATGCCAGTGCTCTGTGTTCAGAAGGAGGGAACATTTCTTCATTCGCAGCCCCCGTCACTGAGCCATCATCAAAGTCAAATGCTGACTTGTTGCTCTGTATAAAATAACCGTATCCACTCACACATCACACTTTTTACACCTAGGTTCTCTCGCTTTGTCTATCACAGACTGGACTGACACTCTCAGACAGAAAGGTCCTTATCGACAACCACATTCCAGGCAATTAATTCAAACTAGCACGCAGTCGTCTAAATTAGGGGGAAAAAAAAACCAGACGGGGAAAGAAAAAGAGGGGGGGAAAGGGAACTTTGTGTTTCTGCCTCAAAGAAATTACTTCCAATCGGAGTGAATCATCTGCCTCTGGCGGGCCTCTTTTCTCACTGCCTATGTGTAACTCAGCAAAAATTAACTAATGCAGGAAATAGTTTTGTTATCTGTTGCAAGTGATTTAGGCTATTATAGAAGCAAAACTGAAGTTGACATATTTTCCCCTTCTTCACTACTAACTTCATGTAGCTGGAAAAAACTGTCACGTTGCCCGTAGATAGCTGACTCTACACATGAACACGGATGGACTATAAATTTCATTTTAAATACGTGTCATTTTCACTTGTTCTATGATTAAATATTTACATCAGCTTTCCTCAGTCAAAAGTGAATGAGCCAAATGAACTTCATTTGATCCTCTCTCCACAGAATAAAATTTCATTTTCTAATATTCCTGGAGAATGTGTTTTGGCAAGGGTAGGGAGTGGGGCAGGTAGTAGCAGTGGGAAGGCAGGCTTTGTTCCAAGAGCAATTACTGTCTGCTTTTCAGATACTAGAGTAATTCCCAGCACTGGAAGTTTCCCAGTAATTTGGGTACCCATCTGGGTTGTGAGGTCCAATCAGACAGGCTTTCACTCCCATCAAATAGCTGATCTGCAACCTTTCCTTGTCACCGTGGTGTGACACAGAGCTGGAACACAAAACCTGTTAGTATTATGGTGGGTAAAGGGCACTGTAATTTGAAATGAAGTGAAACTGCATTTAGAATCTTCAAGAACAAAGTCACGGGCCAGGGAGATGCCTCAGTCGGTGAAGCCCTTTGTGTGTAAGCCTGGGGACCTGAGTGTGATCTCCAGAGACCACATCTCACAAAGCCAGGCCAGTGCTGGGAATCCCAGGACCCAGGAAGTTGAGATAAACACATCCCTGGGCTCATGGCCAGCCTGCCTAGCTTCAGGCAAAAGGGACATACCCTGGTTCTGAAAACTAGGTGGGGGGCTTATCTCTGGACTAGACACACACACACACACACACACACACACACACACACACACGACTCCCAAACACGCACATGCATCCACACACAAAAGCACAAAGTCTTTGAAAAGGTCTTGATTATTGTTAAAATTACTGAGACTGGAGGTCAGGCATAGGTTAAATTAGCCTTAAAGGCAAGTTTAGCAGAAAACCAGTTCTGGGTCAGTGTAAGTGTTCAGTCTTTGAACACAGTGTGTGAAAGCAGCTGAAACACAAGTTAACGTTAATGGAGAAATGTCTGAAGTAGTTAATCAGAAACGAGGGTGCATGCAGTACCAGGAATGAGACAGCAACATTCCAGGCTCTCCAGCAAGCAAGGGTAATCCTCATAGCACTGCAGAGGGGCCAAGCATGAAACTGGGGGCCAGGCAACCATGATTTTATTCTTTTTGTCATTTTCCTTTGAAGTGGAAGGGTTCCCGATGCGTTCAGCCTCTGACAGCATTTCTAAACACAACTCTGAGAATCATTTGAACATACCAAAAAAGAAAAGAAAAGCATCATCCTTCCAACAAGCTGTGATAGGCAATCCACCCGCTGAGTCCTCGTCCTTTGACATGGATTTGGAAAACGTTGAGACAAAATTTCCACCAAAATCAAGCTTGAAATTGTCCAACTTGGTGGGTTTGATCCTCATCAAAGAAAAAGAATGTATAATTTCATACACAGCATAATCTGTCACACAGACAACAGTTTTGAGGAAAGTTAGAAAACATTCACACTGACTAGCAAGATCTAACCAAATGCATGCGTTAAGCTAGAAGGCTTTCGTGACAGCATTTCCCTGTAGCATGTATGTGTCACAGTCCTTGTGACACAGCATATAATCTACGATTAAAAAGAACATGCTTTATGCCTTGTAACACAAGAATACAGCTGTGCAATCCAAAAATGGCATAACTCCTCACCTTCTAGCCCTGAAAATTTGTCAAGAATTTTAAGATTCATTCTTCATGAAATATCTGAATCCTGCCATTCTAAACGCCTGTTATTATAGGGACCCAAAGTCACTACATGGTACACATAATGAACTGCTAAGCTAAACTATAATCTTCCTACAGAAGCAAGTAAACAGACTGCACTCAAACCATAAAACACTGCCTCTAAAAGTAAGTCTTCTCCTCTTGGCCATCAGAAAAAAAGAAAAGAAAAAACCCACAATCGTTTTCTTTTCCATTGTAGCATTCCCAAGCATGGCTATTTGCTACATGATAACAATATATATTGAACTCATCTGGTTATTTTAAGGTTGACCTGGTGGCAACCCCAAGGCAAAAGGACTCTGCAACAGAGCACTCTCTTGATATTATATTCTGAAATGATATGTCAACAGTTGCTCTGTATACCTTGACAACTTCCTAACAGAAACTTAAGATAACTGAATTTAACTCCAAATTAGCAGCACTGTTAGGTAAATACCATAAAATAATAACAAAGTCTGCTCCTATACAAGTGGAATGGTAACCCGAGGACAAATTTCAACCCGTTTACTGCTTCCCTTGTTAATCTTTCACCTTCTAAAGTACACTTTACAGTTAAAAGTGAGAAAGAAAAAAAAAAGTCTGCATTAACGACTCCCAATTTTGTGACACTTTAACTTTCATGGAACATATTTATTCCTTCCTCCGAGCCACACTTCTAATACTTGAGTTCAGCTGAGAACACACTTCAGAAATGGAGACTTCAGCTGTCTGACGAGGAAGCCGATAAATGCCAACATGAACAAACTCGATGTCCTCAGGCTAATCTGAGGGAGGTGCACTATGGCTTTCTTTCCCAAGGTGAGAGCCTTACAACATTCCAATACCCACTATTTTACCTCCGGCTTCTCAAGTGAAACAGCCCACATTTAAGGCAATGTTCCTGGGTCTACTGGCATGAATATTTACAGGGGGCATTTCATCAAGGAGACCAATTTGACTGACAGGTGATGAAAGTCCACAGAGTGCCAGGACAGGGGTCATGAGCATGACCAGTGAGAAAAACTGTTCTCACCACACAGAATTGCCAGGACGGGGTCACTGAGCATGACCAGTGAGGAAAACTGTTCTCACCACACAGAATTCCAGGACGGGGGTCACTGCGCATGACCAGTGAGGAAGACTGTTCTCACCACACGGAATTGCCAGGACAGGGATCGCTGAGCATGATCATTGAGGAAGACTGTTCTCACCACACAGTATTGCCTGAGCAGGGGTCACTGTGCATGACCAGCGAGGAAGACAGAAATACAAGCGGGAGCCACATTTCCCAACACAGTGCAGTACACAGGAAGTCCCGAGGAGGGGACAAGATGAGAGAAAGCAGCCTGAAGATGTGACAGCTCTGAATGAGGGTTCAAGAACATCAAGGGCCCTCTAAACCAGTGACCAAACACCAGGGCACATGGCAAGAAAGAGCAGTACATGGGGCCACTTTCGCTGTCCACAAACATCTGCTGATGCTCTAGATTCTACACACACACACACAGGAAACAGGACTGGTGGTCACTGCTCTCATGGAACTCTTTCCAGCAGTGTAAAGAAAAGAAAGATCAATGTATAAAATCAGAAGTTAAATAAGAACATAAATGAAACAATGGAAGGATCCAATGAGTGGAGAGAATTCTCTAAGGTGATGGGTCAATATCAATGGGAAGACAACTGGGGTATGAGGGGACAAAGATTTCAGTCAAGTGGGCAGAGTGATCCAAAGAAAGAAAAGGGAGCATATGCAAAGGCCCTGAGGCAGACAGCTTGCTAAGCTCTGAGAACAGCCAGCTGCCAATGAAGCCGACATATCTTTTCAATCAAGGACACCATTAGCACTAGGTGCAGGGCAAAGATAGTGCTTTTTCTATCCTCAAATGCAGGATCCTCCAGAACTCCCGAGTGAGGGATCACATGTGTGTACCTCTGCTCCCAGCCCAATTAAGTTCCCATTTAATATCCTATCCAATAACATCACCTTGAAACGATCAAAGAAACTACCAATGATTTCTGAGCCTTCCTTGTGATGTAGGGAAGGAAGGAATGCCCCCACTGAGAAAGGTCCTATGTACTCAGCATAAATAATAGATAAGAGTTTTGTTTTTGAGTATCAGATAGAAGCCACTGGAGAGCTATGAACTGAGAAAATGGTATAAATTCTATGTTTATAGTACTCTGTTCCAAGTTTTACCCTTACATGTACCCTCTGGCTGGTACAGAGCCACAACCTGTAAGCCCAGCTACTCTGAAGGCTGAGGGGGGAGGACTGCAATTTCACAGTTATCCTAGGCAATTTAGTAATACTCCATTAAAGAGAGGAGAAGGAGGGGGGGAAGAGGAAGTAAAGGGAATTGCATGTTTTACATGAAAACTGGCTATAAGAGGCAAACATACCTACAGGCTAGCCAGACACAGGGCTACTGCAGGAATCCAGGAAAAGCAATGGCAGTAGATGTGGTAGGTAGAGAGACTGGGGATCCTTTGAAAAAAAGTAACATCGAGATTTCCCCTAATGTGACTTCACTGGCTGAAGCAGAGTTTTTAAATCAAAGAGGAGACAGAAATGGAAAGTTGTAACCAGATTCCTGAGGGCCACAGGTATGTACTCTCATGCCACAGTGAACTCAATACCAGTGAAGGGCTCCATGCTTCATACAGAATGACCTGAAAGGCCTGAAAGAGAGGAAAAAAAGAGGGAAACCAGCTGCCACATCCCTGTGGGTAAAGAGAGCAAGGCTCTTCAATGATAACTTCCAAAGGCATGGCAAAAACAGGGGTGCTGGCTGAGTGTGGTGACACACACCTTTAATTCCAGCACTCGGGAGGCAGAGGCAGCTAGATCTCTGAGTCTGAGGCTGGCTACAGAGCGAGTTCCAGGACAATTAGAGCTGTTGCACGGTAACTGTCTCAGAAAAAAAAAAAAAGAGGAGGGGGATTGTGGCTAATGGCTGGGTGACCCTGAGCCTCCATACTGAGCAACAGGGGAAGGACATGCCCAGACCAGAAGCAAAAGTAAACATCACAGGAAGAAGATTTGAGAACCAAGGCCAAGTAACCAGCTTCACACACACACTGGGTATTAAGTGCTGGCCAACCTTCCAGGTAGGAAAGGCAGCTGGCTGAATGAAACTCCTGTTGAAGCCTAAATTAGGACTGTAGGGGAGTGTCAGCAAAGCACTGGCCAGGTGTAGCAACTAACATCACAAGATTAAAATAAGACAGCCAGAAAGGAAACTGAAGAGGGAAAGCCTTGGGTAAAAGGCTGGGGACAGGACGCAGGAGCAAGACAGTTTCAAGAATGGTGGGCGCATAGTCCAGGCTGAGAAGAAAGGCCAGGTTTCCTGACTAAGAGCAGTCTGGCAACCGCTAACAAAGCCTAGTGAAGTGAGTCAGTGGGAGGAAATGCAGATGAGGGCACAGGTTTGCCAGGGCTTGCTTCTGGAAAGAAAGAGGGAGAGGTGAGCAGCTTGAGAAAGCAAGCACAGCTGGCAGAAGGCTGTGTCTGTGTCTAAGAATGAGAGTTACTTATGAATGGGACACATCTGGAGAGAAGAGCCCACTGCAAAGGGAGAGACTAGAATAACAGGATGGCACAGGCTACTAACTAATGGGAAAAGCCAAGAGAAAGCCAGAGACTTCCAAAAGGGCTACGCCTTCCTCTGGCAGACAGGAGAGCAGCCCTCGGTTGCTGCCATGCTGCTCAGAGCCTTCTCTAAAGGAAGCCGAGGCTGAGCTATATGTAGCAGCACGCTTCCAAAATCACTTTTAGGAGAAACAATACTCTGACTAACACCATTATTCTGGTTAAGTGTCGTGACACTGGGACAACCAACTGTTGACTCAGAGTTGTCTCTTTTGTTTCATGTACTCAGCATGAATGAAGGAGGTGGGTGTGTGAGCAACTTTGGAGCGTGAATGAAGAAGAACCTTCCAGACAACACAAATCATACTTTACATGAAAGAGGACAGATACTTTGCTTCTGAAATTAAGTTCAGCTCCCATTGGGCTTGTCTTCTGTAATCACTTGCCATTTACAGTTCAGTTTCAACTCCATAAATCAAAATGATTCTGCTCATCGTGGTAACTACATACATACATATCAAGTGCTTTTCCTGACCACCATAACAAAATCATTCCACAGCAGTGAAAAACAAAATGTGTAAAATGCAATAAATCGGATGCAGCTTGCTATTTTTAAAGGGGAAACTAGGCTATATGAATTTGGTAATGAATGAGATCGTCATAGCCCATGCTAACCTCATCTAACCATGCCCTTATCCCCAAGAGAAGACCACACTAAGAAAGCAAACAGCAGCAGTGTCACTAGACCAGTAGCATTTAAAATAATTCTCCACAATGATCTATCAATTTTATAAGTGACTGCTGTAGATAATGAAAACCTGCCTTTATAAATCTATTTAATACAGTATGCCAAAATTGCCTATGAGGTTAGTCTTTCAACTATGACAAGCTAAACTGTATCAGTCATACCCTAAATCTAAATCTACATTGTACTATTTCAGTTTCCTAAATGCTCTTAAAAGCACATTTCAGAGGGGGGGGACTCTGACTAGAGTTCAATTACCATCAGTGTGGTGGAACACATCTGTAATACAGACTCAGGAGCATGAAGCAAGAAGATGATTGAGTCCAGCCTTAGCTACCTAACATCAAGGCTAGCCTGATGTATATAAGACAGTTAAATAATATACATGTATAGTAGATCTAAATATGCATGTATTATATATTAGACATCTATTTATATTATATCTAATACTATTTATGTGCATATAATATCTAATACATATATTAGAAATACATATTATTTCTAATTAGGAAATGAAAGCGGGGGACTGAGGACATGGTCCTGTGGTCTAGCACTTGCCTGGTATGTAAAAGACTCTGGGTTCAATGTCTAGCACTGCACAAGAGTGAGAAAGAAAGAAAAACAGAGATGGTGGGAAATAATACAAATCATTAAACTCTACCATCAATCAATAACCTCTTTCCAAAAACCTCAATTTCTAGGTACTGAAAAACATTGAAATGACAAATGAAAAACAAAATACTATTCCCCACTTCATGTTGAAAAATGTCCTCCTTGAACAAACTATATCTGTCACCAGATATTTCATCTTTCCCTGATAGGTATATGAAAAAATGATTCACGGAGACCATCCATAGACTACAGAAATATGTGTTGTGGGCATCCTAACAGGTGTCAGGTGTTGAGCAGAATTTACGCCTGCAGCTTGTATTGGATCCACAGCGACGTGTTCCTTTTAAAATCTGAATTGGCATTTTATATTCTGAAACATTTGGCCAGGGTGGCTAGGATCTCTACATGTTCTGCAACATCTATGCATTATTTATTTTACTACACTGCCATATAGGGCTGAGATCACTCTCCTTGCTCCCAGTTCCACTCATGGGCTGGAAGCAATTTGGCCAGTAGACTCTAAACATCTACAGCTACAGCATGCCCGCACAGGCAAACCCAATGCTTGTCACAAGGTTGCACAAAGCGAGGGGATGGCCACATTGCAAGAGCACAAACCATCCTGGGATATGTAAGCAGAGTGCATTGCATCCCCAACAGCTTTGACTGCAAGGGAAAAAGCAGAATCAGGAGTGAATAAAAGGACTGGCCCAGTCCTGGAGTCGGCATCACAGAAGCTTGAGCTGAACTTCATTAAGGATCTTATCTCCTATAAAAGTTACATAATACAAGCCAGACAAGTGGCTCGGCGAGTGCAGCCAAGTGTGATGATCTGAGTTCCCATGTAGGAGTAGAGGACCGAACTCCTGAAGTCATCCTCGGGCCTGCACACATGTGCCAAGCCACCCACCTTCCATACACAAACCACACACACACACACACACACACACACACACACACACACACACACTAAAAAAAATGTAGTATGTCTTTTTAAAGTTACATCATGTACTTGAGCTACTATCCTTTGTCAGTACTTACTCCCCTATTCCACATTTTAAGCTGTAATTAGATCACCACTGATCTAATTAGTATATATAGTCTTAATGGAGTCTTCTGAAAGGGTTAAACTCTGCCCTAGGCTAAGATATAGGCCCTAGGTTCCACCTCCAGTACTGGAGGGGAGAAGGAAAAAAAAAAAAAAGAGTCAGGCATGGTGGAGCCACTTTTAACCCCAGCACTCAGGAGGCAGAGGTAGGCGGATTTCTGTGAGTTCAAGACCAGCCTGGTCTACAGAGCTGAAGGACAACCAGGGCTACACAGAGAAAACCTGTCTCAAAAAGCAAAACAACAAAATGAAACAACAACAAAAGAAAATGCACTGAAAAATCCTTGTATAAAGAGATCATCATCAAACGTGGATGGTCCAAACACACAGCTGAGTGCTCGCACACTCATTTCCTATGACAGCTACACTAAACTCCACATCTTTACACAACACAGATGTATTAACTCAGAGTTTTAGAGGTCAAATTCTGAAAGGGGTTCCTTTGAGCTAAACTCAAGATGCTGACAGGGATGCATTCTTTGCTTGAAGCTCTAGGGGAGAATTAATTTTCTCGACTTCTCCAGCATCTCAAGGCTGCACCACTCTGCGTGTGGCTCCTTCCTCTCTCTTCTGCTACAGGTTCATCACAGGACACAACCCTAACTGGGTGTTCTACCTCCATTCACTTTGAAACAGTCCTGTGATTACCCAGGACCCGGAGCCATCCTGGCTCCTCACAACAAGGTCAGCTGATGAGCACTTTACCACGTAACCAGCCACACCTGCACACATTCTTCATGCTCACACGCAAGTTATTTAGAGTTCACTGTCTAGTTCAGGAATTCTAGACTGATTCTGATGAATATTTCTACAGATGCCTTTGGCTCTATAGTGTTGTGGGGTTTTTTTTTGTTTGTTTGTTTGGTTGGTTGGTTGTTTGTTTAACACATCCTTAAAAGAAAAAATTCTAATGTTTCCAAGGGTGCAAACCAGAAATAATTCAACCTAGTTTCAAGAATAACAATGGCCCCCATTCACAATCATACTGGAACGTTCAGTCTTTAATGGTCCAGAGTTATAATTTACACAGCTACAGGCAGGCTGTAGCTACACATGGCTACATTTTTATTTTTATCTCAAAAGAACGAGGTTTATTTTTTTTTTCAGACTTTCTTAAGGTCTCCATTTGGCTAAGTGAAGATATCTGAACTCTATCACTGCTTCCCTCCCAATAACATAAATTGTAATTCATTCCAAATTCATCTGTAGGAAAATAAGCACATATTTGTAATTTTCCTTCAATTTCTGTTTATAGAAGAGATTTACATAGAATGATTGCATTAACAATCAATAATTAAGTTGTTTGGTGCTGGGGAAATGACTCAGCAGGTAAGAACACTGACTACTCTTGCAGCGGACCTAGATCCAGCTCCCCACACCCCCATGGTGGCTCACAATCGTCTGTACTCCTGTTCCAAGGGACATAATGCTCTTTTCTGTTTTCAGTGCACACCAGGAATGTATGTGATATATAGACATATGTAGTGGGAATGTGTTTCCCCCAATTGTTTCGGGGTCTTGGGGCATGGCTTCGGTGTGAGGACGTAGTCCCTTATAAAGAAGAGGTAGGTCACTCTCGCTGTCTCTTGGGGTGATGGTCTGAGACCTGACGATCACCCTGCATGGCAGCATCCTGTTCCTCCAAGGGCAGAAGACCATGGCGGAGGCAGTACTTTACCATCGGTATGTGAGTGTTCCCTAAGTGAATCTTTGTTATTCTTTTACTCGGGAGCTCATGAACTTCCTTAATCCACCCACATACATAAAGTAAAATAAATATTTAAAAAAAAAAAAACAATTAACTGTCAGAAACAACCCAATTCTCTAACACCTTTCTGGCCACTAAATGCTAATAGGGACTATTTTCCAAACCCTCAAAACAGCATCTGAGGGACCACAGAGATTGCTCAGCAGGCAAAGGTGTTTGTTGACAGGCCCAATGACCTGAGTTCAATCCCCAGGGATCCGTATGGTTAAAGGAGAACACCAACTCCACAGGTTGTCCCCTGACACCCACTCATATCCATGCATGTGTGCAACCTCCAACACACCCACACACAAATAATAATAATAAACAAATAAATAAGCAATGTATAAATCAGGCTATTCAGATTGCGCAGTGGCCAAAGGTATTTGTTGCCAAACCTCACAACTTAAGTTTATTCCCCAAGGGCTGAAGGAGGGAACCAACTTCTCAAAGCTATTTTCTGACATACACACACACACACACACACACACGCGCACACACACACACACACACACACACACACACATGCTCGCACACAAATAAACAAATGTAATTTTAAATTTTTTAATGTAAAAAAAATATTTTAAAGCAGTATCTGAATATAATAATTCTACCATACATGACTTGTTTTTTCAAAGTGTGTTCTTTAAAACACCTGTAAATATGGATGGATGTACTTCCATTAGAAAAATAGCTATTCTGCAGTCACATACATGATAAGGCATGCCAACCTCACTTCCCTGTTGGAGGGCCATGATGTATTACATACTGTCAGAAATCCCGAAGCAGTGAAGCCTCTGAGTCTTACACGGTGTTTTCAGAAACTTTTCTGCCTCCTTATCCTCCTTCTGCCAGTGAGAAGAGGGAGATGACCAGTAAATCTCCCCTCCCACCCCCGAGGATTTCTCATGTAGGAAGCACTCACAACTTACTCATCCCAGCTGGGAACTCAGCCAACCTCGGCTTAGCCTCTAAGTGTGTAGGGGATAAATAAACACAAAAGCATTTGCAAATATCAAATGCAGGATCAAAGCCAAATTGCAACTATGATTAAAATTTACTCTAGACAACACAAATACGAAGATGGTTCTGTTGCCTATCATTTAAAAACAAATGTAGACTTCAATCGGGCTTTTGCTTTCAACAGGACAAGTATATATATAAACTTGACTACATTTATAACTAAAGCAAACGCATCTTGGTCAAAATACTGTTCCTCAGATAAAGTCAGGGAAGGTTTTCCTGCCCCCCCCCCATTCACTATGTCTGAGCAGCAGACATTTTTACAAAAATAAATAAATAAATTTTTAAAAAATGTTTTATCTATGTGTATGGGTGTTTGTCCATATGTATGCACATCACCGTATGCTTGGTGCCAACACTGATAGAAAGGGGTGTCAGATTCCCTGGGAACGGGAATTACAGTTAGTTGTAAGCTGCCTTATAGGTGCTGTAAGAACAGTGAGAGCTCTTAACCTGAGCCATCTCTCCAGCCAACAGGCTTTTTTAAAAGTCCTGCAAAGTCTCCTTCTTCATGTGCTAAGCAAACAATAACATCCACTAAAAGAAATGAAAGTGCATTTTGAAACATTAGGAAACTTTTTACATGACTTTTATGCTGTGCTTTCTATAAAATTCTACAAATATGTCAACTTGAGTTTTAAGATTCTTTTCTTTAACCTAAAAATATTAACTATGCAAATACTGCCAAATGCCCCAAGTGGTGTCTTCTTGTGTGTGTGTGTGTGTGTGTGTGTGTGTGTGTGTGTGTGTGTAGGTCTGTTGCTGTCTCATGTATTTCAGGTTGGCCTCAAACTGAAAAATGACTTGAATTTCCTCCTACCTCTACCTCACCTTAGAGCAGGGGTTCTCAACCTTCCTAATGCTGTGACCCTTTATACCGTTCTTCACGCTGTGGTGACCCCCAACCATACAATTATTTCATTGCTGCCACATAACTATAATTGTGCTATGGTTATGAATCGTAATGTAAACATCTGATATGTCACAACCTGCAGGTTGAGAACCAATGCCTTATAGGCATGTGCTACTACATTCACTTATGTGGTGCTGGGGAAACAGCTCTGTACATGCTAGGCAAGCGCTCTACCAACTGAGATGCTTCAGTAGCCCAAGTAGTGACCTTGAAGACTTTCAATTCATACAGAGAAAAAATGAGAGGGGCTGGAGAAACGGCTCGGATGGTAGGAGTGCTCATACTCTTGCAGAGAACCTAAGTTCAGTTACCAGCACCCAAGCTGGGTGGCTCATAACCATCTATAACTTCAGTTATAGATCTGATGCCCTCCACTGATACCCACATACATATGCTCAAGCATGGACATATATAAAAAACTTGAAACAAAAGGAGAAAGATTCAACAGTTTTTAGAACTTTAAGTATGAATTGTATTTAGGATAAAAAAAGCCACAGCTGTTGGAGGCCAGGACCCTGGCCAAACAGAAATGTACACCAAGGCAGGTAGGTACAGGCGATCCCGCTCAGAGCGCTCCATGACCTAGATAACCAGTAAGGGCATAGGAAGGACCTGTAAGGCCAAGGGGGGGGAGGGTGTCAACTCACTGGGCTGCTACAGAACATGCTATAATGTTTGGATTTTGTTCTAAGTACGAAAGTGGACTTTGACGAAATTTTTAAAAGAGTTAAATGTCCAAATGCACAATTCAGAAAGACCCTGGATCAATGTAGAGAATGAAACGGAGGAAGGTGAAGCTCAGATAGGGAGGGCTGAGCAAGGAGCCTCACGTCTTCACAGTGTCTTCAAAACCCTTCAGTTTTTCAAACCTATTGGATGAGGACTGGGAATCCAAGGGAATCCAAAATAACAGCTTAGGAAATAGCATCTCTGCTAGATTAAAAGACTTCCCCAGGCTCACATGTTAATGACTAAAAGGCTGGAATGAAACCTAGAAATATTTTATTTTCATTCTCCTGGCCCTGACTTTCCAGCCCTTTAAAGTTAAAATAAATGTCATATTTAGGTCATATCATTTCCCTGGACAATAACTAGGGCAAATAAACTGAAGATGATTAGATAACTCTCTGATTACAACACATGAGCACACACATACACACACACACACACACACACACACACACACACATCAGTTTTTTTGAGGAACTGTGATTTAGTCCTGAAAATTAGCTGCTACTGGGTATTTTCACCAATCCTTGCCAGTCATGTATCGCAAAGCTCCAAGTAAGGAGCTTGAGAAATGATGCTATGATTAAGAGCACTGGCTGTTCTTCCAGAGGACCTGGGTTCAATTCACAGTACCCACATATAACTTCAGGCTCAGGTGATCTGATGCCCTGCATTGGCTTCCACTGGCACCATGAACGAGTGGCATACATGCAGGCGACACACCCACACACATAAAGATAAATAAAAGCAAAAGCCCCAAATAAGGTTCACAATCATCAATCACGTGAACAGAACTCCAGTCCCTAAACTCTGAATATATAATCTACTAACCAGTCAATCCATAGCATAACCAGTGTGGTTGTAAACACTAAGCCTCCATGTGCAGCACATTCCATTAAAACAGCAGTGCAGACAAGCACTGTGGAGCTTGCCTCTAAGGCAGGAAAAGGAGGATGAATGCAAAGCTTGCTTGGGCAAAATAACATGACCCTGTTTTATACACACACACACACACACACACACACACACACACACACACTCCACACTCACATTCTAAAAATTCTGGCTTTGACTTGGAAGAGCTGCTAAGTGGGATGATACCATTAATTTAATAATGTATTTATCTGGCAGTTAGCATAACATATACATATACATATGCACATATATATAATAAAAAAATTGCCAATTTTTAGAGAATATAATAAACAAACTTAAGGCTAAAAAGATATTGAAGATGCTTATTCAGGGTTTCCACTGTAATATACAATAACTAACATTTAGTGAAGCCTTAACTCATTGCATTACAGTTGACTTCATTTAGCTCAGTGATAAACAAGAGTTCTCGTAAGTCATTAAAAACAAATCTAGTTATTTGAGATTGCCCTGGGTTGTTGGGCATCTGTAAAAATTAAAGTTATATTTCACCACAATAATTCATTGACTGATTTTTCTCCGTAGCCTGCAGATAATGAGCATCTTAATCAGCAAAGGCCGTCCTTCCATCCCATCATGCCGCAAACCCATCATTCTTTCATATTGTCGGCTCTGCCCTTACAAGCTGACATTTCATTAAGAGAAATAATTGAAAAACTAGCTTTCAGGTACATCTGAGGCTGTTCCTTTCCCCATAATTCCTCTATTCTCCCCTACCCCAGAGCAATGATAGAACATCTTCTGTCCCTGTAAGATATGTCTGTTTCTGAGACCCACCCCCTCCAACTGCCATTCTACTTACTGCCCCACACTTCCCTAAACCAGAAGTGTAGAGAAAACAGCTCTGCTTGCCTATTACGTATTTCCTTCCTTGCCACACTCTGCTAATTGGCATTCTCTGCATTTAGTGTACATATCCACCTGGGGTAAGCAGGGCCCTCTTCTAAATAATTATCAGACAGCAGATTTCCAGTGAAATTTTGCCCACTCTTACTCCCAGGTACATCTGCCCACAGCAAATTTTGATTGTCCCAACTGTGACTTTTAATCAAGGGATTAAGACAAAGTGTGTCACTGCATCTGGCAGGTGGAGGTCAGGGATGCCACACTGTACAATACATAGAAGAGACACCCTCCCCTCTTGTCAAAATTCATACTATATAACATGTGTTATAATGTGCGCGTGCGCACACATACACACACACACACACACACACACACACACACACACACACACACCGTCAACAAAGTTAAGAAGCCATGGTGTGTTGGTAGCACATGCCCTTAATTCCAGCACTCAAGAGACAGAGACAGATGCATTTTTGTGAGTTTGAGGCCAGCCTGATCTACAGAGTGAGTTCAGGACAGGCTCCAAAGCTACTGAGAAACCCTGTCTTAGAAAAAACAAACAAAAAAAAAAAAAAAAAAACTCCTAGTAAACTTACTTTCATCTCTAGGTTAGGCCTAGTCAGCATGGTTACAACTGACATCAGAGGTTAATGGTTCCTATGGAAGTACAGGGGTGCGGGTAGGGGGTGTATGATGCTTGCATTGTCAAATGCAAAGGATGCCTGGCCCCTCCTCACCCAGGCAGCAACTTTGTTCTACCATGTATCATCTGGGGTACAAGATTAGCCCCATAAATCACTGAAATCTATGCATTCAAAGTTTTATTTTAGATTGATTTTCTTCAAAGAGAATTGTAATTTTATCATGGAAAAACAAGAACAAAGATTTTGTTTTGCTTTTGTCCTTTTGAGACAGGGTCTTAAGTAGCACAGACTGGCCTTAACTCCTAACCCTCCTGCATCTACTTTTCCCTTCCAAGTCTTGGAATTTCGGGCCTGTGACACCAAGCCAATTTCCAAATACTAAAATTTTAAACACAGAACGGTACCTATAATTCGATTATGTGCACAGACACTTTAACATCCAACCTTTTTTGTTTGTAGCTGTTTTTTTAGGATGTCATTTCCTCAGTGATGGGACAAAATTCATGGTAAAGGAAAAGAACCTTATGTTTATTCAGTGTGTACTCTATCTTCTATTTTCATAGTATCACACATAAATACAATCTTTAAAATCTATTCCACTCCTATCCATATGTATGATAGGTCCTGTTTAAACGAAGCGTGGGCGTAAAGACTTTGCCCACCACAGTCACATGGATAAGTTGTGACTGTACTGGCATTGCAGCCCATGCACACTAATTAAAGAATCCATGTCCATGAGACTCAGATGTAGCTCAACAGTCAAGCAGCTGTCTAGAAAATCTCTGAGTCCGGTCTTCAATACCCAGCACGGGAGGAGAATTAAGAAGAGGTGGAAGAGAGGTAAAGGGTGTGGAAGAAGCCATGCAGCTCTGTTCTGACCTATTGTGCTACATGACTGCCATACAGCATCATATTAATAATTAGAAAACCCCACAGAATAAGCACATTACAGGGGTTATTATTAATTTCTTCCACTGACGTTTCTTCTGCATCCTGGCTAACACAGGCCTCGGGACACCTGCCATGCATTTTCCCAGCAGAGCCCCTGGCACCGCTTCTGCTGCCCAGAGTCCAGCTCCAGCTCTAACCACAAATGGCGATTCCTGCTTACCTTCCAGGGTTATGCTTCCCCACCTCTTTTAGGTGGAATTGTGGCCTAATAATTTGCTTCTGACAAGAAAATGTGAGAAGTAAACTGTAATACTTCCAGGTAGAGACGAAGCCGGCACTCGGCTGACAGCTGCTTTCCTTGAAGTCAGGGCTGAGATGAAGGTGTGTCAGCTTGGGTCACAAGTGAGCATACTGCCCACAAGGAGCAGGGGCTCGGGAGACATGTACAATAAGTGAGAAGTATACTCTGTTACATTAAACCTTCCAGGCTTCGGGGTTGTCCTTTCATGTGCCACAATTTAAGATTGTCGTGAGTGATACTTTTACTATGGGCCATGCAACTTTAAACAAGTTCCTTTAACCTTCCTGAGTCTGTTTCTGTACCTCTGAAAGTAGTGACTACCTCATAGTGCTGCTGTGAAATTTAAGCAAACCAATGTGCACTTGGCATCCAGAACAGCACCTAGCAATGAGTTAGCATGTCCTCATGCAAACTAAATCATTATGGTCACAGGCCTCTACAATTCAAGGAATGGATATGTCAATGCATAAACTCTTCTATCTTGCTTTTTATTATTCCCATAGCAAAATGATAAATATTCACTAAATGCTAACATATACCTTGTTGACTGAGATAGCAAAGTAGATAATAAAATTCTGGATAATCCTCTGCTGCAAGATGACATGGGAGGAAGGGGGAATTTTTTTTTTTTTTTTAAATAAAAACCAAAAGGTAGAAGAGAAATAGTTGTATTCAAGTGATCCGACTTCTGCTTTTGCCTCACCCCCTACCAAAATTGCACAAGTAAACAAGCACAAATACACAAACACAGGCACACACTCGCTTCTCAATGAACAGATTCCCTTGCCAGCCAGGCAGAAAGAGATCCACTGACGGAGCCAAAACGTGGTGCCAACTGGCTGTGTGACATGCACAGTGATGTCTACCCAAAAAGCAGGCCCTGGCAGCTAGCAATTGCTAAGGCAATGAGCATAACAGACATGATGTGATGAGGAAAACCAACCTGGGATGCTCCCACACACACAGTGGGAGGGAGGACTGGGTTCAGACCATTCTTAGAATCATGGGACACATCAAAGGGCATACACTCTTGCAACGGTGATTCAACAAGCATGTTCTTAGTAAGTAGAGGAGAATTAAAATGGCTTCAAGAGAAGAAATGCCTGGGTGTGACCACAGTGTGGCTGCTCACATGCATGACCAGGGAGCAAAAGGACAAGTTTTCAAAGTCCCGAGTCCACGTGATTTTACCAGAGAAAATGGGGAAGACTTCCTAAAAGGTGGTGGGAAGGGCTAGACTTATACCTAAAGAAAACATCCTACTATGTTTTTTAAAAAAAAAAGAAAGAAAAGCCAGGAGGCTGAGGCAGGCAGATCTCTGTGAGTTCAAGGCCAGCTTGGTCTACATAGTGAATGCCAGGACATGCTCCAAAGCTATGCAAAGAAACTCTGTCTCAAAAAAACAAAAAAACAAAACAAAAAGCTGTTCACAAACCGCATTTTCGATATAGATTTGAATTATAAGGCCATCAATGTGGCTACTGTAAGAAATGGCATTGCCAGGTCATTCGTGCTGAATAATGGACTGAAAGGGACAGTGAGAGGACACAAGACAGAAGAGTGGCTATATAGAATAAGATGGGCATGAGAGAATCCTTCTGTTGCCTTCTTGAAGAGGGAACAAGAATGAGTTTACTGAGAACATAGGCCGGGCTTAACAAGAGTCAGTTCAGGGAGAGGGAGTCTATCCATGACCCTGAGACTTGCTCTTAGTGGTTTTCTATACATCAACCCCTTGTTCTGCTCCCTGGTTATAGATCCCTGATATCTCTGCCACACCAGGACCTGAGCCTTTTCTATCGCAATATCATCATGCACAAATCTTACAGAAAGTCTTCATTACCATTTTAGTAAGTGTCAGGATGAATTTTCTTTTAACATCTCCAGGCTTAGTCAGCATTAGTTTGGCAGCTCAGCCCTGCAGGGAAGACAGGCAGGAAGCCACCAGTGTCACACACACAGGAAGTGTGTGCAACTCCCACATAGCTCATGAAAAGCAGCCTGGAATCATATTCACTGACAGGAAAGAGAATATTGAGATAGAGAGATCCTCTGAAGATCCCCAATTCACCAACACCTCTGCTCTAAGCACAGATCTCTGGGCTAGCTGGGCTAGCTGCATTCTTATAGGCTGTCCTCACAGAGACAGGGCTCAAGGTCATGAACTGCAATCTTGAGATGAGCAGGGACACTGTCAAGAACTGCCCTGATTGGGGACTGAGCCATCGCCTTTGAATCTGGCACAACCTGGCCAGCCATATAGCCAGGGGTACTTTGCACACCATCTACCTGTTAAATAAAATTACTAGAGGCTTGTCAGCTTAGTGAATGTTCACTCCCCCCATGTAAGCACATTGTCTCTGCTGCCTCCTGCCTGTGGTCCCTGCCTTCCATCATTTCAGATACAGCCTCAGCAGCTTCTCTACCTCTTTTCTTCCTAGCTGATTTTTAAAACTACTCATTTAATTATTTCAGACCAAAAAAAAAAAAAAACATTTAAATAACTTCAAAGCTAATTTTGCTTCGTCCTTTACCTATGTGCAATCCAAGGTCAGTTCTCCACAACCACACAAAAATGAGGCTCAATTGTTCAACACCAATGTCAGCCGGTTCTTATACACATGGAATATGCTAGATACACATGGTTCGTGTACATAATGCTGCACAAATATTTTTTGGTATCTATCTTCCTCTTCAACTTGGAATTTTTGCCTTATGTGGATGAATGTTTCTGCCAAGATTGTGCCAACAAGATTGGTTATAAATCCACCTACCTTGTATAAGGGGAATAGTTTTATCATCACATATCTTTATTAAAATATGCTGAAGGCCAAGAACCCAAGTAACAGGCAGGGAAAAAAGGCTAATAATGAGAGGTTAATGAAGTGAATTCCGAGGCACAACTGCTCAGGAATGAAAGAAGGCATCTATGACCGGTCCCTGCCACTCAGTCTGTACACAGACAGGCTGTAATTTAAAATAACTTCTCAAAGGGAACTGTACATGCAGGGCAAGTGCTCGACCACTAACCTATAATCCCCAGCCCCAAAATTAACCTTCTTTGTACCCAAGGCTTTTCTAGAAGAATTAAAAGGCATGGTCTGTGGCCCCAAAACACTGAACCACTTTTGCCCTTCAGCAATGTACCCTTTCAAATATTTCTGTATTAATGCAAACTACACTATTTTAAATAACTGCAATTAACTGCAAAATAGAACCTCAGATTAAGATATTTTCCCTTGAAAGAAGCTAACAGGTATAAGAAGCACAAAACACTAAGTGTCAATACACACCCTAGAATACCTATACACATCCTGGTCAGTTGACTTCTTCAATGATAATTAAAAACTCTCAAGGTATTTAATAGTAAACTCAGATTCGACTCTTAACAGAAGATGAGAAATTGTGTTCACAGATACTACTATGCTTTATGTGGCTGGAGTTTTTTGTTTCATAGCTAAAAAGTGAGAAGCTGTTATAGTGTATATAGCATGATGTCTTAACACATGACCATCTCAAATTAACTGGTAGCTCCATCACTTAACACAGCCATGTGTCATGCATGCAATGGTATTTCCACCAATGACAAACTACATATAAAACAGTGATCCCTTAACTTGTCACCTATTGACATTACACTCATCTTGGTTTGTTTAAGTATACTTTCGAACATCTGCGTGATTAAATCATGAAAAGGCCCACCTATACCATCTTGCTTTCCCTCTAATTAGTGAGTCCATGACTGTACTTTTTTGTCATATTAACATTTCAATTTCACTTTCAGGAATTCCCAGAGTAAGCTATGCATAACTGTTAACTAGTCATGTCACTGTTAGCCATGCATAACTATTAACTAGTCATGTCACTGTTAGCCATGCATAACTGTTAACTAGTCATATCACTGTGCTACCACAATCTATTGTACTGACTCCCTGACTTACACTACTTGTACACAAGCCCTTTTCAAGGCAGTGATCCACTACCAGTTCTCAATGGCCACCCCCCCAGACCTCCCTGTCATTGCTGGGAAGCCTTTGTCAAAGAAGTAAAGCCTCCTTTTTTAAGCCAACTATTTGGAGCTAAGAAGTTAAGCCTATGCTATTATTGTTCTACTCTATGGACCCAAATTTAAATATTCAAATTAGTGTGTGCCTACATTTCCTTATTAAAAGAGACTTAGAGTTCAATATGATGACTCACACTTGCTACCTTAGCATTCAGGAGGCTGAGACAGGAGGATATGAAGTTTGAGGCCAGCCTTGCTTGGCTTTATGGTGAGACCCTATCTTAGAAAACAAAAAGCAAAAAGTGGGGGAGAAGGCAAAGAATTAAAATGGAGGTAACAGATTTTCTTCAGTAAAACCATCTTCTGGCAGGAATACCACAAATGTTATCCCCGGTCCTGCACAGGACTGTTTTATCTGATCTGGAGGAGGAGGGAGGCTTCTGTTTGTATCTTAAATTATCACAGGCTGGATTGAGGGCCCGAGGGATGGAGAAGGGTTAGAGGCATCTGAACAAACAGGATGTGCATTGGCACAGGCCCACAGCCAACATCTGCACTCCTGAACCCCACCCAAGGAGGCAGTTCGTCCAACTACAGGACCCGAGGTCAGGCTATAAAGCACAAGAAATGCATCTATGTAAAAGGGAGAGTTCGGCTATTGCTTTAAAAAAAAAAAAAACAGAAGCAGAAGCTGAGGTCTTGCAAAAACCCCACAGGGACAGCTAACCTTACAGCTCAACCACTGAGATACACTGTACTACCTGGTAGTAGGAGATGGCTTCCTCCTAGGAAATCTCTGAACAGTTGGCAGAGTCAGTCTTTAAGCCCTTCTGACTTAAAGAAAATTTGATAATTGTATACATATATGAGCAGTACCAGACATCAAAGAGATACTTCCGTGAGACTGGAAGAATTTATAGACACTTAGCCCTTTCAGTTACATTTTTACACCAACCAAAACTAAAAACTGTCTTTTTTTTTCCCCCCGGATTTTCGAGTCTGTCCTGATATTTGTTTTTTATCAAGGGGAAGTTTTCATGCTAAACTCACTGTCAGTATTGAGGCACTTACACTGGCCTGCCCGCAGGACCTAACCGGACATGTCATTAGCAGCAGCCAAGATGTGACACTGTGATGACTGCAGCCATTGAGTAGAACACTCTCCCTATGTGTATGTGCTATATTCTCTCATAAAGAGCAAGCTCTTAGCCCCTCTCTCCCTTCCACTCTCGCTTGAGGCCACCTCTGCACCATCCCCTCCCACATGAGCTGTTTCTTGGTGTGACTCTGTGCCCCTTGGCTCCAACCTGCCAAGATTACCTTCCACCGTTAAACTATTACACCCACTCTAAAAATTAATCTGAGTGTAATTCAAACACAAATATGAAAACTCCCATCACCACAACCCCAAAACCTTGCTTGGACAATGACCCCTGTTCCAGCATCTTTGCAACTTTTCCTATCAAGCACTATTTTTAAGATAAAATATTTCCAAAATTAGCAGCAGTAGAAGACTTGCAACCTTAAACCCCTATGTCCTCATGGGGTGCAAACATCGTGGCACTACCAAAGGGTCAAAGAATGCCCTGGAGAATTTGCAAACCAAAGATTCCTAGGTCTCAGTCAGCCTCAGGAAATCTGATCTGGCAGGTTAGGGTGGAGGTGGACCTCAGACTAGCCCTGGAGGAAGTAAGACTAACTGGAACTCACGTCTGAGATGGCTGTCAAGTCCTCCGGCCCCTGTCCCACCCTAAGCTTTGTTCATTTCATTTCACAGTTTTCAAACAATTGTGATTCACAGACAAGTTCTGAGTCATTATTCCCAGGACAACCACTGAAAAATAACTACCAAAATCAAGGCACACTAGGACAGGAGCAAAAGTGAAATGCAATGGGTTATCAGGAATCCTTTAAAATTAGAACTGACTGAGATCGTCATCATTCCAGGCTAATCCTCCCATTACCATCCTTAAATAATATTTAAATACTCCCCTGACTGTTAATTGTGTCATCTACATTCTCCAGTTACCTCATTTAGACTAAGAACAGAGGACACCTGAAATTTAACCAGGCCCTCGGCACTGGATTGCAACAAGCCTTGCTTGCAAGTTTCATCTGAACTCTTCCAGAAAGTGAGTAATTTTGTCAGTTTTAATTATTTCACTCTTTTCCAAAAGGTGACGTAAAAACCTAGAGATACCCAAGTGTAATTTGTTGCACAGACTACAGTGAACTCAAACTTTAAGTCGTGGATTTCTTCAATAACTGCAGACATGGCAAGCTACCCTGGAGTTGCCAAAGTCAATATGTTAAGTCTGTCTCTAGGGCAACAGACTAAAGGAGTAGTAAATGAAGCCTAGAACTGCATTCCTGTTCCTCTCTGATTTAGCAGCAGGCTTCTACATGCCCCTATCATCTAGTGGCCATCCCTTTGTCTGATCGAAAAACTATGTAGAACAATTCAGGGGGTGGGGTTCTACTGCTTTTCAAAGACCCTCCGTTTCAATTTCCCTGGCTGTCCTCGAACATATTAATTCTAATTTTTACTGTCAGATCTTTGTATTTGCCTGCCCTGCACAAACACACAGATGTCCACGTGTCCCCCCACACACACACCATTTAAATTTTTTTCCATGTGAATAGGGAGCTGTGAGCATTGAGCAGCTTAATTGAAAATCTGCAAACCCCTCCACACAATGGACCAGCACCGCTTCAGCAAGCACTTCCTGCTGCTTTTAGAAAGCTCTTCCTGGGTTTCTTTCCTTTCTTAAGCCACGACACAGACAATACATCTTTTTTGTGGACTAAGAACACATTATTGCCCAATGTTGGCGTGCCAATCAATCTCCTACATGTAAATTCATAATTCAAATTCATCTAAGTAAAACAGCATTTATTTGAAGTGGAGAAACACAAAACCCAGGGTCCTGACCAACCAAAATGAATGTGGAAATATGTAAGATAAACTGATATGTGAAGAGAGGAGTATGATAAAACAATACATAAAGTAGCATGTTTGTCTGTGGGTGTACGGGAGGTGGGTATGAGTGTGAGCAGAATATGATGTGTGTATGTGTGGGGGATGAGTGTGGCAGTGGGTGTGTTGAGTGTGAATGTGGGGGTGAGTAAGAGTATGAGTGTGTATTTGTGAATATGAGTGTCAGGGTATGAGTGTGAATGGGGTGAGCATGAGTGTGTGTATGTGTATGTGTTGAAGCACAACACCATACCTACAGTGCTGAGTATTTCTAAATTGATCAGTGATACTTAGCTGTTTTTGTGACTTGAAACTTCTATAAATATCCATAAATGACACTATCACTTAGCATTTCACCAATGGGAAACAAATGGTTCTATATGAAGGGGTAAAATCCTAACCCAAAATAGAAAACATCCACTTCTTAGGAAATTGTGAAAATTGTGAAAAGAATTGCAGGGGCTGGAGAGATGTATGAGTGGTTAAGGACTCTTGCTGTTAATCCAGAGGATCCAGGTTCAATTCCCAGAACCATGTGACTGCTCAGTATGAGGTCTAACTCCAGGTCCAGAGGGTCTGATGCTACTTCTAACCTACATGGGCTCCTGAACAAACATGGTACCTGTACATATGTACACTCAGGCACATACACATAAAATAAAGTAAATAAATAATAAATAAATAAATAAATAAATAAATAAATCAAGCAAGCAAGCTCTGTGTAGCTTTGGCTGTCCTGGGACTCGCTTTGTAGACCAGGCTGACCCAAACTCACAGAGACATGCTTGCCTCTGCCTCTGCCTCTGCCTCTGCCTCTGCCTCTGTCTCTGGAGTGCTGGGATTAAAGATGTGCACTACCACTGCCCAGCTACAAGAATCTTCTTCAGACTAATGTTATGAAAAGAACAGTTTACAAGAATCTACATTCCCAGCTCTGATGGTAATGCCTCAAAGAAGAAAGCCAACCTGAATTGTCCCCTTTGAGTTAAGCCTGTCTGTGGATGAAGTGTGAACAGAAAGCACTCACAGCTGTGTACGATGGAGTCACTCCACAAGCTGTATTGGTCAATCACATATATTCTCTAATGTCCATGTCAAGTTCCTGTCTAAAGGCATTCATAGTTTTGTTTTATTTGTATTCATACATCCATCATATTTTGATAGCACATAGAAAATTATCCTAGTTAGGTTTCTACTACTGAACTAAACACCATGACCAAAGGCAAGTTAAGGAAGAAATGATTCATTTTGGCCTACAGTATATTGTCACTTATGAAGGGGAATCAGTCCAGAAGCTCAAGACAGGAACCTGAAGGCAGGAACTGAGCAGAGGCCACGGCATGCTGCTTACTGACTTGCTCCCTATGGCTTGCCTAGCCTCATATTTTAAACAACTTAGAGGACTCCCTGTCTAAGGGTTGGTAGCACATCTCAACTGGGCTGAGCCCTTCCACATCAATCATTAATCAGGCAAACATCTCAGAGTTGTACAAATGAAACTGATGAAGATATTTTCTCAACTGAGGTTCCTTCCTTGATAATTTCAGTCTGCATTAAACTGACAAAAACTAATCAGCCCAAGAATGCCAACTTATACTGGTTCAGGACTGTCCCAATCTCTCTAGCAACCTAGATTTCATGCTTGACTACTGGGCAAATCACACCTTACGGATAAAGCAATGAGAATAAATCTCTGCTCCTGCTAAAATATGGGCACGGATACCGGCCATAAAGTGCAAACTCTCTGTGGTAGGTCAGTAATGAAGCCTAGAGTATTGTAACTGCGGGATAGCCTATAAAAATCAAAGTGTAATTTGTAAATCATTTTTAATGTTACAGGGAACATTTACAGGAGGAGCCATGGGGGAGTGTCGGCATGAGACCACCTTTAACAGATCCTGCTGATCAAACCCAATCTACTAGGCAAAAATAATCATAAACACCCATGAACAGCCATTTTTCCAAATATCAACTGCTTAAGTGTAAAAGAGAAACTGTCTGTCACATCCATTATAGAACAGCAGCAACTGAAGTACGCATTGGCAGGTCAGAACACCTACAGGAGACCAGGGGTAATTTACTTGGCATCTTCTGAGCTCAATGGGCCTTCATGAGACAGGGATATGACTAGCCAAGGTATCACTAAAGTTTGTCTCTGAAATTCAAATGATCTCATAACACTCATATAAAATACAGTATAACACAGTGTGCTGGGCAGCTTACTGCAAATAGGAGCATGAGGCAGATATTTCACACAGAGCTCAGATTACCCAAAATAAGAAAATAAAGTAAAATATAAAAGTTAGCAGGAGAGCATAAAATTTCCCTAGCATATATTAAAGTTTTCATCTAGCACCTTCTACAGATAGTCACTAGAGTATCAAACTTCACCAGAAATATATGCGACCCTGCCATCTGCATTCTGTCACTTTGTTCTGCTCCAAAGACTCTGAGGAGGTCATGCTTAATGACCAAAAAATTTACTGCATGCCTAGAGGAGAAAGTAGAAGAAGATAGGCAGGCCTGCGGGTGTGATTATCTATTTACGCATGCAACTGTACTTTAAACGTAATTAGACTAATTGCCTCCCAATCTGAGCTGGTGCATCTGCACATGCAATTAATTAGAACTGATTTTTAAAACCCAGTTTGGAATCCTTTGTTCCCCCACTTCCTACAAATTAAATCACCATGCAACAAATTTAATTTTTCAACTTTTATTTTAAGAGAGATACCCATTAACTGGGTCTGATCCTCTACTGCAAATCATTTAACCAGCAATTATTCTGCACTGAAAATAAAAGTTCATTTAAGTTATTCCATCTATAAAATAATCCCTCGGTAAATATGACAGTCTTATAAAACTGCTGTTAAAAAAAAAATCTTAATCCCATAGTTCTCTGTCTAAGAACAGTGTGGTCAGTCCCAGCATGCCGGAAAATCAGAGCTTTGTGCTATGAAAAGTGATCTCTCAGTGTGTGTTTATACTCTGGCTCTTCTACCATGAATCTGAACTAACTGAAGAATTGTAACAAAGGACTTCTGGTTGCAATTTAGCAAAGTAAGAAGATGTACTAACTGGAAAGACATCATGACTGAACACAAAGGTTGACATAGTACAATTGGTGAAGGGAAGGGAGAGATAAATTAAAAGAAAACTAAAAGTAAAGAGGTTGGAAATTTAAAAAGGAAGGAAGAAAGAAAGAAAGAAAGGAAGGAAGGAAGGAAGGAAGAGAAAAAAAGAAAGAAAGAAAGAAACTAATAGAATGAGATAGAAGTGCAGGGGGCAACAGGAGGGGCACTCAATAGCTGAGGAAGCATCTTTCCAATTAATTAATTAATTAATCAATGCCCACAGGACTGGTGAAATGTAGAACTCTACAACATAAGCGGTACCTAGTCCAGAGGAGAGTGTTAACAAGTGTCAAGTGACAGACAGCACAGACGGGCCCAGGTGAAAGTTGGAACTTCAGAGAGAGCCTGGAGAAGGTAAGACAGTTGAAGCACCACGGTCTATCCGAGTTCGGGAGGAAGGCTGGAATCTGGAGGGCTCCCAACACAGAGCCTTCAGTGGTTACCTGGTAGATGTCTGTGACCACCACACACAGGCAGGAGCTCCTCCCACCTGAACAGAGACATCACTTTTGGTGACCTCCCCAAATTAATCCACATTATTTTGACTGATTATCCACATTATGATTTAAATGGGTCTCCTCAGAAATTGCAGTGTTCTCAATGTGATGACAGAACTAAGAGTGGGTGCCTTGAAGAAGTAATTGGATCATAAGCAGGCCTCCCATGTGGATGGGATTGGGAGAGACCTACATAACAGAGAATTCACAGGGCAGCTTGCCTTCTGCCTTCTAAGAAAGACCTTTTCCTAGAGGAACTCACTGGGAGCAGAGAGAAGCACTTACCTGGTGACTAATGCTACATTAGTCTTGAACTTCATAGACTTTAAGCTATGGGAAATAAATGTCTGTTCTTTATAAGAGACCTCAGACATCCAACCAGCAGAAACAGAGTATACCACAAGATCACCTTCTAACTCTACATGAGAGGAAGATCATAAAGCACACAATTAACACCCATTCCTCTTCTGAACACAGATGAGGCAAATAATGGAAAGGATAAATTTTCAGCAAAATGTTGACTCCCTGGGTAAGAGAGTTGAGGGAAACATGCACAGATGTAGTATGGTAAGTGTAGAAAACACATGACTAGAGCCATGTTTACAAATGCCTCCAAGGGGTTGTTAAGAAAATTTACATAGAATGTATATGTACAGGAATGATTATATTAGAAAGAGAAATTCATTCTATCATCAGGATCCAGAGACTCAAAAAGAACCCACCCCCAATGTAGTTATATTATTTTACAAAGGGGGAAGAAAAGGATATCTGAAGGCTAATTTGGATCAGTACTACACTGTACACAGAAACATGCACAAGTCACGACACAGCCAAGATTAATAGGTGTTCCCACCCACTCCTTAAACAGTTTTAGGTACAGAAAACAATGTCACTTCTCAAGCATATGTCAAGCAGAGAACTTTGCAGAAATGCATGAAAAATGTTCCCATCCATGCCCTCATCATCAAGTGCTCTGGGTATCTGAAGCACACCAATGTCACCAGTAATAAAGGATCTGTGTTCATCTCTGGGAGCTAGAAACAGATGCTGCCATAGTTTGGCTCTATATTGATGCTGGGTTAAAAAAAAAAAGCAGCTCATGGCAACATCATTTGCTAAAATCATTCCACAATGACCTTCATAAAACAATGCATGGTGAAGTACCAAAGAAGCCTTCAGGACACTTTAATTCACCTACCAACAAAAACTCATGATCCAGTTGAAGCTGAAATCTAACGGTCATTTTCCTGCTTGCCACATGTTAACAGCCATTCAGAATAATTAACACAAAGACACATCAAGTTGGGTTTAATTACTGGCTTGTTGATTTGATGAATTCTTAAAAGAATAAACTACATATAGGCAAGTGAGGTTTGAATGAAAAATGCCCACCTGAAGATTCATGAGTCAGAACATTTGGTCCTTAGCTGGTACCAGCTTTGGAAACTTGTGGAACCTTTTTTAGGAGTGGCATTGGAGGAAGTGGACCACTAGGGGCGGACCTTGAAGGTTTAAAACAGGCCCTTCTCCCTGTCTACTGTCTACCTCCTGTTCCCCCAAGATCTGAGGAAATGAAGAGTCACAGCTGCACACTCCTCTCCCCTTCAAGCTGCCTGTGACCATGCCTTCCCCTCCATGCATGGCTCCTCAAACTGAAAGCCAAAGTAACCCTTAAGATGCTTATTCATCGGTATTTATAGTCACAATGAGAATACATAAGTATCTTATCCAGCTGTGTCCCAGTCACTGGCAATACAGAGAGGAATAGACCTGATCACAGACCTGACCCTCACATGAGGACCATGGTGGGTAACGTAAGTGCCACAGAGAATGTCAAAAAGACCAAGGCTAGAAGGTTGACAGAAAACTGAGGGCTTTTTTTAGGGGGTGGTGGAGGGTGGAACAGTGGTCTAAGGTGACCTTTTTGTTCAGTGACATTTGAGCAGAGACAGAACAGATATAAAGTCATGAGAGTTGGGGTAAAGGTGGCTCATCTGACCAGCAGAGCAAAGCACGGGGCAAAGGCCCACCCACAGCCCTCCTAGCTTCATGAATAGCCTATATGGCTTAAAGACACCATATAAACTGAAGAGATGAGGGAGAGAGAAAGTCAAGGCTTGGCTGTATTGCTCAAGCCTGGTAAGTCACTATATCAGGTAGCTTTGTGTCAAACAGTGACATGTCACCCTAAGAGCAGAGATGGGGTCTGGGGACACTTTTCTAAGAAGAAACAGGTAACAGGCCTCTAGTTCCAGCACTCAGGAGACTGGGACAAGGAAAATCAGTTGAGGCCAGGAATTCAAGACCAACTTAGGCAACACAGCAAGAACCTTTCTCAAAAAGTCAAATAAAAGACACAATTAGAACAAGATCAGCAAGGAGACTATTCCAATACAGACAGCGTAAGATGGCATTCACTAAACATTTTTTGCTCCTGGGGGTTTTATGAGGAACAGGGGAAACTGTTTTTAAATTTTCATTGTCTAGTGACAAGTAGACATACACCCCCTAACACAATTCCTCTCCATGACTTCTTAAATCAGAATAACTGAAAATTATTGTTTCAAATAATCTCAGTCAAGCAGCCTCAGCACTCACGCACATGGCAAGATGGCCATCTGCCTCCTTTTCATATAACGACATGAAAGTCATGTCCGAGTGAATGGTTCTTTTGTTCTTAACGAGGCTATCTGAAAAAACACAGCGTACTGTCTTTTATTGTCAATTCATGGCTCACAAAGCCTCTGAGGCTGCCTTTGTCCTTCAGAAGCTTTTAATGGACAGGTACATCTAAGCCTCATTGGAGGGACTGTGAGAATCGGACTGCAGCAGCCCCTCCTTAGGAACCAGGGAGCCATCAGCAGTGCGGTGTGACCTCACTTATAAGAAATGCACTGGTGACTGGGAACAAAGGTGGCTTCCTTCTTAAGGAAATCCAATCCTGTCTCAGACAGCAACTTCATTACTTGTGAATAACTTCAAGTTGGACAGTCATCTGCAACAGTTTTGTTCTTTAGCCTCTATTTATTTTATTTTACTAATGAAATGGCTTGTGGTATCACTCCTTGCTCAAATGTGTAAAAAAAAGAAAAAAGAAAACCTTGTGTAATCATTAATCAAAGCTATGCATTGTCCCAATCACCTTTGGTCACAGCCCTGGGTGCCAAGTAGGTGCATACTTAGTGGCTAGCGGCTGTCAGTGGCGGCCTGTAGGCCAACCAGAGTGAGGGCTCTGGGGGACTGTCCAGACAGCGGAGAATGCTGTGAGATGTGGCAGGCGGAGCAATTAAATTCCTGTTACAAGCCACACTTAAGGGGGGATGCGTGTACACATTTCACAGCCTGTTGGGTCACCAGCTTATGAAATTCTTTCGTCAAGGAGTGACAGCAACACAAAACGGGAGCTTTGAGAAGCGTGCTTCACTCCAAACCCAGGTGCAACTAACAGACACAGCATTGCTAAGGAATCCTTCCTTCTTTAACACAGAAAGAAAAATGTTTTGTGACATGACCCCTGCAAGGTAATAAGGTGAGACTTTAGTTCTGGAATCAGATACACAGAGTTCCATAGAATTAGCTCTAAAAATAGTCTCAAGACCTTACCTATCAAACATGGCAACTGCTGTTTTTATTCTGAAACTGTCAATAAATGGTTGCTATGTACTTTTTAAATTTTTCTGTCTTTTATTTATAATGATTAGTAACACAGTGCACTTGGGGAAATCAGAGGATAACTTGTAGGAGTTGTTTCTCCCCTTCAACCATGCAAGTTCCATCACCCGCTAAGCCATCTTGCTGACCCAGTTGCTACCTACTTCTACCTAAGCAGAAACTGCATAGCTGTCAAATAACATTCAATTGACTTAACAGTAGATTTAGCCATCAAATTATAAAGCCATTTTTGCTTCAGTTTATCTTGACCTGCCTACTCTATTCTTTAGCTTATGGTCCCAGTAGGTCTAGTGATAGTTCCAAGAAATTCTGGCCTTTCCATTCTGGTACAGAATGCATTTTGGTATACTGACATATTCATAACCAAATTACAATTTTTCATGCATTTTAAAGTTCAATGTATATCATTGAACATAAGGCATGTTGAATAAATCCTAAGCTGTCAACAGCCCAGAGCTGGCAGACAGGATAAGTAACTATAACATGGGAACCATCACAAAAAGACCAGGTAGTCGCTGTTAATGAGAACTACCCTCTGTTCAAATACCTAGCCTGATGCTAATCATTTGCATAAAGAATAATGTTGGGTATGGGAGTCTGGGGAGTCTACATATAAGGTCAGTAGGAACAAGAAAATTCCCCTCTTAGTCCAGGAAGGAAAAGAAAGTGAGGATTACAAAGAACAAACCTAAATTCCGATAAACCTAGCAACACATGTGGATTTACATGACAAATAGTCACCTGGAATTTCCCACTCCCTCTAAACAAAGCTCTTAATTCACAGCATACCTACAGAACCACAGCCTGATATCTCTAAAGTTACCAGGCCCTCCTAACATGCTCCTCTGCCCGACCTGCCATTCTCTTTATTCTGTAATGAAATGTCAGGTAGACCTAGTGTCACTTACCTGTGGGTATCAGATAGCTTACTCTCCTGGGAGGAGAAATGCTAACTCAAAGTACTTCCTGCATATTGTTAAACACCATGATACATTAACGATCACAGAGAACCAGCCTTGCAGGTATCTTCACTCTAGAGCCCCTGGGCCTTTGTCATGCTTCATATCATAGCTGGCTTCTAATGTGGGAATTGGAAAGGGTCCCTGGAGACTAATTTATTCTTGTAACTGTCCCTTCCTTCCCTCTTTCACTTCATTCTCAAGAATTTTAATTTAATTTTGAATGTTCATGTTGCCCCTCGTGGGATTTAAAATGAGGCAGCACTATTGCTAACCACGTCACTACCTGCACTTCCAACCATCCAAAGGACTTACTAATCTCAGAAATTATTAGTATATAGTCAGCCTACACTGAAACAGAGGCATTTACTCACTCCCATTCCAAGACAGATGTGCAAATCAAGAAATCATAAGGTCTTTGGTAAAGACCAAGATGCCTAATGGTATTTAGGCTGCCTTCACTCTCCTCTGCATGAGAATGGGTTGTCTAAGGGACATTCAAGAACACATCACATATCCCACCTTTCAGTTCAACTCAGAACTTTTTTTTAAATAAACTAGGAAAACATGATTTCTAGACCACCATGGTGGGTGCAACACAAATGTTCCCAGGGCCATCCTCAAGAGAGGCGTAACTCAGGTTCAATTACAATCAGGTTTCATGAGATCGTACAGCCACTGGGTAAGACTTTTACAGTTGACTCACATAAGGGAAAAGTGAATATGATTAAGCTCACTAAAATGCATGCGTGGTGGGGTATTCTGCACTAAGGAAGACATGAACTTGACCAAACACGTCTTGGGGCTCTATTGTCTCCATCAAGAAGTACTTATTGAAGTGAATATCTAAGAGTTTTTATACAAAGAAAAGAATGGGTTGAGGGTATTCTGTGGTAGAGGACATACTTAGTATGTGTAAAACCCTGAATTCAATCAACCTCAGTCCCCTCCCCCCCAAATTAAATAGCAGGAAAAAATAGTATAAACACACAAAAATAAATAAATAAATAAATAAATAAATAAATAAATGAGAAACTACTACTTCTCTAGAGTTTCTTACAACTGGGTACAGGAGACAAAACTAAACCATAATTGATTAGGGAATGATTTGATATCTATTGCTGGCAGAGGACACACAATGAGTGTATTAAGTGTTATATATGTGTTTAAAACTAAGCATTCAACAATTACAAATATTTATCAAGAAACAGCATTGGAAGGGCATTTTTCTTTTCATTTTTTTCTTAATCTTTATTTTTTATTTTCATGCGTATGGGTGTTTTGCCAGCATGTATGTGTACCACATGTAGGCAGGCCAGAAGGAAGGCAGTGAATCCTCCTGTGGCTAGAGTTATAGCCGGTAATGAGCAGCCATGGTTGGGTGGGGGGAGTTGAACTCCTGTCCTCCAGAAGAGCAACCACTGAGCCATCTCTCCAACCCAGACATTTTTTTCAATGTCTGCTAACAGCTTCAAATTGCTGGTGTTACCACAAAGATTACAGAAACAGCAGGGGACGGTTTAATTGAAAAGGGGGGGGCACTCATTTAAGTGATAACAGAAAATTAAATTTAAGTAAAAAAGGAAATCTGAGGTCTAGGCAAAGTATGAATCATCAACAAAGTACTTTGTGAAAACATGCCTGACTCAGGAGTGTCACATGATAACCCGGAGACCTTTTCAGAACTCTATTACCACACTAAGAGCACTTGGGGACTTGAACCCGAAAAAAAAGATGAATAGGGCCTGGAGGGCGTCCAAAGGTGAGTGACTGGAATGACAAAAGTGGTCAGATATACGTCCTGCAGGAACACGTTAAACACACACACACACACACACACACACACAGAGTTACTTAGTGGAGATAAGGAGGCTAGGGGAGCTAGGGCTGGAAAGTGGCCTGCAAGGTCAAGAGCAGACAAGAGATGAGGGAGCTTCCTTTCCATGAGAATGGGACAGGGATGAGATTAGAGGGCAAGGACAGGGATGTAAATCAGACACAAAAGGAACTCCCAGGCCAGGATGACTGACTGCAAGGCTATGGGACAAATCACCAACAAGCCTTTGAGACATCCTTTATTAAAAAGGTGTAAAAATACAGTAGTGGCTATTGCCATAAAGTGTTCCCCCATTGTCCTTTCTTAGCCTACAAAATCAGGAAGGGACCTTATCAACTACAAATAAAAGCTCATTAGAAAATACATAATGCTATTGAAAGCTGAAGCACACCCACACTAGCTTATATGTAAGGCCAGGAAAGTGACAGTCATGTTAGATAGATGATAGACAGACAGACAGACAGACAGACAGACAGACAGACAGACAGACAGACAGACAGGTCGATAGCTCTGCAGTCACTGTAGATGAGGGACGCAAAAGCCATCAAAACATGGGTGTTCAACTCCCTGCACCCCTCACCCTGTCTCTTTCGAAGGCCTTATTCCTTCTTTAAGGGCCCCTCCCTGCCTGTGGTGCAGCTACCTACTGCTATGGAGCGGCCCTTCAAACATGACAAACAGCATGGCTTTTGTCCTTCTCTCTCCTCTGGGCAGCTGCTAAGATTTAAGGCTTGCTGTGTTGTGGTGTTTTTCTTTAAAACCCTAATAAAATCGTCCTTAGGTACCAAAAAAAATTAAAAAGGAGAAAATTGGAATGGCATTACAAGGCACACGTAGTTTCCCTTACAGAAAGATCCAGAGACTGCTGGAGAGTGGACCCAAAGGCTCAGGGGTGAAGGCTTGTCCTGCAGACTGGGAAGCTCTTAGGTGTAAAATGTTTAAAAGGAGGGCCCTGGAGAAAAGGTAGCATGCTCCTTTAGTGGTTGCAGGGACCTAGGCACTCCTTCCTCGGTATACTGACTGTGCCACCATAGACCCAGAGAGCAACAGCCCAGAAGATCACGGACTGAGACCCCGGCAAAAAATAATGAGTCAAAACAACCCGTTCTGTTAGGCTGACTTTCTCAAGCATGTTGTCATAGTAAAGAGTTGCTGACTCACAGGCATGGACCTAAGTCTTTTTAACTTTATTCTAATCAATTAAGTAATACATATCGTAAACTCTTTGAGCTATTTTTATTTTTGACCTACATCACCAGGAGTGAGGAAGGGAAGGAAGGGGGATGACAGGGGGCAGGAGGATGACAACTCAGAAATAGCACAATAGAGGGTGAATCCTGCTGGCCAGACCTCACAGGGCAGGGGAAAGGAAGAGGTCCCCAACAAGGCTGGTCAGCATCATCTCCTTCTGCAGAGGTTGACTCAACCAGTGTCCTTCTACAACCCCTCACAGAACCACAACTAAACAGCACATTTATTATCACTTGTAGTCCTGAACTTATAAACCACTTGAGTACCACTGTTTAAAACGTGGTCTTTACCACGTTAACATTGCAAATGTCAACCAATTAAACCACCAGGACCCCACACAGTTTATTTTATACTGCAATGCCATACGGAACTAGAAGTTTTCCTTTCTAGAAAGGTAAAACAAAAGGTTCTGGGCAAGTACTAGGTCCCAAGGGCCTAGGGCTCTTTACAATTCAGCCAAATGAAAACACACATACACACACACACACACACACACACACACACACACACACACACACACACACAGGAAATAAATTGCCCAAGAGCAACACAGATAACAAGATTCAGAAGTTCTGTGTGATGCTAACTAAGCCCCCTGGTTCCCTGCTTTACATTTTCTGCCCTGCAAGAAATGAAGCAGTGGAAGAAATCAATTCTTCAGCATCACCTCCCCCCCCCCCACACACACACAGTAAATATGTTTTTAACGACTCCCTGCCCTTTGGCATATCCTTCATTTGATGAAACTTTCTTCTGTTTCCTGGGCTTGTAGGCCCTAACCTCAGCTCAGGGAAACATATGGTCCTATTTGACCCAGACTGCCCTGGCTTAGCCTTTCTGACACTGAAATTATCAACCCTTTACACTCTCACAAATGTTCCACTATAGATGACATCACATGTACACACACACACACACACACACACACACACACACACACACACACACACACACACACACACTGTCCCTCCAAATCACCTCCACTCAGAAACTGGATACTATCTGCATGTATCCCTGGAGTTCCCATGTCACAAACTTAATCCCAACTGCAACAGCCTAATTTCAACTGGATCTAGCTGTTGGAATTTCAGTGTGACAATTTTACATAAGGATATTTACAGGGAACAGAGGTCAGTTGCTGCAGGCCAAACTAGACCTGTATGTCTTGAGCCTAAGTCGGGCTCCCTAACATTCTTTCCCCTCTCTCTCTCTCCTTCCCCTCCTCTCCCCTCTTCTCTCTGTCTCTCTCTCTCTTCTAATGAAGGCTCATCTCAATGTTCCTGTGGCAGACACCATGTGAGCTTCTAAGGGGAATGTAGAAGCTAAATACTGCCGTCAGTGAGAGAGCATAAGAGATCATGTTTTCTAGGATGATGCTGAGACACCAATCGGTTGTTCTAAATGCTCATACACACAACTCGCACACACAAAACTCCCACACAACATACACAACACACACACACACTACACACACAACACAGAATTCACACAAACATTCACAACTCACATACACACAACACGATGTAAAAGGTGAAGGGGACTGTTTAGGGACAGGATCCAAAGTGATGGGGAACAAGAAGGTGGGGGGTTAGCCATAAGTAAAGTGCACCTACACCTGGGAAGAGGGGACCTCAGCTGAGAAATGCCTCCAATTGACTGGCTTGTAGGCAAGTCTGTTGGGCATTTTCTTGATTAAGGATTGATGTGGGGAGGCCCAGCCCACTGTTATGGGTGATACCACCTCTGGGCAAGTGGTCTTGAGTTGTATAAGAAACAACTAAGCAAGCCAGGAGGAGCAAACTAGTAAGCAGGATTCCTCCAGAGCTTCTGCTCCTGCCTCCAGGTTCCTGCCTTGACGTCCCTCGGTGATGCCATGTGAACTGTAAGGTGAAATAAACTCTTCCAAGCTGGTTTTAGTCTGTTTTATCACAGCAATCAAAGGCAAATGAGGACAATTTATATGCTAATTTTTTAAAAAAACAAAAAATTAATTAAAAAATAAATATCCAATTCCAAAGTCAGCTTTTCCCTGGGGCTGATGTTTAAAACCTTAGGGCTACAAAAAAATATCTCCACTTAAGCCTCATTTAATGAAAAGAAAATATGACCTGAAATCACAAAGCCAGGAAGTAAAGTGTCTACTTAGTACATTTTCATGCCTTGTGATAGTTGGTTAACATTGATTAAGGACTGGATTGCTTTGGAGACCTCTTAGGAGGCTGGCATCTCTATTCCATAGGCTAAGGACCTGCACAGAGTAAAAGAAAAACAGAACACGTGCAGTGCAGCCATTCCCTCTCTACCTCCTGGCTGTTCTACCCAACCACATTCTCTCACATGATAGACTGAAATCATGAGCCGGAATCAATCCTTTCTCATATTGCTTATATCGGGTGATGTGGGATGCCCCCTGCTTGCTGTGAGTATGTTTTATTACCACTGGTTAATAAAGAAGCTGATTTGGCCTATAGCCAGGTAGAACATAGGTAGGTAGGAAATCCAAACAGATATGGAGAGAAAGAAAGCGGGTTCAAAGGAGAGGCCATGTAGTTGTCGGAGGAGTAAGATGCCAGAGAGCATTACCAGTAACCCACAGCCAGTTGATGATACACAGATTAGTAGAAATGGGTTAATTTAATTGTGAGAACTAGTTAGGAATATGCCTGAGCCATTGACCAAACTATTACAATTAAATATTAAGCCTCAGAGTGATTATTTTATATACAGCTGTGGGACTGGGCAGGATGAATAAAAGCTGCCAGCTACAATCAGGTATTTCATCACATTGACAAATAGTCTCAACACAGGCCCCAAACACGGAGAATCAATGTTTTGATGCCATGTCAGTGTGTGTGTGTGTGTGTGTGTGTGTGTGTGTGTGTGTGTGTGTGTGGGTAAAGCCGCCCCAGTCTGAGAGTGTACACACACACAAGCCACAACACACATGTAGGTCAGAGAAGATCAGCTTCCTTGAAATACATGACATGCTGGCATCCATAAAGCAACTTCCGTTGCGGCAACAAGTTCACACAACATTGACACCTTGTGTGTCTTCCAATAGTCCTGATTTGTTTTATAAAAACAGATAACAATGAAAGTGCTGATGCTAGCAAAATAAAAGTAACTAGGCCTGCCAGAAAATATTTAGCCTCAAAGACTCATGCTCCTCTACTGTGTGTCCCTGTGGGGATGTAAGAACATATGTAACACTGGCAGTGAGTCATCATAGGCTGTACTTAAATCATAAGCTTAATAAACTGGGAAATAGTGGCAAACACCTTTAATCTAGCACTCAGGAGACAGAGACAAGCAGATCTCTGCGAGTTCCAGACTAGCCTGGTTTATAGAGTGAGTTCCAGGAGAGCCAGGGATACACAGAGAAACCCTGCCTTGAAAAACAAAACAAAACAAACAAAAGCACAACTTACTAAATGGATTGACTGAAGAAGTCAAAATTTAAAGTTTGAAATATAATTTCATCATAAATATTAGTACTGAAACTGTTTTTACTGTTTCAAAATAAAACTCTGTAGTCACCTTGATGGTGAATGCCTATCATCCTATCTGGGATTGCAAACTGAAGCAGGAGAATGGAATTCAAGAAAAACTGCAGAGTCTGAGGCCAACCCAAGCTGCCTAAAAAACAGGCAAAAATGCAAAATATAGGAGTCTATTTTTAGTGCTATGTGAATGAAATGTCCTTATAAGACATCTAATGTTCAACTCTCAATGATCAGTGCTCAGACACACTTTCAGGAAACTTGCACCAATACTGCGTGTATTTTCTTACTGATGCTTCTCTACAGGCCTGGGGTACATCACCTATGATGGTCAACACGGTCAACTTGACAGAATCTAGAAGCGCTAGAAGGAAAGTCTGGGCAGCATGCCTGGAAGAAGTTATCAAGATTAGGGTAGCCTCCAGGCTTGCCTTTGTAGATTATCTAGACGAGGTGAGATGACCCACCCTGAAGTAGGTGGCACCATTCCAAGGGTTGGGGTTGCAAACTTCACAAAAGGGACAGCCTTGATAAACACAAGCATCCTTCCTGTTTCTATGCTATCCCAGCCATTATGGACTGTAGCCAACATCAGCTTTTTTCTTTTCTTTTTTGGCTTTTCAAGGCAGGGTTTCTCTGTGTAGCCCTGGCTGTTCTGAAACTCGCTCTATAAACCAGGCTGGCCTGGAACTCACAGAGATCTGCCTGCCTGTTTCCCAAGTGCTGGGATTAAAGGCGTGCACCTCTGCTACTACCACCACCACTGCCCAGCAAGCCTTTCCTTAAAGTGCCATTGTCAGATATTTTGTCATGGCAACAAGCCAAGTGACTAATCCATCACCTAAATTAAACTAGATATGAAACTGAGTGTAGTGGCTCAAGCCAATAATCATAGCACTCAGGAGTCTGAGGAAACACTGCTGCTGCAAGTTCAAGGCCAGCCTGGGATATATATCACAACCCTGTTTCAAAAGGGGGGGCAGAGTAAGACATGAAATACTCCACAGCAAAGTCCTTTCTGCATCACTCCTACTGGTTAGGGACCACACACTACATTTAATATCACGAAAACCATTCTGTTCCTGCATTCCTGAATGATAAATTGTGAATAGTGAAAATGCAATAGTTCAAAACGTTTTTCTTAGAAAAGCGAAATCATTAAGGGGCAGAGAAAGAGATGTCTTGGCAATAAAGATATTGTTGCTCTTCCTAGGGACCCAAGTTCAATTCCTGGCACATGTGTCAAATGGCTGTAACTCCAACACCTTCTGGCCTCTCATTTTAAGTAAAAATGTTAAAATACATAAATTTTTTTAACCATAAGAATTTATTCCCTTAGGCTAACAGGGACGTACTCAACGACAGTTCCTTCCTTTTCTGCACTACATTTGATAAGATTTTAAAACTCATTTGCACCTACCCCTATTGCTCACTTTTTCCTTGTTTCCATGCCACAAATAATCTACTTGACTGCTACTGTCAAACATCCGAAGTAGCACCTCACTCCCTTCCCAGATACCCCTAAGAGCCCACTCACACATCTATCTTTAAAATGCCTGTGTTTACTGCTACCCATATGTCATCATTCGCAAAGCAACTGTTACCACCCCCTTGACTAGGCATTGGCAGGCACACGTCCTGGAAAGGATTGGGGGCCCACAAAGAAGGTGCCTTGGGCTCAGGGGGAGACATACTGACATAGCTGTTTCTGAGCACAGTATTTTTACCCTGCTTCTATCCCAGTCTACTATGTTGTTTATAAATGAGGCTTGCCAGCTGAGTTCCTCACTATACCTAGTTGTAATGGTGCTATTTCTACAATAACTATACCTCACTCTACCCTTGCTGTCTGTGTAACTGAGGCTTGCCTGCTGCCTGAGCCCCTCACTCTGCCCCTCGCTGTGCTGTGTGTAACATCTACGTTCAGTTGGTCTCACAGTGTAAATGTGTGCTGGGTTGCTATAGAGTTATAAATCCTCATCAGGAATTCTGCTATAGAGTGAATTACAATGTGCTCTGCCCTTTGACCTTAAATAAAAAGTGTTTCCATATACTCTTATGGGTTCGCTAAAGCCTTATTAAGTAACTGGAGAGATGATGAAGGACTAAATGGAGTATTCGACTGTGCTGGGGGAAAGCAGTTCTTCCTGACAGAGGAGAGATTACAGAAGGGAAGTCTGTGATAGGAGTGAGGGACTCCAGGAAGGCCAAGGAGAAAACCACGTGGTGGAGGGAATAGAGGCAGGAACTGACAGACTGCCCCTTCCTCTGTCTTTTTACATTTCTGATTTGACCCCTCCTTTGCAGACCATTAACTAATTATGGTTCAAAGAAAGCAAGAGCCCTCCTGCCTGCTTTCCCCTTCCCTGTTTTTTACTAGTTCCCCTATCTCCTTATTCCCACCCTTCAGACACTTGCAAAGAGCAAACTGTAATTACAGCTGCAGGACAGGGCAGCTCAGGAGGATGGGAGACAGAATAGTAAACAAACTGGCATTTCCACTCCTGGGGGGAAGGGGTAGAAGCCAAGAGTGCTGGCTGGAGCCAGTGATTGGACAGAGGTGAGACATCCCCCAAATCAGTGAGGATGTCTGGCCAGAGCAGATCCTTAGATGTCCTTTCCCTTCCCAGTCAATCTTTTCTCTCCTGTCCCTCCTCAGCCACCCAAAGGAACCTGGGGTAACAGCGATATAGAATAGTATGAAGTTGTCATAATACCCTAGTGCCCGTATTACTCATGTAAAGACAGCTATGACACTGCCAGTCCTATTTTTAAAAATACTCTCACATATCGCGTGTAATACACGACAATAACAAACAACTTCCTGGTTTACATATTCAGTTTGCTTTCAATCATATTTAGGATGTTTCTACTTAGAGAAAAATTTACCATAAAACATTTTACCAGGGCTGGAATGGTAGTTTGCATGTAAAATTCCTGCCTTACAGACATGAGGCCCTGAATGCAATCTCCAGAACCTATGTTTAAAAAGGTAAGCGTGGGCCAGGCGGTGGTGACACACACCTTTAATTCAAGAGGCAAAGGCTGGCGGAACTTTGCAAGTTTGAAATCTGCCTGGTTAACAGAGTGAGTTTCAGGACATCCAGGGCTATACAGAGAAACCCTGTCTTGAAAAACAAAATAATTAATTAATCAATTAAAAAGATGGGCATGATGGATGGTACATGGTTGCAACCCAGCACTGGGGCTCACCAGCTGGCCCAGCCTAATGTCCTTGATGAGTTCCAAGCCAAAGTGAAACCTGAACTCAAAAAAAAGAAAGGAGGAAGGAAGGAAGGAAGGAAGGAAGGAAGGAAGGAAGGAAGAAAGGAAAGAAGGAAGGAAAGAAGGAAAGAAGGAAGGAAGGAAGGAAGGTGAAAAAGAGAAAAGGAAAAAAGGAAAAGAAAAAAGAAAGAGAATGGTACCCAAGGAATACATCTGAGGCCATCCTCTGGCATCCATACATAGCTGTATGTGTATATGCACACACATCCATACACTTCTACCATGTTTTTTGACTGCATCAGAAGTTCTGAATGACTGACCTATATCCCATTGATGATCCAAATGACACAAAGCACAGTAATACATGTCTTAGAATTTGTTTCTCATCATTAAGCACATAACTGTAAACAGGGAAAATAAAGTAATCCCAGAAGCTGGCAGAGAATGGACAACCGTCTGGCTATTTCCCATGTGTGTGACAACAAATACCTAACTCATATTCCCACTGGGGTAGGTCTGTTCCCAAATAGCTTCCACCCCTTTACTGTTATGATCATCCCTTTTTTTTTTTTTTTTTTTTTTTTTTTTTTTTGATTACTCAGACTCCAGACTCTCATCAACCAAACAGAAAACTAGTACTTAATCTTACAACAAAACATCCATTTGCGTAGTCTTTACAATCTTCAAAACTTTTTTTTAAGCTTTTCAAGACAGGGTTTTGATGGGAGATATCATTCTGTACATACGTTTCTCTTATTGGTTAATGAATAAAGCACTATTAGCAAACAGGAAGGCAAGATAGGTGTGACTAGGAGACAAGGAGGATTCTGGGAGATGGAGTAAAGAGTCAAGATGTAGGCTATGAGCGGAATAAGAGGTCCAGACTCTCTCTCTCTCTCTCTCTCTCTCTCTCTCTCCAGCAAGACCATATGGAAACACTTAGATTGATAGAAATGAGTTAATATTTAAGACAAAGCTAGCCAATAAGAAGCTCTAGCCATTGCCCAACAGCTTTATAACTAATAGAGTATCTGTGTGTTATTTTGGGACTGATGTGGCTCTGGAACCAGGCTGGTGGAAAAGTGCTTGTAACAGGGTTCCTCTGTGTAGCTTTGGAGCCTGTCCAGGAGCTAGGTCTTGTAGACCAGACTGGTTTTAAACTCACAGAGATTTGCCTGCCTCTATACCTCCCGAGTGCTGGGATTAAAGGCTTGCCCCACCACTACCCAGTGTGCCTAGATTCTTTCACTTGTCCACAAAACTACCTGTCAACAAGATGAGCAAGTATCATCCTTATACACTCTGTGGGGAAATGACACCAAAAAAATTAGTATGCATAGGTAAAATGTAGAATGTCCTACTGCGGTTCTCTGGTGAATGGCTGGCATTCATTTCCCTTGACTCTTCCTGGCATACGTTCAAGCCCCTTGAGAGTCAGGCTAGTAAGGATTCTGAAAAATCAAAGATGTCCCTTCCCTGTAGGTTCTTGGGAAGTCACCGTCATTGCTTTCTGTTTGTGTACCCACAGATGAGTCCACCAGGCTCCAGTGGACAGTTCCTAACAGAGCCCTGGATAAATGCAGTTGTCAAAAAGCAAAACAAAAGGACACGGATGTGATGTGCAATAGGGACCTGTGCTGAGGGGTTGATAAGGATAGAAAATAAAGTAACCTAGAGAGGCGGGGTGAGAGAGTACTCAGAAGATATTATATACATGTCCAGAAATGTCAAAGAAGAAAATCAAAGTATTACCATTATTGTTTAATGAGCTTAACTCAACTCACGGCATGCCCTCACTGCCATGCCCTCCTCTACCCCATCTAGAGCAGATCTCTAAGTCACTAGAGGTGCTGGATCTGCATGCTGAAGAGATGAAGCCCAGTTGGTTGCAGTGTTGGAACCAGAGGCGGCAGCTCATAACCCCCAAAACACTGCTTCCATTTTCACTGTGACTGAGTTTTATTTGTACCCTCCCCCGCAACACACACGTGCGCACACATACACACACACACACACACACACACACACACACACACACACACACACACTAAAACACTCTCAGGCAGCAAGTACACTGAGAAGGGAACTGCTATTAGCTGTGGCTGGGCATCCACAAGGAGAAAATGCCCCACCCACACAGTATGTCTGGAGAGGAACATTTGGGGTTACACAGACCAAGGTGGAATCCCAGCTAGGAGAACTCAGACACGTTATTAGAAGTACTCTGGCTATCCGTCCTACATCTGTATCTGGGAATACTAATAGAAAATGCCTTCTTATAGTCTGGCTATGAGAAGATACAGAGAGCTAGAAAGCTTGCCAAGACAACAAACAGCATTCAACAGACAACCTTAACCTGCAGAGTAACATGTGTGAAATGCTTCCATCTCTGTTCATTTCTGATTCTGGGAGGTGCCGGGTGGAGTCCATGAACCTCTTCAGAGTTCTCACACCTTGGATTAGGAATACAAAGACTGGAAGCTTCAATTATCCTCTTCACACCATTTCCTGCCACTGAATGTCTTACTGTGAGCCTATTCTACTTTCAGTTTTGAAAACAGAAAGAAAACTACTCTCTGTCGGTTTAAGAAGAATGAAGCCTGGTGAGTCACGAGTGGCAGGCACACTTATATTATGTGCACGTCTCTGCATGTCTATTACACACAGATCATCTAATGAAGTTGATCTGTGCTCCAACATGAGAGGATTCCAGAGAGAGTAAATGATCTAGCAACTCAGCAAGTATTTATGTAAAAAGCCCAAACCTGTAAGTATATACATACACAGGTCTACAAGATGATCTAGACACATATGCTTAATAGCGTACACTTTCCCAACACTGAAATTTTTAAACAAAATTGTTTTTAAATACTTACTTTGAAATTTGCAGTTCAAATAATACACTCTGCCCCCAGACAGATGTTGTAAACCACAAGGTGAGTGTGACTTCAAGCATTTTACTGTTTAAACTATCAATAGATGAGCACCAAAGATTCTCCTCCCCATTCCTGTCTTCTACCACACTGAAGACCCCAGAGCCCAGGGCTAGATGTATGAGGAATAGTGCAGTGGTAGATCACTTACTCAGCAGGTGAGAGGCCCTGGTTTCAACCTATAGCATCACAAAAGAGGGAAAGGTGCATCCTAGAGCCTCACCATGAAGTTCTAGGATAAAACCCACATATGAGTCACAGAGAGGCGTCAAGAGTAAATAAAATACAAGGTCAATATCTGTAACAAATGTTCATGGGGGGGACCTCACTGAAACACTTAACCAAATAAGATCTATTAAGATTCTTTTGTGGGGGGGTTGAAACAGGGTTTCTCTCTATTGCTTTGGAGTCTGGGATTAAAAGTGTGCGCCACCAACACCCAGCTGAGTTATTAAGATTCTTGCTCCTACCAATAGACAAAGACATCAGTTCCTGTGACAGTATTTGTACTGAACCCTCCACACATGGGAATTGCACGTCTAGACCGTGCTAAGTCCACTAGGTGGATTTAATCAGTGACCACTGAACACAAACCTTAGACACTCCCCATCTCATTCCACCACAGCTTGGTGCTTCTGAATCATGGTGGCTTATCAGCTGCTTCCTGTGAACTTTACCATTCCCTCTACCTCCCACCACTGCCCCATGGAAATGTTTTCAACAAGTGCATGCATTGATGTCTCCTTTGTCCTAGCACAGTACAGATCACAGCACAGAATTTTACTAGAAAGCTCTCCACAGACACCTGCTGGCTCCTGGGGTGCCAAACACAGTCTAAATAAGGGTCAACCTCAACACCCCCCACCTCTACCTCGAGCTTCCAAGACCCTTCTTTCCATTCCCTTCCTGCTGGCTTTGTTATGTGATGCCACAGATAACAGTGCATCCATCCACCAGCCTCCCCAAACTCAAGTCACAGAGGAAGGCAGAGTATGGGAAACAGGAGAGGAGTCCTTCTCCCTACTTGATGTTCTCTTCCTTCACCTACAAAACTTGCTATTTGGCATACTGTCACATATTCACCAATCTTCTCATGAAATTCCTGGCCTAGCTTGGGAAATTATACCGGGCAATCTGGCCAGCTGAAGGGGTAGAGAGGGCCTGAATAACTTTTCATGGGTTCTGTGGCATAAATAAAGACATAAATGGACTGGATGGACCATGGCAAGTTTCTGTGGGCAACCAGGACTGATTGACAAGTCAGATGGTCCTAGACAAGGACAGCAGAGTGAGAGGTCAGTCACTCAAGGAGCTGACTTCAGAAGTGGGTACTTGGCTACTGCCATATACACCACAGACTAGATAGCTTCAACGGAGCAAGCCTAAGGTTCAGGAAGACTGTTTCTTCTCATGCTTCTCCACTTAACTTGAGGTCAGCTGCCTCCTCCATGTTGTCTTCACATGGCCTTTCCCCTGTGTCTCTATGTGCCATGATCTCTTCCGCTAAAGACACCAGTCACACTAGATGTACAGCCACACGTGTGGCCTCATTTTACCCACCTTCACCACCACTTTAAGGTCCTATCCCCACACAGAGCCACGTTCTGAGGTACTTGGAGCCTGTGGTTCCACAAGAGGAACTTTGAGTGACACAGCACCCCAGCCTGTACAGACAACCTGAGAAGGGAGAGAAAGGAATACAACCGCTGCCCTGAAGAAATGAAAGCATGCCTGGCATTTTTCAGCAGGAAGGCGATGTGACCTCTGACCCCAGGTCTAGATCTCTCACCAGTCTCACCTTTTGATTTCAGCCTTTAACCCTCTACCTGTTCAAAAGCCTTACTGATCATTGCTATGCCAACGACTCATCCTTTCAATCCCAAATCCAGAGCACCTCTGTGGTACCATCTGTCCATCCATCCATCTGTCCATCCCTCCATCCATCCATCTGCCTGTATCCATCTGTGGCCCTTGTAGGCTCTCACATTGGAAGCCTAGTCTCAGGTCAGTGTCTCTGCAGCTTGCCTAGTTCACATTTACCTTCTGTCAGTTCTCCTAGGTGACAAGCCCCCTCTCACTCTAAGCCAATGTTTTTGGAATGTCCCTCCCTTCTACCCCTGCCCCTGCCCCTGCCCAGGCCCCACTCACACTGTTTCAGCCTCGAGTTAAGATCTCAGTTCAAATGCCTCTTCCTTGAAGAAGCTTTTGTAGACCTCACATATAAAGTCATATTTCCTTACACTCTGAGCTCAACGTCCTTCTCCTCTTCCCCTCTTGTGAGCTCTCAGGCACAGAATTGGCGTGTTTATTAGACCCCCGCACTGCTGTAATGCTGTTAATATCTCCCATGAGACTGATGACCACACACTCTGAAGTTCATGAACAGAATCCACATCTGGCTTCCCCATCATCATCTGCCCAGCACCAGAAAGCTTCAACTCAAGATCATGTTAGCCAGAGCTACATAGCAAGATCATCTTTAAAAAAAAAAAAAAAAAAAAAAAAAAAAGCAACAATAAACAAACCCAAATGAACTACAGAAGGCAGGAGTTTATCCCAGTAGGTTACAATTCTATAGAAATTACTTAAACATGTTTTATTTTCTGCATCATCCCTATCCATATGTATATTTATTAGGTAAAGTATATACAATTAGTCAGCTGTAATTGCCCATAGGTACACCTTTCATCCACTAAAACAATATCTAGTCTCCTCCTGTGGTTCATTCTTTTGCTTGACTCTGGCCAAAACCTACCAGGAATTCTTCACTAAAGAACTGGCAGGGCTCATGGTGACTCTGACCCAACAGGGACTCCATCCCTCTTCATATTAAGCAGGAAGCACTGAAATTCTGGGAGTAAGTTGTGTGCCACACATCGGGAATGTTGGAGTCTGCTGATAACACTGAATCTACCTCGGCTAGAAACATGAGGAAGCCACATGGTCACAACCTAACCAGGAACAAGGCTAGTGAGCCGAAGCAGCATTCCACATGTTCTCACTTTCAGCTTCACACAACATGTGGAAACAGGCTCAATGCAACACTTGGTTGTGTCAGAACATCTAAGCAAAGAGGATGAATGTTTGGGATTTATTATAGTCGCTCACCTTGGGGAAGTATCTAAAAGGGCACATTACAATCTCCATGCAGTTACTAATTTCTAACTTTGTAAAGTGGTGTGTTCCAGGAACGTATTCACCTTTCCAGTGCTTATTCTATACATGTGAAGCCTCAGCTGCTCTGAATACTCGAAAGCAGAGTGTACTGGTAAATGCTAAAGTAACCCGGAAGAAGTTTATTTTTAACAATGATGACATCATTAACTTTAATTCAGTCTGAATGCTTTTGCTTGTCAGTTTTTTCCACCCTTACTCTCTGTAAAGTCCTCAAGGATTTTATACAAACTCATAAGGCTCAAGTTCAATGGCTCTTCTTTGAAAAGCATTTCTCATATGTCAAAGAAAAATAGGAAGCAAACTAGGAACCATATAAACCAGAAAAATCTTATCAAGATGATCAAAATCTCCAAATATCAAAAAAAAAGTGGAAGTCAGTTTTGGAAGCATAGCCATTCAGACATCGGAGCCTCTACTTAAAGCATTTCCTAGTCATATCTACATTAGAAAGAACATTTTAAAGCTGATGGGCTTCAGCCTTTCCTTAAGTTCCTCTTTATCAGCAATCAGACATTCATCGCATTCCTCCCAACAGGTAAGGCAACAACTGGGACACTCCTATTCATAGCCAGAAGCCACTGTCTCCAGGTCTGATTAACAGGAAACAAAACCCCTACAAAGATGCAAATCTACCCAAGGTAAGCAGACCTGGCTCCGTGTCTCAGAAATGATCAACCTGATCATTGGTCTTGGGATTAAAATATTCAGGAGTCCATATATACTAACCAAGGTGCCAGGAAACTTTGTACCATAGAAATCTAAAGCTTTCCCAAAGGTAGGGTGACTCATGTCTGTAATCCCATACTTGGTAGGCTGAAGCACAAGCATGAGTCTGAAGCAAGCACGGGATATACACTGAGTTCAAGGCTAGGCTAGGCTACAGAAAGAAGAGGAAAGGAGAGAAGAAAGCCATCCTAGGCCAATTTTTAGTATACATACTAATCATATATCATAAATATAAATCAAAAGAAACCTGGGAGCCTAATGAGAAATCTGCATTCTAGTAATACAAAGAGTTGCAGTGATTAAGGTGCTCTATAATTTATATCTAGTGAAGTAAATACATTTCATCATTTATATCATTTGCAGCCATGAGCTGTCTGATAGCCACATGTGTGAGTTCATACTATGCAATGCCATCCCAGTACACAGTTCTTCGTTAAATGAAGAATCATCAGTTATAGGTTCTGACTATAAACATTTGGGTGAAAAAAATCTCATCCAGCTTAACTGTTCTTTAAAACGACTGGGGGGTTGGAGAGATGGCTCAGTGGCAAAGAGCACTGGCTGCTCTTGCAGAGGACTGGGGTTCAGAGGACATGGTGGCTCACAACAATTTCCAACTCCAGTCCCAGGGCATCCAATGCCTTCTTCTGACCTCTGTGGGACCAGGCACACATGTGCAGTGTATACCTCTGTGCAGGCAAAACACTCAGACAAATAACAATTTTTGACATTTAAAACAATAAAATTTTAATAAACTATAAAATCTATTCAATGGCCAAAATATGGCCAATTATCAAAACTGCTTCTCCAACAATATGGAATGACTGTCATAGCTGATGCCAGAGACTATGTCTCATTTTGTGAAAAACAACAAAAGCCTATTTTATCACGGAACCATTAAGGGAAACGTAATTCCCACTCATTTAGAATTTCCATTTACAAAATGAAGTTGTAGTAAAGGTATAAATATTTAACTTGACCTAAAATTATTTCTACCCAAAGCCAAGAAGAAAAAATCATTTTGCTGGAAGTATTTCATTTCACTTGCTACAAAGCCCAACATACAGCTAGACATAACAGTGTAGTCCTATGTGACATTCTGTTGCTACAGCAACCAAGCTACTACCTGTGGCCATGATTTGTTAAAAAAATTCCTCCAACCAGTATGTTCTGTACTGTGCATTCATAAAAAACCAACAGAATGGCTCTAGGCAGCATAAAAATTAAGGCTTGCTTTCTTACCTATGGTTTACTCACTTGCATATTTACTACCTATACATACACATGTATACACACCACATACACACAGGATTCTCCTAATGCCATCAAAAGGGTGAGACCATACCACAATTTCCTTTTAAGACAGGTAAAATTACAAAGCTGCTGTTCAGACTGCATTTCATACCTGCTTCCTAAAAACACATCCTGCCAAACAATAGAGACTATCAGAGATCATTTTTAAAAAGATTTATTTTGCCTTATCCAGCCTCATTTCAAGAGAAAATGAGATCCTAAGGTTTAATCTCCTATCTGCCCAGGTAGGTGTGGCCTCTTGAGCAATGAGCTGATTCAGAAAATAAGCTAAGAATAAAGAAGAGCTGTGGTCATCACCATCCATATTCATCCAACTGCCTCTACAAGCTACTCACCCTCACTGGGGGACTCCAGGCTTGCACCCGAGGCTGCTGTCCACACTGGGAGCTCTGCAGATCTTTTGAGCCACAATTAGCCACAGTGCTGCCCTGAGCCCTTAATGCATTTGTGCAGTTGGTCCCACTGCCCCCACCAGGGCCAGGTTTCCAAGGCCTCTGCTTGATGCCATCCAGAAGTCTGACCAGTAAGATGTTACTGGGGAGCTCCTCAACACCAGAACCAACAAGAGTCCGGCACTCAGGACATCTGAGTTCATTCCGGGATCCCACGATCCCCAGCAAACATCGTTTGCAAAATGTGTGCTGGCAAGGTAAGACCTTGGCAGAAGCATCCAGGCGTTCTAGACATACAGGGCACTCCAGAAGGTCCAACAAGGCAGACTCATCCATCGTGATCTACTTTACTGAGAGAAAGGCTTCAAAATGTTCATAGTCGTACACAGCCCTTAGAGTGATTCATGTAACATCCATTGCAGACTTCGCTCTGGAGTTGTGGAAAGAGAGGGAGGAAAGAGAAAAATGAGTGTTGTTATCTAGGAGAAAAGTTCACAGAGGAGCCAAGATCCAAAAAGTACACAAAAGTGCTTCCTCTGCATGGTGGAGCTTGGCTTTGGAATGTGGCTTCTGAACTCCACAGCCAATATTTAAAAACAAAACAGGCTTCTTAAACGGTTCTGAATTAATTCCTGAAGATATCTAGAACCTCACTGGGCAGACATAACTAGCGAGGAATAAGCAGGACTTATGAGAAAGCAATAAAGGTCAGATATTAGCTGCTTAATGAAATCCTTGACCCACTGGAAGAAGCTAAGCAAAATCGACTGAAAGTTTTCTCTATCCAAAATAATACTTTTAAATCCAACAACGTCCCCAGTTTTTAACCCATGTTATGTTTAAGAAGCCATGCCTTGGGTAATCCTTGCAGAAAAAAAAATAATGATCCCAATATTAAATGCATATGTTTCTTTCCTGTCTGAAAAACAGAACATCTTAATCTTATCCAACACCGCCCCCCCCCCCAAAAGGAGCTGATGGTCGGTAATTCTAAAAGATAACCAAAGATTGCTTGAAAATAGCTAAAACACATTCGCCCTTCCCGGCAGGGCTGACAAACTCTGAAACAGATTTCTGAACGGCTTGTGCTAATCCCATTCAGAAAATCTAGCAAAATGATCACCAAGAATTCGACGATGGAATGCTGGGCTGCAAACTCTGGGTAGAATCTGAAAAACGAACGGGCCTTTCAAGAGGGGGAAAGAAAGAGTATCTGAAGCCAGTTGGTGGCTAGCTGTCCCCACAACCACCACCTTAATCAATGTTTAAATGTGGAAGCCTTCGGGAGGTGAGAGGATTTGGAGGCTGTATTAACAGCTGTTCCCGGCTAGTCGCTTCTGGGGAGAGCCAGGATGCGCCCCTCTTCCCGCGGTGGGGCACAGGTAGTCCCCGATCCCTCAGCGTAGCGCTGGCCGCAGACACACCCCGGAGCCAGGTGTTGCCAACCGGGGACAGAGAAGACGGTCCTGGGCTGAAGCTGAGCCTGCGGCCGGGTCGCTGCAGAAACAGGGGATCTCACCCAACTGTCTCCTCTAAGACTGACTCCCTTTAGGTCAAATTCAGGATAAAATTGCCCCCACACCGATCGCTGGAAGTTTTCAAGGACTTAAAGAAAAATAAAGATGCAGCCTTAAGTTGGCGAAAGTCAGCGCCACAGAGTGCGGCGGGAAGCAGACCAGTGACCCCGCGGGGATGAGCTCAGCGACAGTCCCTGGAGACTGCCATCCCGGAGGAAGGAGGCACCGGGCTGCGTCCGGGGAGAGCGCGGCCCAGAGGCCGGGCAGCTTCGGAGGAGGTGAGTGAGGCCGCGGGGCTCGTTCCCCGCAGGTCCCAGAGAGCCAGAGGGGGCAAGTGCGGGGCTCAGCCTGCGAGCAGGACAGGGATGCGGCGACCGCCAGCAGCCACCACCCCGCGCCCGACGTCCCCGGCTCGCCGCTCTCCCTACCTCGCGCCTCCGCTGCTGGTCTTTGTTCGCGGCCCCGCAGCGCCGGCAGATGCGACCCCGCCGTGCCCGCCGCCCGTGTGGCTCGGCCGCCGCGGTGGCACAGGGAGCCTCCTCGCTGCCGCCCCCCTCGCGCGCGCTCACACAGCACGCCACCGCCGCCGCCTCCCACCCGCCCAGCGACGAGGGCGGGGGAACACGACGCGGCCAAGGAGGCGGAGGCCGTGCGCAGCGGGCGCCCGGGGCTGGAGGGCCGCGCCACAGCGCCACCCTCCGCTCGGGGACCTGCGTGGGACCCCGCAGCGAGCGGCGGCCTCGGGGACAGCAGCAATGGGAGGAAAGCTCGGGAAACCTCGCCTTCACCCGAGGACGCGCGCCTGCAGCGAATGGAGATACCCGGGAGGAGGGCGGTGGGAGTGGCGCCGAGGGGACCAGGAAGAGGCTGGGACAAGGGCGCCCTTGCCGGCCTTGGGCTCCGCCTGTCCGGTGCCTGGAGACCCACTCTTCCTGATGGCCAGGGCCAAGGAGGGAGCCGCCCTGGCGGGAACGCTTTGCTTGGCGTGCACACTCCCTGTGGAGATGCACACAGAGAGAAGTGAGACCCCTTACTTCTGGGGTGAAAGCTACTGGCCACCCTGTGGATCCCTGGGGCCGCCTCCTCCACCCAGCATTGCGCCCCACGTCTGCAATAGCCCTGGACACAAATCCAAGCAAGTTTGGAGAATTGCTGATCCCAAAATTCCAAACCAGAAAGGCGCGCGGGGGATGGGTGGGGACAGGAAAAACTGGTGTGATATTAAAGCCCTTCTAGGGTAGGTTCTTTGTACCTGCCTATAATGGGGTGAATTCAAAGTCTGACCCAGGTGGGCCGGTGCCTTGAAGCTGGCTGGGAGGCACCTCTTTCATCTGAGCCTTTGAGGCAGTCATCATCATCACTGTAATCTGTTTGTGTTGCCCCGAGCGCACACCTGTATACTCTGAAGTGTGGGCTTGAAAAACGTGGTGTCCAAGGGTGTTTGTCAAACTTATTTCAGAGACCAGTTAAAATGTTGTCAAAGTATGCGTGACTACATTTATGCTTACTGCCAGTTTACCAAAAGTTACTTCAAATAGCTTAAAGTGAGCAGAAACTGGGGGGGGGGGGGGGGGATTCCTGCCAGGCCACCAACCAAGCTGACAATTTGAAGAGGAATCTCAAGTTATCAGTTAGTCTCCAACTAGAGCCACAGCTAAACCGTTTGAGATAAATGAGGATCATTTAAGTTAACAGAAAAATTGTAACAAGTAACAATTATCACTCACTTTAAGCCAGGCACTGTGCTAAACACTTATATATGTTAATTCAATTCTCACAGCAGCCCTTTATGTCATCCTTTCTCAGCTTCGTTCTAAAGAGATTAATGTGCCGAGAATTATCCTGGAATGCCAAAAATAATTGCCCACTTCCTTTTCCTTTAGAAGGGAAGAAGTATGTGTGCCTGCTGAGCTGAAAAAGACAAGGGAAAGAAGGGATGAATAGACCGAGGGGAAAATATAATCATCCACAAACACAGCATTTTGAAAGTGACTGGTTCAGTTAGCGCTGCATTTGAAACTATGAAGATGAAAGTCAAGCAGACTGGGAAATCATAGTCAGAAACACTCACTTTGTAGTTATTAAAACTGAAGACCAAGCTGTGTGACTTCCCTACAGCTCACAGTAAGACTCAACTCCAGCTCTCCTGACTCCAAGACCAGTTTCTTTCCATGGCTGAGGACTCTTCCCTTTGTCCTCTCCATCATATCACGAACCATAGGCAAATAGACGCCAAGACACTATTTCTTCCAAAAGAAAAGAAAAGACTCAATCATATCATTAATCTGTTGTATTTTTGCATAATGGTGACCAAATACCAGGGAGCTGTTTTAGTTCACAATTTCAGAGGTTCCATCATGGTTATTCTGCCCTGTGCATTAGCACAAGACATCATTGTGGAAGAGAGCTATTCACCTTTTAACAGACAAGAAGCTGAGAGAGAACCCAAGAAGGGGCCAGGCCAACTTCTTGGCCCTGCCTCCTTCTTGGCACCTCCTCCCAAAATGCCATCGTATGAATCCACAAAGGGATTCATACATTGGTTAGATCAAAGCCCCTGGGAATCCATCACCTTCCCAAAATGCATGGTCTTACAACACAGACCTCAACATGTGCGGCCATGGAGACATCTTCTATTCAAGCCATAGTGTCTCAAAATCTAAAGGAAGTTTATTCCTCATTTCCACCCAGCTTTTTTTGTTGTTGTTTTGTTTTGTTTTGTTTGTTGTTGTTTATACAAAGTCTCACTATGTAGCCCTGGCTGGCCTAAAACTCATAAAGACTCATCTGTTGGCCAGGTGTGGTGGGTGGTACGTGCCTGCAGTCCCAGCACTTGGAAGGTAGAGGCTGGTGGATCTCTATGAGTCTGAGGCCAGCCTAGTTTGCATAGTTAGTTCTAGGACAGCCAAGACTACACAAAGAGACCATGGCTCAAAAATAGAGAGAGAGAGAGAGAGAGAGAGAGAGAGAGAGAGAGAGAGAGAGAGAGAGAAGAAAATATTCATCTGTCCCTGTCTCCTGAGTGCTGAGTTTAAGGACTCCTTGGTACCAAAATATTCATCTGTTCCTGTCTCCTGAGTGCTGAGTTCAAGGAGTCCCTGGCACCATGGTGTGTTTGTCTGTACAGAGAGCAACACAAAAAGCTGTAAGCAAGATAACTCAGCTCCTGAAGTCTCATTTTCAAAGAACTAAAGACAATGTTTCCCAAAACTGCCATGATCAAAGGAGGAAATGCAAACCTTCCCTGGATATTATCTGAAATGTAACTGTGTCCCTTGAACACTTTGGTGGATTTTAACTAAGACTTTTGGAGCAGAACTCTGCTAGTGTTGCTCTGTCAAAGGAAGTCTTTGACAGGTGGTTTTAATTTCTTGGGCTATTTTCTATCAAATAGAAAAAAAAAAAAGATGTTGAGATGAAAAGACAATTGACATTGGTGAGATGTATGGGCTCTTTGTAATATGTATAGAAGTTTCCTCATCACTAGCAGCTAACACTGCAATTGTCCTTGTGACCCTTTCTTCCCACATTTAAAATATTAGTGCCGGAACGTCCCATGGAGTGAATCCAGAGGGAAAGAGACGTTGAAGCAAGAGAAGCATGTTCATCTTGTTTTGGGGAAGGGAGCATGAAGGAAAGAATGTCTGTTATGCTTACGACCTGTGAGGCTTTGAACAGATACATGAAAAATAGAAGCACACTCTGTGACATAATAATGACAGCTTCTTATCCTCCAAAGACTTCAAAGTCTTTTCATGTGTATTATCTCAAGTATCTTCTCAGCATCCCTCCAAAGCAGCAAGACATATAATTATCCCCGAGTTTCAGATGGGAAAGCGAAAGGGGGAGGACTAGAGAAGATTTGCCTTTAGTGCTAACTCAAACCAGACTTGTAAATCCCCAGTCTCCAGTACACTGATAAACCTTAGTGTAGTGTTTACATCTTTTTACACGCACATTCATGTGTCTTATCATTTTTCTTCCAATTTTCTTCTTCCTCTTGTTGTCATGATACCAGTACTGGTGTCAGGACACCCGTATTTAACCAGTTGTTCAAACTAAAAACCTAGAGGCCATCCTTGATTTCCCCCTTTCTCTGTCTACCTCTTTCCCTAAATAAGCCTACTATCATCCAACCAAACATATTTTAAGTCTACCTACTGCACTTTGCCTTTGGGTATGGCTTGGATGTGGTTTGTTCTCTCCAAAACACAATAGAACAGTCCTGAAGAACCTTTAACAAACCTTTGGGTCATGACTGAATTAATGCCACTCTAATGGGACTGAGATAGTCCCTGAAGTACTGAGTGACTTCTCATTCCTGCAGAATTAATTACCCCATGAGAGTGGATGTTATAAGTCAGCCATACCTGGTGCCTTGTCCCTTTGTGTCTTATGATTAGATGCAGCACAAGCCTTACCAGAATCAGAAGATATCAGGTCTCTGCCATCACTCCAGAAATATGAGCCCAAATAAATCTTCCCTTTATAAGTCATAAGGGCTGGAGAGAGTTCAGTCAATAAAGCGCTCTCTGTAAGCATGAAGATGTGGGTTCAACTCCCAGGGCCCATGTTTAAAAATAAAGGGGAGAAGAGGAGGGAAGAGGAGGACATGAGGGAGCAGGAAGATTGAATCAGGGGAAGAATAGAGGACAGCAAGAAAAGAGATACCATAATAGAGGGAGATATTATAGGTTTAAAGAGAAATCTGGCATTAGGAAAATGTCCAGAGATCTACAAGGATAACCCCAACTAGCAATATAAGCAATAGTGAAAGGCTGCCTTAAATTCCCTTCCAGGATAATGAGATTGATGACTACCTTATAGCCATCCTAGAGCCCTCATCTAGTAGCTGATGGAAACAGAAGCAGTCACCCATAGCTAAACACTGAGGCAAACTCCTGGAATCCAGTTGCAGAGAAAGAGGAGTGATGAGCAAAGGGGTCAAGGTCAGGCTGGAGAAACCCACAGAAACAGCTGACCTGAACAAGGGGGAGCTCATGGACCTCAGTCTGATAGCCAGGAAACCAGCATATGACTGACCCAGACCCCTTGAATGTGGGTGTTAGGAGGACTGGGCAGTCAAGTCTATGGGGCCTCAAGTAGTAGATCTGTATTTATCCCTAGTATACAAATGGACTTTGGGAGCCCATTCCACATAGGATACTCTCTCAGCCTAGACACATGGGGGAGGGCTTGGCCCTGCTCCAAATGATATGACAGACTTAGAAGATCCCCCATGGAAGGCCTCACCCTCCCTGGGGAGCAGAATGGAGACAGGATGGGGGCTGGTGGGTGGCAGGAGAGGAGGGGGAGGGGGAGGGAACTGGATTGACATGTAAAACAAGCTTGTTTCAAATATAAATAAAAATATTATCATATAAAAAACAAAACATAAACAAACAAATAAATAAATAAGATCCTTGCGTAATGACACATTCTACTAACCCCAGCACTGGGGAGGAGGAGATTGGTAGATTCCTAGAGCAAAGTGGTCAGCCAACCTACTCGATGAGTTCAAGGCCAATAAGAGACCCCATCTCAAAAGAAAAGGACAAGGCTTGAAGAACAACAGCGGAGGTTGTTTTCTGGCCTCCAAACACATTCACATGTACACAGGTACCCACACACTCACACTAGTGTATGCTAGTAAAACAAACAAATCCCCCAGCCTCCACTCTTCTGTTAGAGCAACAGAGCATAGACTAGGTAACTCCATTGCACCTTCATTTAAGCCACTGTCACCTCTCATCTCTGGCCCTTCTAACCAGCCTCTCTCTTTCCATTTCTGTTGTCATGGCTTGCCCTGAAGATAGTGACATCTCAAAGCAAGCTACAAAAGATGGATAGCCTGATGTCACTCCCTTGCTCAGACTCATTTATCTCTTCCTGTCATAAGCAGAATGAAAATCAAGCATCTTCTCTTCTCTCGTACCTCCTGCCACCATATTTCAGCACAGTACTCTATTTCTCTTCTTCGTAGAACTTTCTGCTAATCTTCCCACCCTGTTTATTGCCTGCCTTTGTCTGAACGTGAAAGCGTCCCCAGTGCAAAAGCTGTGTCTGTCTCCTTTACCGTTACACCTTTGACAGCCAACAGGTGACAGCGACCAGTAATTCTCAGCTGAGGAGTTAATCCAGTAGGGTTATTTTTATTGTTATCCTGAGGCTATCTATGCATATGTATGTGTAAATACATATGTATGTATGAATATATATGTAGCTTTTGACTGCCCTATAGGCAGGAAATCAGACAGGCAATATCCCAACTTCCATTAAACATCTTTGTAATAATCTTTCCATCAGTAAAGAAATGATTCTTCCTCTTATATTTCATGGTGAAACTGAAGGAACAGCTAAATGAATACCAGTTCTTTAATGCAGACTATAAATTTAATGTCAGTTTTTCTTCATTTTAGATCTTAGTTAGCAGTGTAGTCCTCTTAGTATCGTAGTTCCTCAAACAAGTAAGAGAATGCTGTTATCTCAATTTTTCTTTCTCTGATCCTTCTTTTTAACCTTTCATGCAGAGAGACAATGCTTAGATTCTCATGTGTGCTTCAAAGCAACAACAACAAAAAAACTTTATTGATTCTCTGTGGGTTTCACATCATGCATCTCGATTCCACCCATCTTCCTGTCCACCCTCCACTACATCTGCCCTCTGCCCTTGCAACCTCCCCCCACCCAAACAAAACAAAATTTAAAAGAAAAACCAAAAACCAAACCAACCAAACAAGCAAACAAAATAAAACAAAGCAAAAAGGGGAGGGAGATCTCATTACACGATTTACCCTTTAGTCCTTTTACCTTCACTAGCCAGTGTTCATTGCTATGAGTCACTGGTCTCTGGCCTCTGCTACATCATCAATAAAGGGCTCTCTCTGGGGCTCCCCTTGAATTCCCTGTTGTTGTCCTGTGTCATGGAGATCCTGCTGTTTTGGATCTGCAGCTTGGTGGACCAACTCATAGCCCTGGTTCTGGGCCTGGCAGGTAGCTGGGTTGGTCATCCCACCAGCTTTCCCTCAAGGGTGCCTCTTAACTTTGCCAACTTCCCAATCCTTATTCCCATCCTGCTTATATAATAACTACTTGCACAGCCCCATCTCTTCAAGATACTTGATTCTCTAAAAGAGTCTTTAAAAAAAATTTATCTATTTTCATTTCATGTGTACAAGTGTTGCTCTGCATGCATTAAGCACACCATGTTGTATGTAGTACTCATAGAGGTCAGAAAAGGACATCAGATCCCCGGGAACTAGAGCTACGCACTGTTTTAAGCCATAATGTGGGTACTAGGAAAGACAATCTAGGTCTTCTGCAAGAGTAGCAAGTGCTCTTAACTGCTGAGCCAGCTCCCAGAGCATTTGTTTCATGAAAGTTAAATCTAGTACTATCCACTAACTAGGTGATCTTGAGAAAGTTTCTAAGTGCTCTGTGCCTAAATTTCCTCAGTAAAATGAGCATGAGACCACCTCAAGAGGTTGTGACAACTGTATATAAATTTTTTTAATGTTTAGAATTATGTTCAACATAAGTGGTGGTTTTAATAAGAATGCCCCCATAGATTTGAATGTTTGATCACCAGGGAGTGGCACGATTAGGAGGTGAGACTTTGTTGGAGTAAGTGTCCTTGTTGGAGGAAGTGTGTCACTGGGCGTGGGCTTTGAGGTTTCAAACACTCAAGCCAGGCCCAATGTCTCCCTACCTGTTGCCTGTGTATCCAAGTGTAGAAATCTCAGCTATTTCTCTAGATCATGTCTGCCTGCAGGCTGCCATGCTTTCCACCAAGACAATAAAGGACTAAGCCTCTGAAACAGTAAGCGCCACGGTTAAATTGAAGGGACCAAACCCTCACCTAGCCCCCCTGTTTTGGCAGCCATAGCAGACTGCAGAAAAGACCCAGCAAGATGTAAACCTCTGACTCAGAAGCAAGTGCTGAGCTTCCGACCTTGCCTGACCTTGCCCCAGTCACTAGGAAGCCAGATATCCTCTCTGTGACAAGGAATCAATCAGAAGTTAGCTGGTGGTTTCTGGATATGGAGTACAGACCATAGCAACTGCCATGGGAGAGCCTTTGAGCATAGCAACCATTCCTGCAGGTGACTAATCAACTCAGGACAGGTCACCCAAGCTCAGAAGTGCACCAATCATGAGACTGTTGAGGACCCCAGACACTTCCCCTGTCGTACTCCAATAAATTCCCCTGCCCCACAGTCCCTTTGGGTCCTTCTCCTCTGCTAGCTGTGTCAGATGGATGGAGGAACAAAGTTAATAACTTGTAAATTAATTAAAGACTCTGCTTTTGCATCAGATCAGGTCTCTTGGTGATTTGGGAGGGTTCAGAATTTGGGCACAACAAAATGCTTTCTTTTGTAAGAGTTGCCATGGTCATGGTGTCTCTTCACAGCAACAGAACACTATGACAATAAGTAATAGGTTTAGGAGATTGCTTTCCTTTTTTGTTTTGTGTTTTTGAGAAGAGATCTTGCTATGTAGCTAGCCTTGAACTTAAGATCCTCTTGCCTCAGTCTCCCGAGTGCTAGGATTAGAGGTATGCACAATACTCACAAATAGCATTAATTTTTATTGAAACCTAGATCCAACCATAAGTCTAACCTCTGTTGACTAAATAACTTTACAGATTTGATTTTCCTGAGTTTAAACTTTCTTATTTATGCAAACGGATATAAAATCTACTGTGAAAGCTTGTCGAGAACTCAACATAGCACCTTTCCAGCGCATAGTAGGCACTTAATAAAATGTTTGCTTCCTGCCTTTTTGTGTGTCCCAGACCCTACCTGCTTATACGAATTAGAGATCTATCGTATGATATATAAAAATCTTTCCTGCATTAAGAGTTTATTTCCATCCTAATTGCATCAGGGGCCATGAGGTGCCATGATCATCAGGAAATGGGGCTCTTAGAGTTAGACAAGCCCCTGAAAGGCTATTTTGGTCTGCAGAAGTGGGAAGATGGCGCCGACTTCACTGTCTGGCGAAAAATCTGAGCAGATGGAGTATTTATAAGCACCACTTCCCAAGGATTTTGGTTCAGTCAGAAAGGAAGCTGGGTGGGGTGGGGGAGTGTAGGAGAGAGTCAGATGAGTAAGTAGGAGGCAGCTGAATTGCTTCTTATGCCAGCCAGCCTTTCTGAAACAGGTCTGCACATTTGGGGAGCTGTGTTTCACAGCAGAATACCTGGGGAGAATTGGAGTTCTCTAAACTGACTAGCTCTAGCCTAGCCAGCCTTCGGGAGTGTTCCTAGGGTTCAGGTCAATCAGAGTCAGTTATGCAGTCATTAAATGTTCAGATACTCTGTTCATTGCTGGAGTAGGTTCAGCCTGGATTCGAGAGTCAGGTGATTCTAACATAGGTGGTGCAAATGGAGAAGCATGAACCCTACCACCACCACCCAGTTCCCCAGGAGCGACAGCAGAGAAGTAACTCAAGTGCTGACCAAGGGAGCTAGACCAGAAAGGACTATGTAGCTCTTGGGCTTTGTTGAGGAGTGCAACCTTGGAGCCAGGGGAAATGAGAGTAATTGAGTGTTATTACCTCCTTTGATTCCTGTCTGCAGCTGTGCCCTGCCCATCCTCCAGTGGGTGCTATCTTGTTTTAGGAAGTAAATGTTGAACACATGTTTGAAGAGATCTTTCCAAGGGACTATAGAATATTAGCATACATGGCTGGACCCAAACTGACACCCTAAAAGTGGGTGCGAGCCACACACACAAAGCCTCAGAAAATAATTTTGCTTAGTACTTTTAAATCACAAATAAAACATGCCTTTAATATATTTTTAGTCACAAGTTCTCTTGAAAATAAAATTAACCTATGTGTGAGAAAAAAATAATAGGATTTCTTCATTTCTGTTAGAAATGCTTTTTCTTGTTGAATCCCATTATCATTTCAAAAGTTAAAGCTATGAAGGAGACCTTTTTGCTTCCAAGAAAATGTCACCTAATCCGAGTTATCAAAAAGTTGATAAATACCCATCACTTTATCATCTTTGGAAAATGAAATTTCATAATCTTCCTGGTAAACTATCTTTTATATTAAAAATTATTTATTAGCCTTCTTCCTTTTTGATAAAATATAATGATAAATGCAGACCTTTCTAAGACTGGTGAATAGGTAGTTTAAAAATGCACATACATGGAGAAAGTGCAGGAATGCACTAGAGATCCAACAGTTAGGAATCAGGGCTTCTTTCTTTTTAAAAGTGTTTTTGGAGGGTGGAGTAATGGCTCAGCAGTTAAGAACACTGGCTGTTGTTCCAGAGGACCCAGGTTCAATTCCCAGCACCCACATGGCAGCTCATAAGTGTGTATAAATCTAGTTCCAGGGGATCTGATACACTTACACAGACACACATGCAGGCAAAACATCATTGAACATAAAATAAGTAAATTATTTTTTTTTAAAAAAAAAGCATTTTGTTTGTTTAAAGTAGGCAGGGGAAGATGTATACACATTTAGGTCGGTGCCCACTGTGGTACCAGGTCCCATGGAGCTGGAGCTGCTGTTACAAGTAGCTGGAATCCATCTGATATGGGTTCTAGACCAAACTCAGGTGTTGCTGATGGTTTTTCTTGTCCCTCCAGGTCCTGCCAACCTTCTTAGCCCCAAATAAGCACCAAAGACTTTTATAAACTGTTGACCAATGGCTAGGGCTTCTTACTGGCTTCTGCCTTAATTATTAACCCATTACTACTAATCTATGTATTTCTACATGGCCTTATCTTACTGGAGAACACCTGGCTCGCCCTATCCTCCCAGTCTCTCCATGGCTTTCCTTACGGTCCCTCTCTGTCTATCTTTCCCAGAATTCTCCTCATCTCCTAGTCCCACCTATCTTCTTGCCTCTATAGATCAAACAGTGTTTTATTCATCAACCAATAAGAGGAACATATATACAGAAGGAAATCCCCTATCACTCAGGTCTCCTGCAATGCTGCAAGAGGAATACACTCTTTTAACCACAAAAAAAAAGAAAAAGAAAAGAAAAGAAAAAAGGAAAAGAAAAGAGAAAGAAAGAAAAAAGAAAGAAAGAAAGGAAGGAAGGAAGGAAGGAAGGAAGGAAGGAAGGAAGGAAGAAAAGAAAAGAAAAAAAAGATCAGGGTCTCACTGTGTAGTCCCGGCTGTCCTGAATGAAACATGTAGGTTCTATCCCTGCCTCTGCCTTCCAAGTACTAAGATTAAAGGTGTGCCCAACCTCGCCACCTCTCTCCCTATTTGCCACCTTCCTTCCTTCTTTCTTTTCTTTTCCTTTCCTTTTAAATGATATTATTAGGGGAATGTCATGGACATTATCAGTTTACCCACCCTAAGTTTTGGGTTAAATAAAACAGAAAGCTATATTGTGTGCTGCCAAGTAGAAATGGGCTCATTGGAACATTTGTTTCCTTATAACTAACTCTTCACTTCATCTTTTTCTTGATCCTAAATAAAGCACTTGACTATTCACACCCATAAAAGCATAGTAGTTAGCACACTCATCATAGTGCACTTCAACCACAGTTTTCTAAAAACTAGTCTGAGGTCATTATTTTTCTTCACTCATGGAAATAAATTTCCTTATTATTTTTCTGTCTCTTGTCCCCCTCAAACAACATACATTACAAAAATTTACACTCAGCATTTACCTTATTCCTCAGAATTTCTGGTTTTATAAGGCTGTGGTTGTCAGCCTGTGGGCTGCAACCCCTTGGGGTTGAATGACCCTTTCATAAGGATTGTCTAAGACTGTCGGAAAACACATTTCCATAATGATTCATAACAGTACCAGTTACAGTTATGAGATAGCAATAAAAATAATTTTATGGTTGGGGGTCCCCACAACATGAGGAACCGTATTAAAGGGTTGCAGCATTAGGAAAGTTAAGAAACACTGTTATTAGGTATTGTACACACTTTCTTTCTACATTCCCTGAAACTTCATGCAATATATGAATTAGGCAAGCATATGAAGTTTAAGAAGGCAATTTGAAAATCATTTCTTAAAGCAATCATATAATTTAAAAAATATAAAATTTTCATCATGTTTTAATGGCACATAATTTAATCTAATGGACTATCTGATAAGTTTATTATAAAGCATTCCCTATGTGTAGTATATGTAGTAAAAATACCAAATACCTCATCAAAGAATGTAGTAATGATTATGGTACTGAATGAAACTTAAATAGAGCAATATAGAAAATAATGTTTGATGATTTCACTCCAAATATCTCTTTGCCTTGGGATTCAAATGAGTGACCATAGCATTTTGTTTTGTTTCCTTAAATCAGAATTCAGTCTGGTATCAGCCCAGTTGGCATTCTTCCTTTGACAAGATTGTGGGAGACTAAAGACCAAGATAATGTCCTTGTTTTTCATCATGCTTTTGTGCAAAAATGATGATTTGCATAAGTGTCCTTCAGTCTCAATTGAATTTCTGAAGCTATTTTTCAAGCAAACTTTCACACGTCTCCAGTGTACACCATCTGTCTCGTTTTTCTTTCTCTTTCCTTTTTAATTTTTTAATATTGTAATTACCTTATAACAGGGGCTGTCAAATCTTCTCTACCCCCACACCCCCAGGATTCTTTCTTTTGATAAAGGAAAGGAAACTGTGCATTTTGTTTTGTGTAGTTGTGTGGATGCAGTGGAGGTTAGGGAGAAGTTAGATGTGCAAAGCAATTATGACTAAATTGACATCTTGGAGGAAATGTGACCAAGAAAGAGTTTAGAATTATATTATTGACTCTGGGAAAATGAAGGAATGTTTAGTCAAAACGTTGGCAGAAGGGAGATCCTTATGACAAATAGTTTCTGGGACCCAGCTATGAAATATCAGGGAAGTGGGGGCAGGGTTCAGGGAAGGCCTTATTCACATTGCACATATCTGTAAATCCCTTTACCACTCACAAACAGTTGTTGCTCTCATTAGGGGAGTCAAGTTTTATGTTTACAAAGTAAGTGTATACTCATTTGGAGCCTCTAGGAAATCACAGGGATTGCCAAGGAAAGGTCCACAGTGAGATATTATTTAGAAAAAAAAAAAAAAAAACCCTGCCAGAAACACTAAAGATGCATGTTTTGTTGTTAAATTGTTTTTTGTTTTTTAATTTTTCTATTCAGGGTTTCTCTGTGTAGCTTTGTAGACTAGGTTGGCCTCAGACTCACAGACATCCACCTGCCACTGCCACCCAGCTCCATTTTTTTTTAATTGTTGTTGTTTGTTTTGTGTTTGTTTCTGAGTCACGATCTCATTATGTGGCCCTGGCCGACTTGGAACTCTTTATGTAAACTAAGCCAGCCAACTTCATACAGATCTGCCTGCCTTCCTGCCTCTGCCTTCCAAGTGCTGGGATTAAATGTGTGCATCATCAGACCTGGCCTCAGAACTCTATGTTTTTAAATATTTGCACTTATTATCTTTTTTTTTTTTACCCTTTCCTTTTTCCTTTTGTATCTTCTGTACAGGGACCAGAGCTGCTTCATCTTCTCAACCTCCTCCTCCTAGTCCTCCTCCTTGTTTTTCTTTTCTTTTCTTTTTCTTTTCTTTCTTTCTTTCTTTTTTTTTTTTTTTTTTTTTTTTTTTTTTTTTTAGACAGGGTTTCTCTGTATTGCTTTAGAGCTTGCTCTGGAACTAGCTCTGTAGACCAGGCTGGCCTCAAACTCACAGAAATCCACCTGCCTCTGCCTCTGCCTCCTGAGTGCTGGGACTAAAGGTGTGCACCACCAAAGCCCAGCTCAGAAACTTCTAACAGTGTGAATTTACAAGTGTTATCTAGCAGGAGCTCATTAGGGTCCATCCCAGCAATGCCATAATGTCTATATTCTCGACTATAAGTGTCCCAACACTCATACCCATCTCCTTTATGCACAACCTACTACACAGGGTGAAAGGATGGGAGAAACCAGGAGACAGGGGGAAAAAAAAAGGAGAACTACTACTTTGCAAGCCAATTAAAAACTGTAAGTATTTTAAAAGGGGAGTGGAGTGGGGCTAATGAGATGGCTCAAAGGGAAAAGGCACTTACCACCAAGCCCAATGACCCGAGTTAAATCCCCAGGGTACCCTCGGTAAAAATGGGACTGACTCCCACAACAGTTGTACTCTGACTTGTATATGTGAGCACATGTACACAAACACAATGCACACACAATAAATAAATATCATAATTTAAAAGAAGATCTACAAGATCGATATCCTGCATTGCTGAGTCACACTGATCCTAGAAGCCATTGAGCAAAATTCCCATTGCCAGGCATGAGACACCTCCTTATAAATTGTTGGTCAGGGAGCACTAAAGGCCCACTATATATATGTGTGTGTGTGTGTGTGTGTGTCCACATATAGATTTGCCAGTTCTCTTGGTTTCCCATCAAACCTAAGTAATAAGAGCCTATTACTGAAGATATCATACACTTCAGTTGCAAGATATTGAGAAATCAATCTACATCTGAGCTAGAAGCTTCCTGCCTGTTGCCTAGCTTTTATAGTACCAGGAGGTACTATATAGGCTACTGGAGTGGGGGTTGAGGGTTTGACTCAACAATCTTACTCAACAGTGAACTCCATGAACTACAATGACAACCTGCCAGTGAAGATGTGCCCACTGATACAGTAGTGGTACAGATGCTATAGAGGCCACCAATCACTCTTTGATTTGAGGTTCATCGACTAGAAAATATACTACTGTTTATTAAGCTAAATGACATAGACCAAGCAACTTTCCAAATATTTATATTTAGACACATAGAAAAATGCTACCCACCATCAATCAAGGAAATTTCTTTGTGCAACAAATGGCTCAGCAACTGAACAAGGTACTGAGAATAAGTGAGGGATGAGTGTTTTTCATCACCTCTCTGTAGCTCAGGGAACATCATGGAAGAGGAAACTGAAAGAATGTAAGAGCTAGAAGATAAGGAGAAGAGCTGTGAAATCCTATCTTCAGGGTGTGATATAGTCATTGCAAACATGATCTCCTAGGAGTTTCAGGTGTCTGCAATGGGCCCACACAAGACTGGGCTTGTTAATCATGGATTGAAGAGTTCTTGGAACTCTACCTTCTTCCTGCTGAACTACAGGCTAATGAAGGGTTCTGAGGGAGATGAAGTCATTATCTTCAATTTTATACCTATTGCAGAGTCCACCAGGCTCCAGTGGATAATTCCAAAGCCATGGTCACACAGAGAGCCCTGGTTAAAATCAGTGAGTCACAACAAAAACAAAACAAGTAAGAATATGGGAAAGACTTGTAGTGAGGAAGGGTGAGGATAGGCAGATGTTAGAGTAAGAAAAGTGAGGGACTAAGAGTTTTCAGATACCTTATATACATGCATCATGCATGAGATTGCCAAGTAGCAAATTTAATAAACTAGTAACAATATTAACAAACTAGAAAAATAAGTAAATAAAACAACTAACTCCTGAGCCAGGCATGCTGACACATACTTTGTAATTCTAGCACTCAGGAAGCTGAGGCAGGAGGATCACAATTTCAAGGCTCCTCCACAGTATATCGTTAAGTTCCAGACCAATCTAGACTACTGTAGCAGGACCCTGTCTTGCACACAACAAGAAGCAAACCTTGATCTCAGTCTTCAGCAGTTCCTAGCCAATATGGTGGTTTGAAAGAAAATGGCCCCCAGTGGAGTGGCACTATTAGGAGGTGTGGCTAGTTGGAGTAAGTGTGGCCTTATTAGAGGAAGTGTGGGGGTTGAGCTTTGAGGTCTCTTTTGTTCAAGCTTCACTCAATGTGGCCACTTCCTGTTGCCGGCTGGTCAAGATGTAAGAACTCATTCCACTGGGCAATGGTGGCACACACCTTTAATCCCAGCCATTGGGAGGCAGAAGCAGGTGGATATCTGTGCGTTTGAGGCCAACCTGGCCTACAGAGCAAGGTTCAGGAAAGCTAGGACTGTCTCAAAACAAAAAACAAAAAACAAAAAACAAAAAACAAAAACAAAACAAACAAAAAAAAAACCCCAAAGAAACAAAAACAAAACTCTCAGCTCCTTCTCCAGCACCTCCTCCAACACCATGTCCTGCCATGATGATAATGGACAGAACCTCTGAAATGGTAAGCCACCCAATTACATGTTTTTCTCTGTAAAAATTGCTGTGGTCATGGTGTTTTTCACAACAATAGAAACCCTAACTAAGACAGCCAGCAATATCCTCTGTTGCTTAGCTCTTGTATTAGGAATCTTCCTTTCCTATATGCTTTCTCTCTCAATTTTGGCATACAGATCTTCACCCATGCATTTGATCTCCATTCTCACATACTTTTCTCTGTGCTTGTTAGTTACTTGTCCTGCTTCCAACTTCTGGTTTTCTCAGATTTCATCTTCACAGTTGGAGCTTGGCAGTAGACCTATAGACAATACTTCCCACTGTTTTCACAGTAGTCTTCTTCCTTAATTAGTTTATCCAAATGGGTGGAGTCTTGATGATCAGCTACAAGTTGTGCATGGGAGTGATAGAAATTAGTCAAAATGGCACAATACCATCAGAATGCTTTATCTTCTTCTCTGTCTTTGTATAATCTCTTCCATCCTAATGGATGCAATAGCCTGTGTGGATTCCTTTTAAATTTTTCTATGCATTTACATAAACATATATATGTACATATATACTGTTTTTAAGCAAAAGGATTCTATTGTATGTATCAGCATATTTTTCTTTCCCTTTAGAGGGAACATGCACAAATCTTTACATATAGATCCACATATATATGTGTGAAATTATTTTTGGTTAGTAAGTATAGACTTACAGAAATGGTTACATAGTTATCTATGAAATAGTTAGATTTCACCCATTATCCTAATATTTGTCATTTTAAAACATAGATGGAATAAATATTCTTGTTTCTATTTCCTTACTAAATAAATAGATCCTACAGGAATTTCTGGGTCAAGATGAATGGTTATTTTTGATGGATGTTCCCAAATTCACACCACAAAATCAAAGAGCTTATATATCATCAAAGTGTGGCAAAGTCACCCTTGCCAGCTTTGAAATAGTTATAATTTTGGTAGGCACTTTATGACATTTGATTAATATTTAAATTGCATTATCTTGACTACTATTGAAGTACCTTTTTTGGTCTATTTGTCATTGCAATTTCCTATTTGAATATATTAGCCCTTTACCTTTAGTTTAACAAAATATTCTATGCATTAAAATATTAACTATTTATCTGATATTAACACTATGCTTAAGTTTTTCCTAATGGGTAGGTAGTCTTTTGATTTTGTAATTTCTTAATTAAAAACTTTTTGAAATTGTCAAACTTACAGAAAAGTTGAAATTACAATATAAAGAATTTTGATTTTTTTAAACCAATTGGAAGCAATTTGCTAACATGATGACCTATCACCTCACAGATATTCACTTACATAGCCATAGAATTGCCATCAAAATTGGGATATGAGGGATGGGCAATGGTTCAGTGGTTAAGAGAGTTTACTATATCACAGAAGGCCTGGGTTTGGCTCCCAGCACCCACATGCCTCTCACAGCCAACTGTAACTCCAGTTCTGTGGGATCCTATATCTTCTTCTGGTCTCCAATAACACCTACACACAAGTGGTACATACGAATATGTTCAGGCACACAGGATGCAGATAAATATTTTAAAAATATTTTAAAATGTGGGATATTAGTGTTCATATATTAACATAAGTAAATTTTGCTAATAATAATACCCACTTGTAGTAGGATTTTTTTTTTCCTCTTTGCTTTTTGGGGGCCTGCCACCCAGCTGCCAAATAAATACACAGAGGCTTATTCTTTCTTGTAAAATGCCTGGTGTTAGCTTGGTTTATTTCTAGCCAGCTTTTCTTAACTTCAATTATCCTGTCTACCTTTCATCTCTGGGCTTTCAACTTTCTCTATTCTATGAAAATTCTTTACTTCTTACTCTGTGGCAGGTTACGTAGTTGGGTAGCTGGTCTTCTCTCCTTCTCTTTCTTTTCTCATTCTGTGATCTTCTCTTCCCAGATTTCCTCTCCTATTTATTCTCTCTGCCTGCCAGCCCTGCCTATCCTTTCTCCTGTCTACCTATTGACAATTCAGCTCTTTCTTTAGACCAGTCAGGTGTTTTAGACAGGCAAAGTAACACAGCTTCACAGAGTCAAATAAATGAACATAAAAGAATGCAACACATCTTTGCATCATTAAACAAATGTTCCAAAGCAACAACAAATATAATACATCTTCAACTAATATTCCACAGTGCCCATCAATATACTTCACAGCAAAATCCCAGCCCACAAGGACTCACAAATTGCCTTCAGATGGCATGTGCCTTCATCTCAGAAGTCAGATCTCATTCTTGAATTTTTTAAAGTATGTCTAGACAAAGTATTTTGAACAATCTGTGTTTGAGAACATTCTGTATTATTTCTGTATTTTCGAGCAAAGAAACACAGTAGTGATGTAGTGTTGGGTGTCATGGCTGCCTATCCAGTAGCACGTGTCTGGATTTGGTACTGGTGACTTGATGACAATCTTTCTATCTTCTCATGGTGAGGTTGTTTTCTCCCTGTAAGTTTTTTTTTTATTGGGGGGGGGCACTTTGAAACTAAATAAATATCCATTTATCAAACTTTTCCTTTCTACACAAGTCAGTGTGTATTAATTGCATTTTTATCTTGATTCTTTCTCTTCTATTTGACAAAAAAAAAAAAAAAAGAGCTAAGGAGCAGGACCACGAAAAATCTGAATTAAGTAGGCTTAGTGGGCACAGGCAGAAAATTTTTTTCTCCGTTCTTACCATTATCATTTGCCTTGCCCTTAGTGAAATCTGGTAGACCTCATGGCTTTTTAGCCATTTTCAAGTCCAAGTCTGGCTTTTAGATTCTATGTTGCTTCATCCAATGTGAGGCAAACACTCAGTACATAACCCAGTCTCCAGGCTTTCCCTCTCTCCCAGCTCAGGCTGGGTTCTCTGCTTTGTGGGAGAGAGATGAGGCAGGATCTGACACACCTTCCCTACCAAGGCTACCCCACATCTGGAACCTGCAGGAACGGACAAAGGACCACCACAGCACACTCTTGCATTTCTCTCTTGCCCTGTGCCTTCTCCATCACATTATCCGACCCCGGTTCTTTCTTCGTGTGGTTTTTGACTTTGCTGGTTTTTAAGCCTTCGGACATTTTTCTGGGTCTTCTCTGTGTGAGGGTTCATTCATGTCTGCTGTTATCTGCTCTTTCTGCTTTCCTTGTTGCCTCCTATTTGTTGAATTATATCTTTATTGTCTCTTCCAATATTTTGCTTGTTTTTTTTTTTTTTTTTTTTTTTTGGTGGTGTTCTAACTCCTGAAATTGACTTTTATTTTTCTCTACATTCTTTTAAAAAATAAAGCATTTAAGGCTATGAATTCCCAATAGGGATAATTTCAAGCTGTGACTTCCCAATACGGTTAAAGCATCATGTATGTTTTGTGTGGAGTTTCCTCCATTATTGCTTTCTGTGAAGTTGGTAATTTTAGGTTCATTTACATTTTAATAAAAGGTCGCTTTGTGTCATTCATTGTAATTTCCAAGTAATTAAATGGCTTTGAGTGGAGTCTTTTTTACTGTTTGTTCCTGCCCATCCACCCTTCTTAAATAATAAACTGTAATTAGGAAATATGCCCCAGAAAATTTCCACTTTCATAAATTGGCTTAGAATGTCCTTTGAAATCATAGAAAGAATTAACATTTTGTATGTGTTCCACTAAAAAGCAAAAGAAATACAGAACGCAGTAGCAAATGTTATAATCCCAGCACTGGGGAAGGCTAAAGCAAGTGGTGTTTGTAAGTTCAAGGCCAGCTGCATAGACCTGTCTCAGGCAAGAAAAGGGTGTGTGTATAAGATGGACTGTTCCATGCATATTTTAGATCAAATTTGTGAATTTGATCTGTATTTTTTCTGTATGTCTATTTATTCATTTTTATCCATTGGGTTTTCTCAGCCTAAACAAGGTGTATGTGAAAAATATCCTAATATAATTGTATTTGTACTTCATTCTTCTACTAGATTTTGCTTTGTGCAATTAGGTCCTTCTAAAAATGATGGACATGGCCAATGCCCATTACACCCACATTTCCCCTTTATCACTGTGCCACAGTTTTGTCCAATATTAATGGCATCTGACATCACTTCTTTTAGTTTACATTTCTTTGGTGGCATCTCTTTATACAGCCTCTGAAAAAAACTCCCTTTTGGACTTTGTTTAAAGTGGGTCTCTTAAGTGACATGTGTTTGGGTTTTGAGTTTTAAACCACACTGACAGTTGTCAGTAGACATTATCCTGCTGCTTTTCTGATTTCTGAGTTGCAGATTGCAACTCAAGCAGGCTGAGTCTTTTTCTGTGTAAATAACCAGCTCTTCCTGTCTGGAAGGCTAGAAATGTGTCTTTGGAATTACAAAACTGCCCTTGGATCTCTAGTGTGCTAACTTTTTGGTCCCCACTTTCTTGGAGCTCAAAGAAGTCTTTCAATTTGAAGATAAAGTCTTTCTTTGTGAAGGTTTTTCCCCCCTCACCTCTTTGTTTAAATATTGCCTCTCCTCCCTCGATTACTTTTTTATTTTCATGAAATTCTTGTTCCAACTTCTGGACCTATCTCTCAAATCTTTGATAGCTTTCTTTTACTGTGCCTTTGTAAGTTTATTGTTTTGAAAGATTTCATTTGCTTGATCTTCCAAATCTCATCTTATATCAACATTTGGCATGCCTTTTTCTAATATATGTGCTGTATTTTTAAATTTAAAGTCATCATGTTATTGTTATTGTATTGCGGTAAATAAGGATCAGGATAAACAAATAGGCTGAATAGATGTTTATTCAGGGAGAAATAACTTACAACCTAGACAGATGAACACCAGGAAATTCAACCCGATCCTCTCCTGTCCGAGTCACGCCAGAAAGAGAGCGCCTTCCTGGCCCCCTCCGACCTCCTTCCTCAGGTCACCTCCGCCCATCGCTCCACCCCCCAATGGGCGTGGTCAGTGCTACAGAAGGACTACCTCACTACATTATTGTTCATAGTGGTGTATGGGTAGTATGTGCATGTGTATGCCTGTGTGCGTGCGTGCGTGCGTGTGTGTGTGTGTGTGTGTGTGTGTGTGTGTGTACACACAAGTGTGTGGAGGTCACATTTACAGGTGTCCCAGGGACTGAACTTGAAACTTGCTAGGCCTTTCATGGGACAGAACTAGGCCCTCTGAATGTGTGTGACAACTATGTAGCTTGGTCTATTTGTGGGGCCTCTGGCAATGGAACCAGGATTTATCTCTGATGCAAGAATTGGCTTTTGGAACCCAATCCCTATGATAGCATACCTTGCTCAGTCTAGATACAGTGGGGAGACGCTTGGTCCTGCCTCAACATTATACACCAGACTTTTATGACTCCCCAAGGGAGGTCTATAAAGTGAGTGTGCTCTGGGTTCATGATGTAAACTTTCCAAATTATCAATAAAAACATGATGAAAAAAGAAAATTAAACCACCTCACTATCCGAGGTTCCTCTTTTTTTTTTTTTTAATAAAAAAAAATCTTATGTGTATAAGTATTTTCCCTGTTCTATAAGTATTTCCTCTGTAGAACAGGGCGTTAGATTCCCTCTGTAGTTACAGACAGTTGTGAGCTGCCTTGTGGGTGCTGGGAACCGAACCCAGTTTCTCTGGAAGAGCAGCCAGTGTTCTTAACCACTAAGCCACCACTCCAGGCTCCTGTTGTTCATGTTGCTGGACTCTCTTTTAACTGTTCTAATTTGCCAGTAGCCGTGCGTTTTGAGATACTGTGCTTATTTCCCCCCTTTCTGGCATTGTTGTTTCTTTTTTTGTTCTGCTGTGTTGTTGACTGTAGAACCAGGACTTAGCAAAGCCATCCCACGAGAAGGGAAGTCCCCATAGTCTCCAGCCACGTAAACAAACAAGACATCACCAGTAGAATTCTCATCTAAGTATCCAGTTTTCTTACCAACAAATACTAATTTTCTTCCAGCATACATGCTAACTGACCAACCGTGTCACCTGAGTAGCCAAGGAACCAGCAGACCTTCCAGAGAGAGGTGGAGGCTGCAGGGCAAAACATATTACATGGCGAAGACATATGGAAAGAATTATCAATCACTGTTCCGAATTCAAATTTAATCAGCTGTCCTCTTTTGCTGCAGGCTAACTCTGGCCATCCTGGTCAGCCAGGCTATTTTCCTTTGTGTCTGTGGAACCTATGAGCCAAACACTCTTTCTAGTAATTTCACAGTTCTAAACTTTGCCTCAAGTCATCTCTTGGACCCTGAGCTCTTTCTGGCCTAGAGGATACCAAAGTGCAGGCTATTTCCATGTTATATTGTCCCAGCATCCAAGGCTGTAATCTCCTCTTCCCCTCCTAGCTTGAGAATGAATTCAAAATTGCATTGAGTTAGGGAAAGAGTCACTGAGGTCCACATTGATCAGCTGTGATAAAACAATAGGAAATGTATTGCTATGTCTATAGCCAGATAGTGTATTAGCTAAGGAGGAAGTTGGGTACACTTAGTAGTTCTAGAACTGCAAGCAATCCCTAAAATGGACTTTTAAAAATGTTTTATTTTTATTAGTTTTATATATTTATTTTTATTATTATTTTTAATTGTATATACGTGTGTGTGTGTGTGTGTGTGTGTGTGTGTGTGCCTGTGTGGGGTCATAGGTACTTGTTTACAGAGGCCTACGAAAGCCAGAATGAAGTGGTAGGCCCTCTGAAATTGGAGTTATTAGATAACTGTGAGCCACCATATGGTTCCTGGGAATGGAATTCATGTCCTCTGCAAGAGCGGCAAATTCTCTGCCTCTGAGCCATCTCTACAGCTCTCTAAGGTATTTTTGTATTTACTTGTGAAAAGAGGTCTCCCTGTGTAGCCTACCTGGTCTCATACTCAATAATCCTCCTGCCTCAGCCTCTCTAGCTCTGGAATTACAGACGCACCAACATACCTAGTTTCTCTCTCTCTCTCTGTTTTTCTTTTCTGAAGAGGTATGTGAAGATGTGTTTAAACAAGTAAGAGAGTAAAACAAGACAGTGTGTGGACTCTGAGAATAATTGTGTCAAACCAAAGTGCCTAGGGAAGCAGCTGCAGTCTGCCTGTGCAGCTGACTCAGGAAGCAGTCAAGCCCGAGTGTGTGTGTAGAACTGCAGGAGAGGGTGTTTCATAGGGTAAATGGTGTGTGCAGGAAAATGGATGGATTCAGGAATATGATAAAAGACAGGCGACCCGAGCCCTTCAGGCCAACTTCCATTTAAGGCTCTTATTCAGAATGTACCCTAGTTAGAGCCAAACTCTCTGGGCCAAGTTGAAATCAAACTAGTCTCTGAAAATTGAGATAGAACCTGTGTAATAGGCCAATCGATGCAATAAGTTCTGCACAAATTCAGATTTCTTGGGTTTCAGAACTCCTTCAAAGCTTCAGATTTCAGGTTTGTCCTGCCTTCAACCATTTCATCTAGAGCAAACCAACCAAACAAACAAATCCAGTCTAGTGCATAGAAATGTTTGCATTGTCATTCTGTCCTAAGCAACAAGCTTAGAGATGTGAAGTCTCCAGCAAACCATCACCCCAAAATAGAGAAAGTGAGGAGATATCCCAAGCTCATATTTCTGCCATAACCAGAACAGGGAAACCTGAACTAGAACTAACAAACTTCGGCAAAAGAACGAGGTCTCAGCTGGAGAGCGCCAGTTTCCAGTGAGATCCCACTACCCTGCAAAACCTTCTCAAGTTCCAGCCCAGCCCTCGTCCTCTTCTGCCGGCTATTGGCCAGAGGTGAGTCTGGGCCCAATCGGGGCTGCCTGTCCCCTTCAACCTCTTTCCCCCCCTCCCCCACCTGAACTCCCTGGATTGGCCCCTGATCCTGCTGCTCCTGTCTCTGGTCCCCTTTGAGAGCACCCTTGGAGCTCTGATACACCCCCACCCATCCCAACCTCCAGCCTACCCCCCCCCACCCTGTGCCCTACCCCACCTACGGTCCTGCCGCTCTGGTTGAGCACTGGGACAGAGGGTGGAGCCAACAGTCCACCCTACTTCGGAGACCTCTCGGAGCAACTCCGAACAAAGGAGACCTGACTATCCACGTGGGACCACCTGTAATTTCCACCGGCTTGGTCCCTGACCCCGCCTCCAGTCCTCTGCTGGAGTCCCAGGCCCCTCCCAGAGATCCGCCTATCTCTGCGGGACCACTTGGAGTTCCTGCAGGCAAGATCCTTGACCCCCAAATCCGGGCCCTGCCAAAGAACGAGGTCTCAGCTGGAGAGCGCCACTTTCCAGTGAGATCCCACTACCCTGCAAAACCTTCTCAAGTTCCAGTCCAGCCCTCGTCCTCTTCTCCCGGCTATTGGCCAGAGAGAAGCCTCCTAGAGAGCTTGGACCACACAGAGATACAGACATTGAATCTTTGATCCACATAAGCCCATCTGGGAAGGACCATAGAGAGAGGGAAGAGACACCACCAACACCTACAGGAAGAAACTATGGGAAGAAGGCAATACAAGAGAACACCTAACAACAGAAAGACAAACATGACACCACCAGAATCTAGGGAATCTACACCAACTAAAATGGAACACAACAACAAAGCAGAGGAAGCAGAAGGGTATGACTTAAAAATCACCATCATAAAAATGATAGAGGCCCTCAAAGAAGATATGAGAAAATCCCTTAAAGAAATAGAGGAAAAAACAAACAAAAAAGTGGAAGAAATGAACAAATTCCTTAAGGAAAGTACAGAAAGCCAAGAAAAAACAATTAACCAGGTGAAGGAAACGGTTCAAGATTTGAAAACCGAAACTGAGAAAATAAAGGCAACACAAATGGAAGGAAAGCTGGAAATTGAAAAGCTGGGCAAAAAATCGGAAACCACGGACACAAGCATAACCAATAGAATTCAAGAGATGGAAGAGAGAATCTCAGGCGCAGAAGATAAACTAGAAGAAATAGATTCATCGACCAAAGAAAACCATAAATCCAACAAATCCTTAACACACAATATCCAGGAAATGTGGGACACCATGAAAAGGCCAAACCTAAGAATAATAGGCATAGAGGAAGGTGAGGAAGCCCAGCTCAAAGGTGCTGAAAACATATTCAACAAAATCATTGAGGAAAACTTTCCAAATCTGAAGAAGGACATGCCCATGAAAGTACAAGAAGCATACCGAACCCCAAATAGGCTGGACCAAAGAAAAAAGACCCCTCGACATATAATAATCAAAACACCTAGCATACAGAATAAAGAAAAAATATTAAGAGCAGCGAAGGAAAAAGGACAGGTAACATATAAAGGCAGACCTATCAAAATTACACCTGACTTCTCCATGGAAACCCTCAAGGCCAGAAGGTCCTGGATAGATGTTCTAAAAGTATTAAGAGAACACGGATGCCAGCCTAGGCTACTATATCCAGCAAAACTCTCAGTCAATATAGATGGAGAGAACAAGATATTCAATGACAAAACCAGATTTTCCCAATATGTATCTACAAATCCAGCCCTACAGAAAGTATTGGAAGGAAAATTCCAACCCAAGGAAGGTAACTACGCCCACAAAAATGTAGGCAACAGATAATCCAACTACACCAGAAACCTAGGGTGAAGCAGAACAAATATATTCACAATACCACTGCCAACAACAAACCTAAATCAAACAACCATCAACAATCAATGGTCCTTACTCACCCTCAACATTAATGGTCTTAACTCACCTATAAAAAGACACAGATTAACAGAATGGATACGAAGACAGAATCCATCCTTCTGCTGCATACAAGAAACACATCTTAGCTCCAAAGATAGACATTACCTCAGGGTAAAGGGTTGGGAAAAGATTTTCCAATCAAATGGAAATAAGAAGCAAGCAGGCGTAGCTATCCTAATATCTAACAAGCTAGACTTCAAACCAAAACTAGTCAAAAGAGATGAAGACGGTCATTTCATATTCATCTCAGGAGAAATCCATCAACACAAAGTCTCAATTCTGAATATCTATGCCCCTAATACAAAGCCACCCACATTCGTAAAAGAAACACTACTAAAACTCAAAGCTCATATAAAACCTCACACACTTATAGTGGGAGACTTCAATACACCACTCTCAACACTAGACAGGACCACAAATCAGAAACTCAACAAAGAAACAAAAGAATTAACAGAAGTTATGTCTCAACTGGGGCTAACAGACATCTATAGAACATTCCATCCAAAGACAAAAGAATATACCTTCTTCTCTGCTCCACATGGAACCTTCTCTAAAATCGACCACATACTAGGAGACATAACAAACCTCAACAGATACAAGAGAATAGAAATAGTCCCCTGTATCTTATCGGACCACCATGCTTTAAAATTGGAATTCAACAACAATACAAATAGCAGAAAACCTGCAAACTCATGGAAACTTAACAATGTGCAATTGCACCACTCCTGGGTCAAAGAAGAAATAAAGAAAGAAATTAAAGACTTTCTAATATTCAACGAGAATGAGGATACAACATACCCGAACTTATGGGACACCTTGAAAGCAGTGCTATGAGGGAAGTTCATTGCACTAAGTGCCCATATGAAGAAAACAGAGGATAGTCACATAAATGAATTAACAGCGCAACTGAAAACCTTAGAACAGAGAGAAGCGAATTCACCCCGCAGGAGCAGATGCCAGGAAATAATCAACTTGAGGGCTGAAATCAACAAAATAGAAACCAGGAAAACAATACAAAAAATCAATGCAACAAAGAGTTGGTTTTTTGAGAAAATCAACAAGATTGATAAACCTTTATCCAAATTAACGAAAAAGCAGAGACAGAACATGCAAATTAACAAAATCAGAAACGAAATGGGGAACATAACAACAGACACAGAGGAAATCCAGACAATTTTCAGGTCATACTTCGAAAATCTGTATTCCACAAAAATTGAAAATTCAAAGGAAATGGACAAGTTTCTGGATAAATATCACTTACCAAAATTAAATCAAGAACAGACAAACAACTTAAATAGACCTATAACCCGAAATGAAATAGAAGCAGTCATCGGAAGCCTTCCAACGAAAAAAAGTCCAGGGCCAGATGGATTCAGTGCAGAATTCTACCAGACATTCAAGGAAGAACTAATACCACTACTCCTCAAACTGTTCCACAAGATAGAAACAGAAGGTTTATTGCCAATCTCTTTTTATGAGGCCACAATAACTTTGGTACCCAAACCTCACAAAGACACAACTAAGAAAGAAAACTACAGACCAATATCCCTGATGAACATCGATGCAAAAATACTCAATAAAATAATGGCAAACCGAATTCAAAAATACATCAGAGAAATCATCCACCATGATCAAGTAGGCTTCATACCTGGATTGCAGGGATGGTTTAACATACGAAAATCTATCAACGTGATCCACCATATAAACAAACTGAAAAAGAAAAACCATATGATTATCTCCCTAGATGCAGAAAAAGCCTTCGATAAAATTCAACACCCTTTCATGATAAAGGTATTAGAGAGGTCAGGGATAACAGGAACATACCTAAACATAATAAGAGCAATATACAGCAAACCAACTGCCAACATCAAACTGAATGGAGAGAAACTTAAGCCAATTCCTCTAAAATCAGGAACAAGACAAGGCTGTCCTCTCTCTCCATATCTCTTCAATATCGTACTAGAAGTTCTAGCTAATGCTATAAGACAACAAAAGGAGATCAAGGGCATCCAAATTGGAAAGGAAGAAGTTAAACTGTCTCTATTTGCAGATGATATGATAGTTTACATAAGCGACCCAATAAACTCTACCAGGGAACTCCTACAGCTGATAAACACCTTCAGCAAACTAGCAGGATACAAGATAAACTCAAAAAAATCAGTAGCCCTATTATTTTCAGACGACAAAGAGGCAGAGAAAGAAATCAGAGAAACATCACCCTTTACAATAGCCACAAGCAACATAAAGTATCTTGGTGTAACGCTTACCAAACAAGTAAAAGATCTATATAATAAGAACTTTGTGACTCTAAAGAAAGAAATTAAAGAAGATACCAGAAAATGGAAAGACCTCCCATGCTCTTGGATAGGTAGGATAAACATAGTAAAAATGGCAATCTTACCAAAAGCAATCTACAGATTCAATGCAATCCCCATTAAAATCCCACCACAATTCTTCACCGACCTTGAAAGGATAATAATCAACTTTATATGGAAAAACAAAAGACCCAGGATAGCCAAAACAACCCTATACAATAAAAGAACATCAGGAGGCATCACCATTCCTGACTTTAAGCTCTACTACAGAGCTATAGTTCTGAAAACAGCCTGGTATTGGCATAAAAATAGACAGGTAGACCAATGGAATCGAATTGAAAATCCTGATATTAATCCACGCACCTATGAACACCTGATTTTCGACAAAACAGCTAAAATTATACAATGGGGCAAAGACAGCATCTTCAACAAATGGTGCTGGCACAATTGGATGAGGGTGTGTAGAAGACTGCAGATAGACCCATGTCTGTCGCCATGCACAAAACTCAAGTCCAAATGGATCAAAGACCTCAACATCAATCCAGCCACATTGAACCTCTTAGAAGAGAAAGTAGGAGGTACCCTTGAACAAATTGGTATAGGAGACCGCTTCTTGAACATAACTCCAGGGGCACAGACACTGAAAGAAACAATTAATAAATGGGACCTCTTCAAACTTAGAAGCTTCTGTAAGGCAAAGGACACAGTTGACAAGACCAAACGGCAGCCCACTGACTGGGAAAAGATTTTCACTAATCCTATATCCGACAAAGGGCTGATCTCCAAAATATACAAAGAACTCAAGAAACTAGTCAACAAAACACCAAATAACCCTATTAAAAAATGGGGTACAGAACTGAAGAAAGAATTCTCAATGGAGGAAATCAAAAAGGCTGAAAGACACTTAAGAAAATGCTCCACATCCTTAGCTATCAGGGAAATGCAAATCAAAACAACTTTGAGATACCATCTTACCCCTGCCAGAATGGCTAAAATTAGAAACACCAGTGATGACTTATGTTGGAGAGGATGTGGAGAAAGTGGAACACTCCTCCACTGCTGGTGGGAGTGCAAACTCATACAGCCACTTTGGAGATCAGTATGGCGGTTCCTCAGGAAAATGGGAATTAGTTTACCACAGGACCCGGCAATCCCCCTCTTAGGCATATACCCAAAGGATTCACATCAATGCAACAAAGACATCTGTTCAACTATGTTCATAGCAGCACTATTTGTAATAGCAAGAACCTGGAAGCAACCTAGATGCCCTTCAATTGAAGAATGGTTAATGAAGATGTGGCACATCTACACAATGGAATACTACTCTGCAGAAAAAAATAATGGTATCTTGAAATTCAGCAGGCAAGTGGATGGCACTTGAAGAAACCATCCTGAATGAGGTAACCCAGTCACAAAAAGAGGAACACAGTATGTACTCACTCATATATGGATTTTAGACCTAGATCAAATGATCACCAGCCTATAATTCACATCACCAGAGGAACTAGGATACAAGTTTTATTCTAAGAGATTCATATAAAGTCCCTCACAGAACTGGGAAGGGACAAGTCCCCCAGACCTCAGGTATAGTGGGGGAGGACAGCTAATGGAGAGAGAAGTAGGAGAAAATGAGAGGGAGGAGAGGAAGGCATGTGCAACTAGGAGGATTGAGCCTGGTTAGGAATGGAAAATAGGAAAGAGAGAGAGAGACAGAGACAGAGAGAGAGAACATAAAAGAGGGAGCCAATATTGGTTTGAAGATAAAGTTGAACACAAAGAAAGGTCGAGGGAACTACAAGACTGCTCCCAACTAACAATCTCAGCTTCAGTGGAAAGGCTATCATAAATGCCCTTCCCGGAGAGTGAGATCAACAACTAACTTCTCCATGGAGTCCTCAACTAATGCCTGTTGAAAACAGGAGCAAACACCCATACATAAACACTGAGTCAAACTAGAACCCAGAAGCAGATGGAGAGGACAAGACCATGCGGTAGAAGTACATAGAGACAGCTTACCTGAACAAGGAGGAGCTAAGGGCCACTAGACTGATAGCTGGGAAGCCAACAGGGGTCTGACTCGGACTCCCCTGAATATGGGTCTCAGCCAGAAGGTCTGAGCAGTCTAAGAGACCTCAGACAGTGGAGCCAGGATGTATCCCTGGTGCACAAAAGGACTTTGCAAACATATCCCCCATGGAGGGATAACTGCCTTATTCTAGAGATAGGAGAGAAGCCCTAGTCCCTACTTCACAGGACCTGTCAGATCTACATGACCCCAACTGGATGGCATTCCCCTACATATTGTATTGTGGTGGGGGGTTGGGAGGGGAGGGTGTTTAGAGTGCATGGGAGAGGGTAGAGAGGGCAAAAGGGAGGGAAGGAGAGAGGGAGGGCTTGGGGGGAGGGAGGGAGGGAGGGAGAGGGAATTGGGATCGACATGTAAAATAATAATAATAATAATAAAAAAAAAAATGCTTTGACTCCAAAATTTAAGTTGAAGAACAAGTTACTGGGGAAAAGTATTTCTATTTTTGTTTCCACAGAAAATGAAAAGATGTGGATTCCTTCCAGACTAATGTGGTTTGATCACACCAGACCGCCTGAAACAGAGTACAAGCTGATCCTACATTCCAAACAGCTGGACAAAACAGCCCTACAGACTACAGCTAGGATATCTGAATCTTCTTCGAATCCCCCAAGACAGCGCCCCTTACCAGCAGGAAGTAGTTTGGAAAGAACGACGCCCAAATTCCCAAATATTGTGTATAAATGTTTGTTTTCATTTAATTGGACTTTGTTATATAAAATTAAATAAAAAATACTCTATATGCAAAAAAAAAAAAAAAAAAAAAAAAAAAGAACTAACAAACTTCCAGAAATTCTATGTGAATCAATCAGAGTGAAACACTCAAGGGGAAACTGAGTCCACTCCTGTGGTTCAACAAGGTTAGCCAGAGAAAATCCCCCTCTGCTTCTGCAGGGAAAAGGAAAGGAATATTCAAAACTATCCCAAGTGCTGCACTCTTCTTAGCAAGGCCTGCTTTGGGAGAAAAGTCTGGGCAAAGCCCAGCCAGCTGGGGTTTCCTCGGAGCCCAATTAGCCCAGGAAAGGGAAATATCTAACTCAGTTCTCTCTAGCCATCTCATTCTGCCCAAGGGTGAGGAGAGCTCAGAAGTACTCATGAAGTCCAAGAAATATGAAAAGGCAAAAGCACACTATACCAAGGCAAAGCAGGCATGATTGAGAATCAGTTTGAAATATGCACGAATAATAAAAGTTATCAGACTGAGAACTTAAACACAAAAAAGCTGTTTGTGATGGTTTCTAGCTTCAAGGCCAGCACCTGGGAGGCTGAGGCAGAAGGATCACAGTGATCTGGAGGCTAGCTTGGGCTACATAGTGTCTTCAAGGACAGCCTATGCTACAGAATAAGACTCAGTCTCAAGAGAATAGACAATAAATACATAAATAAGCCATATACTAATATGCTAAGGGACATAATAGACAAAGTAGACTCTGCAGAAATAGATGGGCAATTTACACAGAGGGGAGAATCCTAAGAACCAAAACAAACATGGAAGTCAAAAGCATTGTAACTAGCTAAGAATGCCTTTGATGGGCTCATTAATAGGCTGAACACAGAAGGGAGAATCTCCATGCTGGAGGACATCTCAGTACAAAAATTCCCAAGCTGAAAAGCAAATGGGGAGAGGAGGAGTACTCCCGAGAAACCCAGAGCAGACCATCCAAGAGCATATGAATGCTTCAAAGGCTGTGACACACGTGCACCAGGAACATGCAGAGAATAATGACAGGATCAGAGGAGTTTTGAACAAGTTGTGACTAAGAAACTTCCCCAAATTAATGTCAGCTACAAAACTACAGATCTGGGAATCTCAGAAAGCAGGAAATGGCTAAACCAGAACAAGCAGAAAAGCAACTCCTGGGCATAGCATTTAGAATTTAGAATAAATGAAACTATTACGTTTTAATTCTTCAAGAAGCCAGAAAGGGAAGGCAACATTCTATTATACAGGGAAAAAGGACTAGAATTATACCTGACATCTCAGAAATTAGGAAACCAAGAAAACAGTAGGAGAATGAAATAATGAAGTGTTGGCTGAAACACATTCTAGGGTACAACCCTGTATGCAGTGAACCACTTCAAAAGTAAAAGAGAAAGCTAGGCCACTATTCAGGACATAAAGGTAGGCAGAGCTCTGTGTGCTGAAGGCCAGCCTGATCTACATGGTGAGGTTCAGGACAGCTAGAGCTACACACAGTGAAACTTTGTCTTAAAAAGTCAAAAGTAATAAAATAAAAATGAAAGAGAAAGCTGGTGTGGTGATGCACGCCTGTGATCACCCCACTTGGAGGACAGGGTCACCTTTGACTACATGGTGAGTTTAAGGCCATGGGCTACATGAGACCCATCTTTAAAAATGTTGAAGAAACCCATTCATTGGCAACACACACACACACACACACACACACACACACACACACACACACACCAGGATGGAAGAGTGCTAAAAAAAAAAAAAAAAAAAAAAAAAAAAAAAAAAGAGGAATAAAGATCAAATCAGAGCTTTTTACTGTTCTGTTTACTTGGCCTAACAGATGACTGTGGAAAATTTTAACAGAAAAGTGCTATTTCTTTTAGATGTCTGTGTGAATTAGAGGTAAGTGAGATGAAGGACCAGGAGGAGGACTTATGACCACTGTGATCTCATAAGGCCTTTGCACTACTCAAGAATTAGCATTACTTAAGAGTGGGCTCAGATTCATTTTAAATGCATATTACTAACTCAAGAGTAGCCAAAATTAAAACAAAAACCACATTTAATAAAGCATAGCATATGCTAAGGGAAAAAAAGATAAAGTGAAATGATACTAGCTGATCAAATAAGACCACAAAAAAGCAGAAAAGGAAGACAAAAATGGAAGGAATGAGCAAGTACACAAATTTTAAAATTCCACTAAATGTGGGGAGACACACTAAGTCCAACACATTGACACACAATTAAACATTAGTGATCTAAATATGACAGACACGGAGACTGAGAAAGGGTCAAAAAACAAGATGCGAATACATGTTTCCTGCAAGAAACCAATTAAAATATAAAACACATGTAGAGTAAAAGTAGCTGGAGTAAAAGTGGGCACAATGGCAGGAAGATGAGTTGGGACAATCATAATGGCTAAACATTGAGACTCTCTTTCAAAAAGAGGAGGGGAAGGAGAGAAGAGAGGGAGGGGAGGTAAAGGATAGAAAAAGCCATAGTACCAGAGGTGATGGCTTGAGCCTCTGGGGAGGCAGAGGCAGTTGATCTTTGTGGGGTTGAGGCCAGCCTGGTCTACAAAACAAGTTCCAGGACAGCCAGAGCTGTTACACAGAGAAACCCGGTCTTGAAAAACAAATACATGAGGGGTGGGGAGGAAAGGCATAGCTTGAATACTGACCAAATGAAAACAGGAAGAACTATATTAATTCAGATGACACAGACTACAAAACAAGCAAGATTATTGTGGCAGTTGTCTATCTTCCTAACATAGAGGGGGAAGGTTTATTCCAGCTCAGGATTTCAGTCCATTGCTTTTAGGCCTGTGACAAGGCAAAGACATCACAGGAGAAGGTCATGGTGGGAGACACAGTCCTGATGGTGGAGGGGTACTCACAGCAGCTGTAGTTACATGCACAAGACCTCCACAGGCTCAAGCCAGTTAAAACTCAGCAGGATCTCCAAGACACAGGTCAACAACAGGATATCCAAGAGAGCCCCAGTGAGGGTCCAACGTTGATAGGGTAGCAGAAACCCCTTGAACCAAACCAATGACTTTTTAATGAACACTTGTAATTAAATATATATAGACAAAAGGCTACACTGTGTCACACTACAGACTCCATGATGAGATTTTCTTTTTAAAAATTTTCTCTTAAATTTTACTCTAGTTTGTGAGGGGGAAGTTGCAAAGGCAGAGGGCAGATATGAAGGGACAACAAGATGAATGGGAGTGAGATGTGTGATGTGAAAGACATAAAGAACAAATAAAAATAAAGTTTAAAGGTGTGATAAGGATGCTGAACTGTAGCTCTCCACAACTTTGGGTGGGGGTGGGGGTGGGGAAATACTCAGTGTTTTTAAGGGACAGGCCACTGGGAGTTTGACCATGCTGCAGTAAGTATAAGGGCAACACAAATTGGACTGGGTTTTTTTGAGGGAAAAGGAAGAAGTCACAAGGTGGATCTGAGAGGACTGGGAAATGAGTGTGATCTGAGTGCATGATGTGAATTTCCCAAACATTATGAGGGGGAAAAGACAATTAAATAAAAATTTTTATGTATGTTTTATCATAATAAAAATATGGAGAAAAGAAAAAAGGGAAATACACAAATATTGATTTTAAAAATCAAAGGTAAGGCTGAGAGTGGTGGATGCACGCCTTTAATCCCAGCACTCAGGAGGCAGATCTAAGTTCAGTGGCAACCCTGGCCTATAAAGCAAGTTCCAGGACAATCAGGACTGTTACACAAAGAAACTTTTTCAAGAAAACAAAAACAACATAATCAACAAACAAACAAACAAACAAAATCAAACATACATAGAAAGATCTTCCATGTTCATGGATAGGATGACTCAACATTGTCAAAATATTAGTTTTTCCCAATTTTATCTGTAGATTAAACACAATACAAATCAAAATAAAAGCAAGTGATTTTTGTGAACATTGATAAACGATGTTGAAGTTAATTATCAACAGGCAAATATCTTAAAAATGACCAACACAGTATTATAGGAAAGAAGAAAGTTGGAGAGCTGAAACTCAAGTTACCAAGTCATGAACTGTGCTATCAAAATAGTTGATAAGCACATCGGTGAAACAAAACAGCAACCCCCAATATACAAGTTTTCTTGACAAAGAACAACCCTGAGACAATGGAGAAAACTGTCTTTTTAACAAGTGATAATGTTACAACTGAATACCAACTATACACACACACACACACGCACACACACACATACACACACACACACATATATACCAACAAATAACATAATTTAGGTACAAGCCTTATACTTCCAAAAAAATAATTCAAAATGGATCATAGATATAAATATAGTTCAAAAATTTAGAAAACTCCTAAAATATAGCATAGAAAAGTATCTTGATATCTGTGGGTTTGCCAATGACAATTAGATGCAAAATCAACAATATAATCTATGAAAGAAATAATGGATTAGCTGGACTTTTTAAAAATCCCTGTTCTAAGAAAGGCATTTTCCAAGAAGGTAGGTCCCAGACTGAGGAAAAACATTTTCAGATGGATCTGAAAAGACCATTATCTAAAACATGCAAAGAGTTTTCAAAGTTCAATACCAAGATAATGCTGAAGAGCTGGCTTAGAGGCCGAGAGAACATCTGCCCTTACTAAGGACCCTTATCTTTGTTGTGACTTGAAAGAAAATGGCCCCCAAAGGGAGTGCCACTATTAGGAGGTGTGGCCTTGCTGGAGTAGGTGTGGTCTTGATGGAGGAAGTGTGTTCCCTATATGCTTAAGATACTAGCCACTGTCTCAGACTACTCCCTATTGCCTGTGAGTCAAGATGTAAGAACTCTTAGCTTCCTCTCCAGCACCATGCCTGCCTGCACTCTACCATATTCCCAGCTGCCATGCTCCTACCCACTGTGATGATGATGGACTGAACCTCTGAACTATAAACCAGCTCAATTAAATGTTTCCCTGTATAAGAGTTGCCATGGTCATGGTGTCTCTTCACAGCAATAGAAACGCTAACTAAGGCAATCCTACTTTGGGTCCCAGCACCTACATCAGGTGATCCACAACCACCTGTAACTCAAGCTTCAGGGGATCTGATTCCTCTGGTCTCTTTGGGTACCTGCAGTAATATTCACATCCCCACATAATTAAAAATAAAATAAATCTTGAAAAGACTGCTGATCTTCGTAGACACTTCACCAAAGGTTGTGCACAGATAGCAAAGGAATATGTGAAAACGTGCTCTGTAATGCTTGCAATCAGGGAAAGGAAATTAAAATATCAGTGAGACACACCTATTGGAACAGCCAAAACATCCAACTTCAGATCCAGTAGTTTCCAGAGAAATTGAACCCATAAGTACAAAAAGAGATTTATTCTAGAGAATCTGCTCATGATTACAGAGGCTGAGAATTCCTACAATATGGTCTCAAGTTGAAAATCCAGGAAAACAAGTAGCATAATGAAAACAAGTGGTATAATACTTCAAGTCCAGGGGTCTGAATCAGTCATGTAAGTTGCAGTCTGAAGATAGGAGGAAATGATGTAAGATGCCCCTGCTCCATAAGTAAGGCAAGGAAGAGCAGAAGGCAGCAGGGGATACTTTCTTCTACTTTCTTCTACTATTCCTTTACAAGACTGGGTGATGCCCAGCCACCTATTAGAGGGCAATCTTCTTTATGGTGCTCACAGATTCTTTATAACACAGCATGGAAACATCCTCACAGAAATACACAGAAACAATTTCATCTTGACTCATTAGACCTGACTCAAAACATTAAATAAATGTATCAGCCTATTTGACACTTATAGGAATCTCATTAATCCATAAGCTCCCCAAAAAAGACAACAGCAAGTCATATTCCTGCCTAATATAATATATAAATTTTATATGCAATAAAAAACATAACCTCTTCCCAGAAGATGGAAGCCCTCCAGTCATATTTATATTTCTTGTTATCTCATACTTGAAGTATTATGATGTAAGGTTAATAAGACTTATAGACTATGATATTAAACCAATACACCTCATCTTTTATAAGAAAATAAGCAATAAAATAAAATGTGCTAATATGCTCCTTGCTGGCTAGTTTTATGTCAACTTGACAAAAGCTAGAGTCATCTGAGAGGAGAGAACCTTAACTGAGACAATGCTGCTATAACATTGGGTGGTAGATTCCCACACAGGAAGTCTCATCCATTACTGGAAGGAATGAAAATGGTACAGCCAAGATAATTGGGCTTTTTTTTTTTTTTTTTTTTTTTTTTTTTAACATAGCTTAAGGATATTCTTACCATACAACCAGCAGCTGAGCTCCTTGAAATTGACCCAAAGGAGATAGATTCTATTTCCACACAAAACCCTGTGCCTAATGGCCAGACTTATTCCTAATTGCCAAAGCTTATAAACAATCAAGATGTCTTTCAATAGTTGAAAAGTGGGCTGATTCCCATTGCCTGGAAATACCATTGAGCTACTAAAAGAGATGAGGTACTAAATACCCCAGAGAATGGGCTGGGGAGACAGCTCAGTGCCTGAGAGCATTGACTGCTCTATGTAACGGTCAGAATCAGAATTCCCAGTCCCAGCATCAAGTGGCTCAAAACTTGTGACACCAGCTTCAGGTGATCTGATGCCACTGTCTGACCTCTGTGGGCACCCACATACACACATGTGTGCATAAAAGGACACACAAATATAAGATAATGACATCTTTAAAATAGATGTTCAGAGTGGCTTTAAATGCATACCCATCCTGGGTAACTTGACCTGTATGATATTCTGAAAAATGCAAACTACTAATATTAAGACATTAATGAAATTGGTGGCAACCAAGGAGTATGAGGGAGAAGGGAAGAATAGGTGGAAAACTGAGGATCGTTCAAGCTGTGAAAACACTCTGAGTGATACTCTTATCATGGATACATATTAATATACATTGTCCACAGCTGTTAGACATACAAACTCCAAGAATGAGCCCTAATGTAAGCTGTGGGTGTTATGTGGCAAGATGTCAATGTCAATTCAGGTTCATGGTTTCTAACACATATTCCAATTTGGTAAGAGATGCTAGGAATGGGGAGTTGTGTATGAATGAGGGCATAGGTACATGGAGGAATCCCTTTTCATCCCATTTTTGTGTGAACCTAAAATTGGTCTAGAAATAAGTCTATTAAAAACTATTTTGGCTAATGAGGAAAACCCTAATTTGAACATATCCATGTCTCGTGGTATAAAAGCAAATTAACATTTGAAATGTTTACTTTCCTCATTTCTTTTCATATGTTAAATGAAGCTAAGGGATTGTGGGGAGGGGTATGTGAGAAGAGTGGAGAACACTCTCTTCAACATGCTCACTCAGCACCATTGCAGAGCCAGCCATGGAATTCATGAAGAAAGACAAGGCTTTGCATATTATAAAAGTAATCTGAAGTATCAAACTGGAAAGGGGAATAATGTCAATTCATCATTATCATAGAAAATTATACCACTACAAAACTGAAATAGAAAAAGAAAGAGAAAATCCTGTGGCTACAGTAATATGGAAGCAGCTACAAACAGCCACACACCAAGGCTTTGTGTGTACTTGGAATCCACTTGAAGAGTGTGCAAATTAAAGAGGAAAATAATTGATTTAGGGAGAACTTATTGTAAGTGGGGTAATACTTTCCAATAAATTGTTGTATTTCACTCCAAAAAAATGTTTAGAGCAATATACACTTACAGAAAAACAACCTCTCTCTCTCTCTCTCTCTCTCTCTTTCTCTCTCTCTCATACACACACACACACACACACACACACACACACACACACACACACACACACACACTTTTGCTGACAGACCATGAAGCCACCTGCTTCTGAGAGGACAAAAAGTCCTGAAATCCTATGAGCCTGAGGTTTTCTGGGATTGTGAGATTGTCCCCATGACCTCATCTTGACTCAAAGCCTCTTGTTTATTTCTGGTTTTTAGACATGCCCTCGGCATAACTCAAATGCTTGAGAATATTTATCATCCTTGTTAATGTTTCCAAAGAGGACAGGATTTGCTGTTCCCTGGGGTTAGACAGACACACAGGCTAGGGACACCTGTTGCCTTTCCCATGCCCATGACCCCACACCTGGCATTCCCTGAACCATGCCTTACAAAAAGATAGGGTGATGTGTCTTGGTCACAGAGGGTTTAACCTAGCCTGTGGCTCTGTTGGACCTGTGCCTGTCGGGAAGCCTGGGACATCCTTGTAAAGAGATCTTCTGTCTTCATTTCTGACAGTTGGGAGGGTGCTGTGTAAATGAACTCTAAATCTGGACGGATGCATGAGGGAAATGGGCTCCTCAACAGGCTTCAGCTTTAAGATTCATTGTAAAAGCAGCTTCCTAGAAGGATAATATGTAAACTCTAGTAATAATAGAGACAACTCACTGCTTGATCAGTCACCTGAAGTTCTTCTGTAATGTTCCATCTTCAGCCCATAGGCTGTGTCTTGCAGACTCCTCAGCAAAGCAGGAAACTTTAAATTGTCCATCTGTATTGGAGTTTGTCAGTCAATTTTCTCTGTGTCCTGCAGACTGTCTGGCAAACTCTTCCATGAAGCAGGAACTCTATAGCAATGTCCATCTTGTATCAGCAGTCACTTTCCTGTGGGATCTGCATGTCCAGTTTATACAGCATAAAGTCAAACAGTCCAGACAAGAATAGTATGTTGTCCAAATGGCTAGTCTTGCCATATTGAAAGCAAATTCCATAATGTGTTTCTTCAAGGTCCTTTCTGACGCAGGTGGTGTTGCAGGAGCAGTTGTGTCTCACTGTCAAGAAAAACCCTAAACCATGTTAAATGACATATTCTGTAGGTCTTTGAAAGGTTTGAAGAATGTCTATCCATCTCAAATACATCTCTGTGTATCTTGAAAACCTAACTAATTTAAGAAGACAGATAGTTATGGTTATAGTTTTCTTTAGTTAGGATTAAAGATAAGGTATGTTTAGGACTTCAGACTCACAAAGATAGGATAGATGATGAAATATTTTCTTTAAATTTTGCTAAATGTTAATGGACTAAATATTGTTAACTGTGGTTCTTATTTGATAACTGTTTTGTTATACATTTTGCTATGGTAAGGTTAAAACCCTTCTTTTTATTTTAGACAGAAAAGAGAAGATGATGGGAGATGTCATTCTGTAAATATGTTTCTCTTATTGGTTAATGAATAAAGCACTGTTGGCCAATAGCAAAGCAAGATAGGCAGGACTAGGAGACTAGGAGGGAGGAGATCCAAGATGGAAGAAGATGGAGGATAGAGAGAAGAATGCCAGCCCCTCCCTCCGGTAGGATAAGACCACGTGGAAATACTTAGATTAATAGAAATGGGTTAATGGGTTAATAATTAAGACAGAGCTAGCCAATTAGAAACAAGTAACTGGCCTACAGCTTTATATCTAAAAAAAAAAAAAAAAAGCAGCTTCCTAGGAATCCTCCTTACTGTGTACAGTGTGTGCTCTGTCCCATGTTTGAGCAGTGACTCTTACACTGAGTTTCTGTCTCTGAAAGCTGACATTAGCCTGATGTTTCATGTGCATGCAGCTTTACAATAACCAACCACAAGGGAGGAGAGAGATACTGCTAATATTAAATGAGAATGGGCTTCCATTTGGGAAGGTAAGAAAAGTAAAGAATGGTTGGCATGGTTGGCGACAACAGTTGCCAACAGTGTGAGTGTACTGATACACTGGGCTATGTCTTTCATGTGGTTACAGCAGTAAACTTTATGCTTTCTCTACCAACATAACAAAAGCTCCGCTCCAAATAATAACAACACCAAAGAGCAAATGATAAACATCAATGTATCTACACACAGATAGAGGAATGCAATTTTAATCTGGAAGTTTTTGTATTACAAAGTGATTACAAATGTTCTCGTAGCGTTTGTGTGATGATAGACTGTTGTGGGAGTGTGACATCAGACAGTCCCAGATGTGAATTCTGGCTCTGCAGCTATTAGGCATATAGCTTCAAGAAAGATATCAATTTTCTTTCGCCTCATTTCCTGCTCTTCAAAGATATAGAATCATATATGTCAACAATTTTAGTGAATTAACATGTGAAAGACCTTGAAGTAGATATGGCAAAGGACTCTCAGTGTCACATCTGTATCCATGTTTCTTTTCTGTCCAATGAAGTGGGACTATAGTAACTCCTATCTAAGCACCATGCTCATGTGGCTCCAGGAGCTCTAGCTGCTCTGAGGAAAACACAAATCTAATTTGGTATTTATCCCAAGTTTGTCAAAGTCACTGTGGGCTCACTATTTCATAGAATGGCTGAGGTCATACTTTGTTTATGAAAAGCCTTTGGAGAAATGATGACTTCTTGAAATGTTTATAGCTTTAGAATCCCCAAATGCCTTCTCTAACAAGACCAACTCCTGTAGGGATGGACAGACTTTGTGTCAAGACTACTATCTCAAGCCTGGCCAGAGGATCAGGAAAAATAGCTCAGTATAGAAGAATGCTTGCTGTTCTTATAGGGGACTGGAGTTCAGTTCCAAGCACCCACACCAGTCTGCCTGCAAATCCAGGAATCCAATGCCCCTTTCTGATGTCTGCAGGCCACACACACAAGTAAATCTTAAAAAAAAAAAGACTGGCCAGGAAATCTGTCCATCAATGTTGGAAGCATAGATTTCCAAATCCAGAAACTGAAAATTGGCTCAGAAAATTGGTTTAATTAAAAGGAAAGGAGGAAGAGAAGGAGGAGGAGGAAGGAAGGGAGGGAGGGAAGGAGGAAGGAAGGAAGGAAGGAAGGAAGGAAGGAAGGAAGGAAGGAAGGAAGAATTCAGGAGAGAAACAGAACCATTAGGTGATGGTAAGGAACATTTAGTTTCATTTTGAGTAATTTCAGGCTACCTGGGACAGCGCTGTGGGAATTCCATCCGTAGGCAATTACTTTAAAAGAAGCTTGTCTGTCTTTACTATTCAGCAAACTGAGGTCAGTGCGAGTTGTCAACAAGGAGGGACATTACCACAAGGACTGCTGAGCTTCAGGAGCCAGAAGGTTTGGATGTGATTCTCCTACAAGCTTTGAAAGCAAGTGGGATAAAGGCTGGGATAAAAAGCCACGGCGCATGTTCCATGATTAACTTGCTGTGGTGGCTCATAGCTATAGTAGAGCTGGTCACCAACACACACACAAGCCACTCCTGAAGTTTTTCATGCCCTTAGGAGGAAATAGTTGGCTTTTGCTTTGAATTTTTTTTCCAGGCCAAACTATTTCTGTCTTGCTTTACACTGAGGAACTCAGGGTTTTGCAGTATTTTTTCACATGTATTTAAATTTTAATTTTCACATTTATTTAAATCCTACCATAGATCCATTGATGTTTAGGACAAAAATCTGTATTTGTGGGGTCACTTCATGTAAATGTGGGAAACCCTTGCCTTGAGTCACACACTCAGGCTACACTCAGAGCTTTCATATTCGAGCATCACATTTTTCATTCTTTTGTTTCCTAACAGAATTAGAAGTAGAGAAGGCCAGCACCACAGGCCTTAGCAAAGATCAAATGCCAGCCAGCTCCTACAGAGTTGTGAAGTGCAACAGCATTCTGTCTTTACGTGTATGGGTATTTTGCATGCATGTATGTCTCTGCTAAGTGCCCACAGCGGCCAGCCTCAGAATCCCTGGAACTGGAAGTTACAGATTATTGTTAGCCACCATGTGAGTGCTAGGAATTGCACCTGGCTCCCCTGGAAGAGCAGCCAGAGTTTTTTATTTATTTTTTCATTTATTTTACATACCGACTAAAATTTTCCCTCCCTCCTTTCCTGTTCCCTCTCCCCACATCCAGTCTTCATCCTCACATGCACTCCTCCTCCATCTCCATTCAGAAAGTGATGACTTCCAACTGGAGTCAACAAAGCAAGGCACATCAACTTGAGGCAGACCAAGCTCCTCCCCATGCATGAAGGCTGGGCGAAGCAACCCAGCATGGGGGATAGGTTCCTGTAACATGAAAGATAAAGAACCAAAGACTGATATTGGGAGTTCAAACTTCAAGCTGAAGATTAGAAAAACAAAGTATCATGCTACTAGCTCTTATCACTCCCTCAGGCTGAATGGGCTGACTCTGCTGCCTCTCCTTAGCATGGCTGGAGAATCCTGAGACTGAATGTCTTCCTATCCTCAATTTGGCTGGAGAATGAATCCTGAGACTGAATGTCTTCCTATCCTCAATTTGGCTGGAGAATGAATCCTGATACTGAGACCTTGTTCCTGTCTTATATACCCTCCCTAATGTTGGGATTAAAGGCATGTGATCCCAGGTGCTGAGATCATCTTTGTGTGAGCTGTTTCTCTTTAGGACTGGATCAATCTTGTGTAGATCTGGGTGGTCTTGGACTCACAGAAATCCATCTACTTTTTAATCCTGAGTCCTAGGATTAAAGGTATGTACCACCACCTCCTGGCTTCTGGCTGCTGACTGCTGGGATTAAAGGTGTGTGCCTGGCTTCTGTGGCTTGTGGTTGACTTTGCTTTCTGAATCCTTAGGCAAGCTTTAATAAATCATAAATAATATGTCACCACAGGTTTCCAAAAGTCATCTCAAGAGCCAGGGACAGGTCCTGATCCTACTGCTAGGAGCCCCACAAACAGGACACAAATGTCACACACATGCCTAGGTCACTCCCATGCAGGCTACAGGCTTCCTAGCTGTCAACAGAGTCCATGAGCTCCCAGGAGCTCAGGTCAGCTGTCTCTGTGAGTTCCCCCATCATGACCTTCACCTCTCTGCAGCCAGAGAGACCACTGAGCCATCTCTACAGCCCATGGTTTTCATCTCTCACTTAACAAATGGGTTGGAGTAACATATTCCAGAATCATTGGGTCAAATTTGGGGTTACCAAAACAAGCTACTATATCCTGCTACCCACCAGGTATTGTTACCTGAGGAGCTACATGTTTTTATCCCCAACACTGATCCAAAGAAATCAAGTAGCTTACCAGGCATCCCAGAGCTGGTAAGCAACAGATGAGCTTCTATTGCCGAAAGTTCAAATGTCCTGCCCTTCCTGATGTGGTGAAACAGAAAGATGTCAGACCAGGGGATCTGCACACCATGCTTCTGATACATGCAAAGTGTCACCACGGTGCTTCATGTCTTATCCAAGGAGCGCTGTGAAGCAGTACATGTGCTTTTTCAGCTCATAAATTAATGCAATCCAGCTGGGCGTTGGTGGTGCACGTCTTTAGTCCCAGCATTCTGGAGGCAGAGGCAGGCAGATCTCCATGAGCTCGAGGCCACCCTGGTATACAGAGCTAGTTCCAGGACAGTCTCCAAAGCAATACAGAGAAACCCTGTCTAGAAAAATCAAAATCAAACTGAAAACAAAACTAAACAAAAAAATTGATGCAATCCATCAGATGCTACCCACAAGTAAAATGTGAGAAGACAGATATTCTCCCAGTATTCCATTAGAAAGTAGGTTATGTAAATGGGACTATTCCTCTGTTTACCAACTAGAGAGTGAAGGGACATGTGGACCGAAATCAGCTAGAGGTTATATGACCTCTACAGGAATATGAGCATGCTTCAGGATCAACTGGAACTTTCCAGGCAGTCCAAAGTACATTTCTGCAGCTCCTGATTCTGGCTCTAGGCCAGCAACATGCTCTCTTAAATTTGCAGCCAGGTGGCCTGGATTCCTGGTGTGAGCATGTGACAGGTGGGCACATGTTTATCCTGCATCCTATGCTCACCCAAGGACCCACTGACATCCAATTCTCAAGAATCTCATTTCATTTCATTACCCTTGAGTGTCCAAGTGTCTTCATGCCTCTAATTCTAAAAATAGAGGTGAGAGGAAAGGCAAGTATGGAGCATCTTGAAGTTCCAGATGAAGTCTTCCAAACACTGAAACTCTATTCATCTCTGGAAAACATGTCTATTATTTTAATTACAGCCCACCTTGGAAGTTTTCCCCTCTAGAAAAAGAGTTACTTTCAAACCACTCCTATGCATAAATAAATAATTTCTTAAATAATATTTTAAACATTCAAGGACTACATCAGAAAGTACTAAGAAAACTGAGTGTGGTGGTACAGGCCTATAATCTAGGGTCTAGTGCTGAGGAGGCTGGGATACAAGGGTCATCCCGTAGGGTCAGTCCAGGCTACACAGGAGTGTAAGACCTTATGAAAAAAAAGCATAAACTACGGCAATGCCAACAGTTGATGTATTTCTGTTTTCAATAGGCTGTGCAAACAATGATACAGAAAGGGACTTGTTTTGCCAAGAGATGAAGAAGCCTTACCATCTCAGAGGGGGGAGATTCACAGGACTAATTTTTACTTTTGCTAGAAAGGTTGCATCTAGCCTGGATTCCTTGGTGGGGTTTCTCTCATATCACATTGGCCTATGTAGTTTTTTTTTCTTCTTGTGGCCCAAGTTGTTGATCTGACACTCCATAGAATAGGCTCCTCAAGGTTCACAGCAAACACTGCGGAAATTCCTGGGGAAAGTAGACAATGGAATTTCACTTCCCTGGGCTCAGATAAAGCCAATGGGATTTTTTTTTTTCCTCCAAGCATTGGTTGAAAAATGTCCTATTGCCCCAAAGTTCAGCCTTCAACCTTTGCTGTGAGAGGTAGTCAGCACCTTCAAGTTACAGGCCTTCTGATGACAGGCTGCTGGGGTCTATAAACACCGCTGGGCCTTATCTCTCTCCAACCCTTTGAAGCCATTGCTACAGTAACTTTCTTATCCCATGGGAGGAAGCAGCTTCTTCTGCAGGTTCTCAGGCCCTGTCCACAGTCCAGGTATTCGAAATAGTGAAATTGTATTAGGGCTTTTCAATTTGTGTGTGCTTAGCCTTTTTATTCTCTACTTCCCAGGGGACATAGTCTTTAAAATTGTTTGTCATCCTGTGGCAGGAGGGGATGAGGGCTCAGGACAGGGAATGGTGGTGGTGATGATATTTCTCTGGCTGTTTATGCTCTGAAACCTCTCCTTTCCTTGTGTGTCCATGGCTGAATTTGAACTTCAGAAAATGGGTTAAAGGGAGGAAGTGATGAACAGGTCTAGTTATTCCTAGATAATTTATTCTACAGATGCTGGAGATCTGGGGCACTGCTCATGCTGCACATCAGAGAGTCTCAATATTCACACTCTTGCAAGAACTATATGGCTCATCTCGGGAGAAGCACATGTAACCCTTTTTTCAGTATAGGTCTGTATTTCCGCCCTATTGGAAAGCTGGTCATATGAATGAAAGTAATATGTTTTTTTGTCAAACCTACTGGCACAGACTTGGAATCTCAGATACTTGGGAGGCTGAGGCAGGGGAAACAACTTACCTCCCTTAAAAAAAAAAAGAGTTTGGGATATAAACTCATAATTGGTGGTAGAATATACTCACCTAGTATGCACTGGCCCTAGATTCAATACGTAGTACTAAAAACAACAAAACAAAGTGGCAAAATAAAGCTCTTTTTTTAAGAATATAAAATAACCAAATTAATCAAAAACAGCCCCTAGGGGATGATTTGTGCCCATGGGATTGAACCCAAAATTTGTTGGGCTTTATTAGATCTATTGTTAGGTTTGAGGTTCCTGAAGGTGAATACAACACAGGTCACACTTATCCCAGATGAGGATAAAATTCAGGCAATGCAGGCTCATTGGGCATCTTCTAAAACACATCTTAGAAATATACCTGCCCCCTCTCTCTTTCTTTGCAGATAATCAAGGATATGACTTGTTGAGAAAGAGAATTATAGTTATTGTTAGTGCTGGAACCAAATACCAGAGAAGAAACAACTTCACAGGATGAAAGGTTTCTTGGGGGGGGGGGGGAGTACTGCTGCCGAGGGCTAGGTGTTCATGTCTGCAAGGACATGTAATCAGTGCTCAGCTGGCTTTCTGGAGTCTTCCCTTTGCATTCAGGGGTGGTGCCTGTATTCAGGAGAGCTTTACCCTCTCTGCTTAACCTGTTTGGAAACTTCCTCACAGACACATGAGAAGGTAATCCACACTCATGGCCAAGACCGGTAACTTATCTAGTCAGAGTGAGATCTGAAATTAAACACCACAGGAGTATCTGAGAAGGTTGCTCCCTTCCTTCCTTCCTTCCTTTTTTTTTTTTTTTTTTGAGACAGGGTTTCTCTGTATAGCTTTGGGAGCCTGTCTTGGAACTAGCTCTGGCTCCCCTCTTTTTTAAGATTTTATTTTTCACGATGCATACATGTGTGCCACTGTGTATACAGAGCAGGTGCTTGCAGAAGTCAGAGGGTGTGCCAACCCTCCTGGATCTGTGGATGCAGGCACTTATGGGCAGCCTGACTTGGGTGCTAGGAACTGAACTTGGATCTTTTGAAGGAGCATTAAGTGCTGTTAATGACTGAGCCAAGTCTCCAAGCCCTGACTGGAGTGTTTAAAAGAACAATGACGGGTGGAAAGACAGCTATGGAGGGCTGATTTTGAGTAAGATTTCGAGGGCCATAAATGCCAGGAGAGGCTTTTTTGCATTAGCCAGCTGGCAGCACCACATGACTACTGACATCAGCATGCGTTTGAGGAGCGCTTTATTAGTCATTACTCCACTTAGCACTGAGATAGTTGGTATTTCTAAAGAGATTAAGAGGCTTCCCAAGCAACCTAGATGCCCTTCAATTGAAGAATGGTTAATGAAGATGTGGCACATCTACACAATGGAATACTACTCTGCAGAAAAAAATAATGGTATCTTGAAATTCGCAGGCAAGTGGATGGCACTTGAAGAAACCATCCTGAATGAGGTAACCCAGTCACAAAAAGAGGAACACAGTATGTACTCACTCATATATGGATTTTAGACCTAGATCAAATGATCACCAGCCTATAATTCACATCACCAGAGGAACTAGGATACAAGTTGTATTCTAAGAGATTCATATAAAGTCCCTCACAGAACTGGGAAGGGACAAGTCCCCCAGACCTCAGGTATAGTGGGGGAGGACAGCTAATGGAGAGAGAAGTAGGAGAAAATGAGAGGGAGGAGAGGAAGGCATGTGCGACCAGGAGGATTGAGCCTGGTTAGGAATGGAAAATAGGAAAGAGAGAGAGAGACAGAGACACAGAGAGAGAACATAAAAGAGGGAGCCAATATTGGTTTGAAGATAAAGTTGAACACAAAGAAAGGTCGAGGGAACTACAAGACTGCTCCCAACTAACAATCTCAGCTTCCGTGGAAAGGCTATCATAAATGCCCTTCCCGGAGAGTGAGATCAACAACTAACTTCTCCATGGAGTCCTCAACTAATGCCTGTTGAAAACAGGAGCAAACACCCATACATAAACACTGAGTCAAACTAGAACCCAGAAGCAGATGGAGAGGACAAGACCATGCGGTAGAAGTACATAGAGACAGCTTACCTGAACAAGGAGGAGCTAAGGGCCACTAGACTGATAGCTGGGAAGCCAACAGGGGTCTGACTCGGACTCCCCTGAATATGGGTCTCAGCCAGAAGGTCTGAGCAGTCTAAGAGACCTCAGACAGTGGAGCCAGGATGTATCCCTGGTGCACAAAAGGACTTTGCAAACATATCCCCCATGGAGGGATAACTGCCTTATTCTAGAGATAGGAGAGAAGCCCTAGTCCCTACTTCACAGGACCTGTCAGATCTACATGACCCCAACTGGATGGCATTCCCCTACATATTGTATTGTGGTGGGGGGTTGGGAGGGGAGGGTGTTTAGAGTGCATGGGAGAGGGTAGAGAGGGCAAAAGGGAGGGAAGGAGAGAGGGAGGGCTTGGGGGGAGGGAGGGAGGGAGGGAGAGGGAACTGGGATCGACATGTAAAATAATAATAAAAAAAAAAAAAAAAAAAAAAAAAACGCTTTGACTCCAAAATTTAAGTTGAAGAACAAGTTACTGGGGAAAAGTATTTCTATTTTTGTTTCCACAGAAAATGAAAAGATGTGGATTCCTTCCAGACTAATGTGGTTTGATCACACCAGACCGCCTGAAACAGAGTACAAGCTGATCCTACATTCCAAACAGCTGGACAAAACAGCCCTACAGACTACAGCTAGGATATCTGAATCTTCTTCGAATCCCCCAAGACAGCGCCCCTTACCAGCAGGAAGTAGTTTGGAAAGAACGACGCCCAAATTCCCAAATATTGTGTATAAATGTTTGTTTTCATTTAATTGGACTTTGTTATATAAAATTAAATAAAAAATACTCTATAAAAAAATATTCCATATGAAACAAAAAAAAAAAAAAAAAAAAGAGGCTTCCCAAGCCGGCTAAGTGTTAGCAAAGCCCGAGCTTTCCACTACTTTTTCGTGTGATTTTCAAGCTTCTAAAACACCAAGTCCCGAGGGATTACAAGTCGCCATCCGAAGCCACCAGTGAAGAAGAGCAAAACATTTTTCTCAAGAGAATATTGTGTTAGCATGGGCTGTAATAAGCCATTCTGCTCTCACTGAGAGCCGAGCTCTAAGAATAATGTTAGCAGAGTAAAACAGTAATTTATTTCTTGATAGTGAAAGCACTCTACTTTATAGAAAACTTTTAAAAACAGTCAAGGAAACAAAAGCATGAGTAATTTTACAACAAAGAGCGGATTTCAACAATTTGGATACATTTCCTCCCAGTCTTTGGTGTCATATACAACATGACTGTCATCACTCTTTCATGCATCCCATTTACCCTGTCCTTGTCCTTGTCCCTATCTCCTGAGCCCAATTGCTTCCTCCCATCCTCCTGTCAGCCATCTTCATTTCTCCATTGATTTCCCTGCTCTCTGTAATCTGTCTCTTTAGCAACAGCCTGACTCCTGCTCCCCACACTCACTCCCTGCATGGCAGGCATGGCTGTTTTTCTAAAGTATACCTTGCTTCACCACTTTGGATGACTTCCCAGTTCCTTGGGATAGCACCCTAACTACTTACAAGGGCTTTCAAGGCCTTTCACAACGCCCCCCCCCCAACATCTTTCTCTCTTCTCAAGCCTTCAAGCTCTCCTTGCCTCAAGTCACACCCTGCCTCTCACACCCTAAGTGCCATTCATTCAGCCAAACTCTTCCTTCGGATCTTTGGAAGACCACTTTTCAGCTTTCATACCTCAGTGGTGTCCCAGGTCGTTTGGGAAGCTCTTTTGGATGCTCTCCCTATATCTTCCCAAGATGAGAGACTCCTGGAACCCTTGCAAGTCCTCCTGTGGTGACACCAATCTCACTGTGATGTCATTTTAACTACCCTCTCATCCACCAGATTGTGAACTTTGAAGGCAGGGTCCTTCTCTTTTCTACAAGTTGACCAAAGCCTGGAATGCCATCGTAGTCTCTAAATGTTTGTGAATTGTGTATTCCCCAATACAGCAATTTATGCCATGTGAAATGTTTAATAAACTGCAAATGTCTTCTTATAGGCTGTCTTACATGTTGAAATCAGTATTGTCTGTGAGATGTAACTCTTTAGTTTTTGTTTTGTTTGTTTTAGACAGGGTTATGTAGAATACTTACAGTTCCATCAGATGAGTTGGAGAAGTTTCTCTTTCATGTCTTCTCTAAGGCAGGGTGAACATGATAAGGATGGTCTGATCCCCAAGCATTTGGTAGAACTAACTCATACAACAACATGGATCTCTGTGTGTATCGATATCTGTTACCTAAAGACTATTGATTGTTTGGTTCAATTTGCCTGTGCTCTTATGCCTCTGTGATTCTACAGGGACTCTTAATTTGTCTTTTACTTTTCAGATTCTGTTCTCTACAATGTCTATTTTCTATAGTTCCCCAAATAGCTATTTATTGTGTTCAGTTTTGTGTTATCTTCTTGATGCAATCTTAGCCTACAGTACTATCTGTTCATACACACACACACACACACACACACACACACACACACACACAAACACATTTGTGTTAGTGTTACTGCTGTTTTTTGAGATAGGGCCTTGCTTTATGGTTCATGAAGGCTTGGAACTTGTTACGTAGACCAAGCTGGCCTCCAACTCATGCCAGTCCACCTGCCTCAGCCTTCCAGTGCTGAAACTACAGGTTGAGGCACCACACTTATCTATGTGATTTCTTTTTTAAAAAGAGATCTGTGTTGCTATGCTGCCCAGATTAGCCTGAATTCAGCCCCACCCCTACCCCCCCAGCATCCCTGGTAGCTAGGACTACAAATATGCATCGTCATGCCCAGATCCATATTACTGGGTAAAGCTGATGTTTTCTTATAGTTGATACCACAAAGAAGTTGTTCCCCAAAAGTGATTTTCATATTTATCTTGTAAACTATCCTAAGTGTGCATTTGTTATATATCTTCAGAGCTATGCTTTCCCCTTTCCCCCCTTTCTTCAATGTTTCTGATCACTATACTGCTGTTCAACTTAGTTATCCTTAAGGAAAGCTAGAAGGGTCATATTTATACTATTAGTTGGCAAATATCTGGATATATATTATTCATAAGCAATAGAAAATGTACTTACCCATTTCAGTCACTTTTCTGTTATTGTAATAAAATACTTGAGAGAATCAATACAAAAAGAAGAAAGGTTAATTTTGGTACATGGTCTCAGGCCTCTAGTGAGGCAAAACTTTGGTTCTCACTTTATGGTAACAATGAAGTAAAACAGAGAGAGAAAAGGAGACTGGTGCCCAATGGTAGCAGTGCTCACCTTTAATTCCAACACTAGAGAGGCAGAGGCAGGCACATATTTTTGAGTTCAAGGCCAGTGTGGTCTACACAGTGAGTTCCAGGACTACACAGAGAAACTTAGAGAGAGAGAGAGAGAGAGAGAGAGAGAGAGAGAGAGAGAGAGAGAGAGAGACTAGCGTCTCACAACTTCTTTTAGAAACATGCACCTAAGGATATACAATGTCTCACTCAGTGTGGCAATTTGAATGAGAAATATCCTCCATAGACTCTGGCATTTGAATAGTGTCCCCAGTTGGGAAGCTTGAACAATATGGCCTTGTTAGAAGAAGGCTGTCACTGGCAGTGGGCTCTAAGTGTTTATAGTCTGGCCTCACTTCTATTTGCTCTTTCTGTTTGTGCTTGCAGATAGGGATGTAAGCCCTAGTTTCCTGCCACTGCTGCCATGCCTGGGGCTCGCTGCCCTACCTCCCTGCCATGATGAATTATATGAATTGCTTTAGTCATGGTATTTTATCTCAACAGAAAAGTAACTAATATACTAAGCCTCATCCCTTAAAGACTCATTTCTTTCTCTTTCTCCTTTTTTTCTTTCTTGTGTGTGTTTCAAGACAGGGTCTCCCTATGTAGTTCTGACTATCCTGGAACTCACTATGTAGACCAAGCTGGCCTAGAACTCATAGAAATTCACCTGCCTCTGCTTCAGAGTTCTGAGATTACAGTGTGCCACCATACCTAGCCATCACTTTCTAATAGTAGCAAGCAGAGGACCAAATCTTTAAATCAGAGCCTCTGGGGTACACTAGATCCAAATGATAGCAATATCCTTCTAGTACCATAGAATTTTACATAGGTTCTTTTTGTGCTGGTTGGCCAAAGGGAGGGAGGAAAAGAAGGAAGAGAGGAGAGAGAGGTGGGGGGATTAACTGGTGTGTGATTGTATAACTGAGATATTAATTGAGATATACAGGCCTCATTTCACATACCATCTTCAACTTCAGTTGGCTGGGGTTGTTGCCTGCCAGAACAGGTTTATAGAGAATGACTCTGAATAACCCTTTCTACTCAGTGTGCAGGACCACACTGACTAATTAGTTACATCCACTAGAAGGATATGAATGAAGAGAGGCAAAATGCATAGCACATATTTGCTGCCCTTATTCTAATGACTGTCACTAGGTGTTACACACAGCATGAAAATCAATAGTAATCTGTGTGTAAAGGGCCTTAGACTCCTTGGCATGTCTAAGGGACTCATTTCTACCTCTCAGGAGCACTTTTAACTGAAAGCCAAGTCTTCAACACGTGAGACTTTGGACATGGTGTTGCTATGAGAATGCTAGCAAGCTGGAGAGGCTGAGAGTACATCAAGACCAACAGCCTGAATCCTGGCCCAGAAAGTGATGAAGTGGTCATTTGCCTGAGCAGAGCTCTGACCAGGAATGTGCACATAGCACCCAGCTTGTTGTGGTTGGAGTGTAAAATGTCCTACACTGGGTCATATGTTTGAACATTTGGTGTCCAGATGGTGGCACTGTTTTGAATAGTTGTAGAACCTCTAAATGGTAGAGTCTCAGTGGAAAGAGTCAGTCCCTTGGGTGGGCCTTGGGGTTTTGTATCTAGGCTGTGTATTCAGATCTGTATAACTAAGGAACACCCTATCAGATCTGTGTCAGTGTAAGCCCTTGCTTGGCCATCTATTGACAGTCTAGGACCTCTATTCCCCATACTCCACTCTCTCCTTACCTTAGGGGGAGCTTAGCTTTTTTTCATCCCAAGAAGAAGTAGTGAGGTCTCACTGCACAAGATTTGTTACCTGAGCCAAGTCTGCCTACTTGTAGCTCAGAAAGTGGTCCCTTAAAAGGCTATGTGACCTAAGCTGGACCTGAGAGTTCATGTAGATTCTCTATGTGAGCACTCGGGAACCACTTCTCTCCTTTAGAGTTATACGCCAGGGTGACAGAAACTAGAACCACTCTATTTCCCTTCAAACAAAAGATGCTCATGGGCAGTGAGAAAGAAGGCAGCTGAAAGAGAAAAGCAGAGGTGAGAGAGAGTCAGAGGCACAGAAAGAGAGAGGGGACACTTGGTAACATAGCTGCAGTTTCCTGGGTCTTTGACATGTACTCCATGCACCTCTGGACTTTGGCTGAGTAAATCTATTTTTAATTGTACTATTTTGACTGGGGTTTGTTCCCTCATCATGGAAAGAGTCTTGATAAGTTACTTGAATAGTTTACTTCTTTCATTAACAGTCGATAAGTTTATCTGTTTTAGGAGGGACAGACAAACAAAGACTGCATTCACAAGTATAGACACCATTGTTGTTAAGGCTTTCCGGATGCCAGAAGTATCCCTTCCCCCTCAACCACATGCCCACAGAAAAAGGAAGGCATGGAATGAGTATACTGAAAGGAGTCCTACAGGAAAGTGATACTTTCTGTGCCTAAGAAGAGTTCTAGAATGTGGAGTGGCCATCTTGCTCTCTAGTTAATACCCCTCCATACCCAAACCAAAAGAAGAATTCTGTCTATCTTCTTCTGTTGCTGTAGTAAGTCATTCTGAAGAAAAGCAGTTTAGAGGAGGACAGAATCTACACTGCTCCCCTTTTAGGTCACAGTTCATCACTGAGGGCAGTCAGAGTAGGAACTCAAGCAGCAGCTGGCAACAGGACCCATGAATGCTGCTTGCTGCTCGCTCACAGATTCATGCTTAGCTAGTTTTCTTGCAGGCCCAGTACCACCTGCCCAGAGATAGTGCCACCCACAGAACTGGGCCCTCTCCATCAATTAGTAATCAAGACACTCCCCCACAGACAGACATACATGTCCTAGGCAATCCTTCAATTAAGACTCCTTTCTCAGGTGACTCTAAGTCATGCCACGTTGACAGTTAAAGCTAACTAGGACAGTGGCAGCAAGACTGTGACCCTTTCCTATTTCTTCAGTCCCCAACCCCATTCTTTGATGAGAAAGTTCAAGTGGGTACAACATAGAAATTATGTCTTGAGTGTGAAATATCTATCACAGGCCCATGTACTGAACTCTTCAATCGTAGTGTTATTTGGGGAGAGGCTGGAAAGGGTATTGGGTGCAGCCCAGCTGGAGGAAGTAGGTTGCTTATAGTGTGCTATGAGCTATAACTAAAACCCGGTTCCCCACCCCCACCCCACTTCCTGGCCACTGTGAGGTGATGAACCTCCTCTGTCATACGCTACTGCTGCATGTACTCTGTCTCAACACAGGCCCACGATCGACAGAGCTAAAGACTTGAGGGCTGAAACTGGTGATGACGTGAACTAAAAGGAACCCTTCCTTTCAGTTGTTTCCTCAGGTATTTGGTGACAGCCCCTAAAGCTTCACTACCACAGGAAATGGCTGTTTCTCAACGCAACCCCTTAAAAGGACAGATCCTCCAGTGTTTACCACGTGGCTTTCCATCACTAATGTTACCAGTAAGTCTTCTGGGACTCTCTCTGAGTGACTCTATTGGAGATCAAGAAAGGACCAAAGTTAGATTGCACCAGTGACAACTGGGAAATCCCCAGTCAGGTGTAATTAATTGAGAATGCTATGGAGATTCGGGAGCATCAGAACATTGCACCGAGATGACTGTCTGAGACTGCTGGGAGGTAGCCCAGGGACTCTGCGGAGAGGCATTAAAACAACAGGAGTGGGTGGTGCCACAGACACACTTAAACACCTTTGTGACTTTGCTTATGGCCTGTTCTGACTGGCTCAGGCTTATTAGCTGAAGCATTCATCTGGTTCCTTCTGCCTAGTTGTGAATGATGATGGCATTGTTGATGTGATATATTAACCACAAATGGTGCCAACTGGTTTTTTCAGAAAGTACAGTGTACTCTAGTATGATGTCTGACCTCACTTTTATGGGGCTGGGAGGCGAAGACTGTAATATGCACTACTGCCTAAAGAAAAGCTGTCAGCAAGCAGTCTCTCCATCTAATTGAAGGTGATGGACAGAGATGATATAGTCGAAACCAGGCGTGTCTGATTCCATATAACTTCATGATGATATTAAAGGCTGTCCATCTTCTTATGTTCATCGATGTCTTTGTTTTTATTTGGCTACTTTTCAGATATAAAAATTCCCCCTCTTCCTTCTCTCTTCTCACTAATGAACATGTAAAGCAACATGACAGGTCAGTCTCCTTACAATACTCATCTTCAGCCAATAACATCGATATAATTTTAGAGAATTTTAGGGAAGGCATAGAATTAAATTAGGCATTTCCAAGAAGTGAGCAGAGAGCTAAGAGATACTTACAGTCTCATTATAGAAGAATTAAGGATAACATGTGCTGTTAACTGTGGCGAGTCTGAGACTTGACATAGTCATCATTCTAATAAGTCACTGTTCATAGTTTTATGGATAAACGACAAAGAGTCCTGGGTTTCAAGACGAGGTGCTTTGTTACCTGTGCCTGGTGACTGAACCCCTGCTGTGCTAAGCAGGCATTCTACAACTTGGCTACATTTATAACTTCCAGGTATCAACAAATTTCTGGCCATTCCCAAGGCCAGAGGTATGATATGGATGACAAACACATAATTGAATTACAGGGAAGGAGCCTGTGCTTACAGAACTCACATCTTAAAAATATTTATATTAAATTAATTTCATACACATACACACTGTTTTGATCAAATGTATTCCAATTTTGTCCCCTTCAACTTCTCCCATATTCCCCATCACTTTATCCTTTAAATCTCTTGTGTTCTTAATTGTGTTCTTAATCTACTGAGTCCACTTTGTACAGCCCATGTGTGTATGAGTATCCAGATACCCATTGGGGTGTAGCAACCTGGCTGGGGTTGCATCTCCGAAGAAAATGATTCTCTTTCCCCCGGAAGCCATAAACTGCCAATAGCTCCTCTGGTAGAGGTGGGATTTCATGAGCCCTTCTCCATCCACATGGGGACTTGGAATGGCTGGATCTTGTGTGAGTCTTTGTGGAATCATGGTCAAGTGAGGAGAACCTGTATCTTTTAAAGGAACAATAGCCTTGTATGCCCTTTGCTCTGTAAAGAAACACTGAATCGCCCAAGCCTGTCCACAAAACAATTGCCCTTGAAAAGATAATGCAGAATAGAGGGCAGTTATCAGCTTGCTTTAAAGCTCTTCAGTCATGAGATATCTTGGAGGAAGTTTCTCCCAGCACTATCCAGTACTCCTTTCATTCACTTCCTGAGACTGCATGATTGAAAACAAGCGAAACTGTTTGCTTGCATTTTTATAGGGCTTGGTCTTGTTCCCTGCTCCCTCCAGATCCTGATGGTTCCGGTAATTTCCAGGTTTGTTGCTGTATCATCTCAACTTCTTCCTCCATCTTCACACCTATCTTCACAGGGCTTTCTCCTCTCCTTTCTCACACCTCTCCTCCATGTGTCTCTCACTTGAGATAATGAATCTGCAGGGGACCCTTCCCCCTTTCTAATTAAGGTCACATTCTAGGGTCTCAGCATTAACATAGAGAGTTTCCTGTTGTGAGATATTTGTACAGTGTGAAGATATATTGCTGTGATTTGGTGTAATAAAAAGCTGAATGAACAATAACTAGGCAGGAGGTATAGGTGGGATTTCCAGGGAGAGATAGGAAGAGGAAGAATCTAGGCATGCAGGGGATGCCAACAAGACATGGAGGGAGTCAGACATACAAAATGAAAGAAATGTTAAAATAAAAAAATATGATAAAAGGCAAATTAATAGAAATGGGTTACATTGCCCATCTGTTATGTGGCAGCATGAGAGGGGGAGAGATGACCCTGAGGACCTAATGGTAGGAGAGCTTCCCCTGACCCCCACCATCTGCAATGCTCAGGAGAGTAGGCCCTGTACCTCATGTGGGCAGCATAATAGAGTCCATCCCATTTGCAAAGGGGTGGGTGAGACAGCCCCAATGTTTTGAGAATAGGAAAGCTGTCCCCATTACTCATCTGTCAGGTGGCTGCATGGATGGGAGAGAGATGCTCTCCACCCCCATAAACACCTGAGGCAGGTAAGAAAGCTGGTCCTGAGGTTATAAGAGCAGGAGGGCTGTCCCTGCCCCTCATCAGCTGCAACACTCAGGAGAGTGGCCCCACTATGACATGCCTGGCCCTGAAGGTGTAGATGTGGGCGTTCTGACCCTGAGGATATGAACACAGGAGAAACGGCCCTACCCCTTGCTCATCACTGCAAGGGTGAACTCACCAGGACAATGCAGAAGAGCTCACCCTGCTGGTGAGGACAGGGGAGAGCTGGTAGGCTGACCAACCTTGCAACTACCAAGGCCCAGAACCAGGATTATGTGTTGGCCCACGCCAACATCTACCCTGTCTGTAATCTTCTGGAGCATGTGAAGGGGCCTGTCCTGCAGATCCAAAGCTGCAGAATTTCCACAACACAGGCCAACAGCAGGATAACCAAGATGAGTTCCAGCGAGGGCCCAGCATCAACAGTGTAGCAGAAACCAGAGGCCTCAACCAGACCAATGACTCTTTGCAATGAACTCTTGCAAGTAACAATATAGGGATAAAAAGTTAACACATGACTCAGTGTGTCACACTACAGCTTCCATGATGAGATTGAGTTTTCGTTCTCTTTTTTCTCTTAAATTTTGTTTTATTTTATTTTGGGGGGAGGTTGCAAAGGGACAGAGAAATGAATGGGGTGGAGATGCATGATGTGAAATACACAAAGAGTAAACAAATAAAGAAAAATGCAAAACATAGACATGAGTTAATATAAGTTATAAAAAGCTAGTTAGAAACAAGCCTAAGCTATAGGCCAAGCTTTCATAACTAATAATAAGTTTCTGTGTCATTATTTGGGTCCTGACTGGTGGGACAGAGAAAGGGCTCATTAGAAATATTTTTTTGAAAGTCACTGGTCAACCCAACTACCTGATCTTCTGGTAAATTTCCCACAAATACTTTACTTCATCAACCATTCTGATTATTTAAGAGAGGCTAAGACAAAATCAATTCAACATGCCTGAAAATAGGCTTTAATTAAGCCTACTATTCACAGGACTCAAAAGGCAGAACAAAATTATAATGTTGGCCTCAACCATAACCTCCCTCTACCTCTACTTGACCTCCTAGATCAAGCCAAATCCAATCCTATAACCTGTCAGGGTCCACTCCAGAGATCCAGGTGGATTGACTTCCTGTTGTAGTCTTTGACTAGTGGTCACCTGCTTCGGGTTCAACAAAAACATTAGTAATTGCCCAAGAGGAAAGCTTTCTGCGTGCTGTCACCCACTAGAATCCTGACCGGTAAACTGACGTCATCTGACTGACATCATTAGAAAGTCTTCCTCATGATTTTATCTAATGTTCATGTCACTGTTCCCAGAAGGAAGCTGATAAGGCATGGCCTTCACATTAGTACAGTCCCTGATACAAAGGTGCCCTGCTGGAGAAAGGTGCTTAAACTTCTTGGTGCTAATCAAGTGTCACCAAAATCAGCAGCTGTGGATCACAGGTTGACAATGCCTCAAACAGATTCTCCCGCTAATTTATGAGACATTAGGGCTTGCAAGAAAGCAGAATTCCTGACTCGAATGATTTTTTTTTGTGGTGCGTGTGTGTGTGTTAATACATGTGTCCATGTGTGTGTACATGCTGGTCCAGGGTCAGTGAGAGATCCCATCTCAAGGGAATAAGGCAGAGTGTGATAGATCATAACACTTGAAGTCTTCTTGTCTCTATGTTCACGTATAGATGTGTACAGCTCCAATATGTGCACATACACCACACATATACACCACTCAAACACACACACACACACAGAGAGAGAGAGAGAAAAGAGAGAGAGAACTGTTAAAAAAACAGACATGAAAGTTGAAGGGGAAAAGTTGGAAAGAAGAAGGAGTCTTATGGGAGTGGGACAATGGAAGGTAGCAGATGAATATGACAAAAATACACTATAATTCATGTCATAACAAATCATTATTTTATGAATTAATACATATCTTCATGAAAACATGAAATTAATTTAGAAAGAAATTAAGAACTTTTGGGAAACAATGGAAGTGTCTCTAAGAGGCAAGTTCATAGCACTGAGTGCCTACATTAGAAATGGAGAAATCTCAAACTAGTAACTTAATGGCACACCTGTAAACTCTAGAACAAAAAGAAATGAAACCCAAAAGCAGTAGATGGCAGGAAAGAATCAAACTTAGGGCTGAAATCAATAAAATAGGAACAAACAAATAAAACATACAAAGAATCAATGAAACAAAAGTTGGTTCTTTGAGAAAATCAATAGACATGTCCTTATCCAAATAAGCTAAAAGGCAGGGAGAGACTATCCCAATTAACAAAGTTAGGGATGGAAAGGGGACACAACAACAGACACCAACAACTTCAAGTGGACCTCAACATAAAATCAGTTACACTCAACCTGATAGAAAAAGTGGAGAGAACAGCCTTGAATTCATTGGCACAGAATTAGTTTCTCAGGACAAAATACCATTAGCACAGGCACTAGGATAAAAAATTAATAAATGGGACTTCATGAAACTGAAATGCTTCTGTATGGGAAGGACAGTGACAGCCTATAAAATAGGAAAAGATTTCTTAGCGACTACACATCCATCCAATAGAGTGCTAATATTCCAAAATAGGTAAAGAACTAAAAAAACCAGATATTAACAAAACAAATAACCCAACTAAAGACAGTTAAAAAATCCAAACAGAGAATTCTCCAAAGAGGAAATTCAAATTGCTGGGAAATACTTGAAAAAATGTCCATCATGCTTAGTCATCAGAAAAATTTAAATAAAAACTACTTTGAAATTTCATCTTATACCCATAAGAATGGCTAATGTCAATAAATTAAGCAACAGCTCATGCTGGTGAGCATGTGAAGTAAAAAACAGTACAGTCACCCATTTCAGGTAGGAGTGCAAACTTGTACAGCCATTATGGAAATCAGTGTGATGGTTCCTCAGGAAGATGGGAATCAATCTACCATTCTTTGTCAAATACCCAAAGGACTCTTCATACTACTACACATGTATCTGCTTGATCATGTTCACTGATGCCCTGTACATTATAGCCAGAAATTGGAAACAATATAGATTTCTATCAACAGATGCAGGGATAAAGAACATGTGGTACATGTTATATGGCCTATTACTTAGCTATTGAAAAAAAAACTGTACAGATCTCCAGATCTCTATGGTTAGCTAGTGGCAAGTCCATTCTCTGATTTTCAGACACCCTTCATTTGTACAAGCAAGATATCACCACATTCATTTCTAAACAGGATGTCTCCATCAAATCCCTCTCATCAGGGAACCCTGCAAAAGAGGAGTAGGAAAGAGTGTAATAGCCAGAGGGGATGAGGACACCAAGGAAACAAGGCTTTCTAGACCCAACAGGACTGTGAACATATGAATTCACAGAGACTGTGGCAGCATGCCTGCACCACATGGGGTCCTAGAGGTGAAAGGAGAAGTTGACAATTGCCTCCATCCCTAGCCCAGAAGCAACCTTCAGTTAATAACCATTTGCAAATGAAAAATTAGTTTTCTTCAAGGGAGGCTCACTGGAAAAACAAACTACTCTTAAGGGTAGATGACAACATGCCCAGCAGTAGATGGCCAACGGAAAACAAACTCAGTGGCATCTCTGGAGGTTCCTTGTCTCATGATATTGTATCAGATTTTTTTCTTTCCTTTTTTTTTTAAACTATCTTATTCTTTAATTTAATTTTATTCATTTTTTTCTTTTCTCCTTTTACACTATAGGTACTAGGCACATATATTATGGCTTCCTTTAGTGTTTTTATAGGATTCCTGTGGGTGCTAATGAGTAGGTCTTCGTTTCTTGTGCCTGCTCTTGGACTTTTTTCCTTTTGATTGTTTTGTGCAATTCCAATGTGTCAGTTTTTAATTTATGCTATTATATTTCATTGTATTGTGCTTATTTTGTTATCATTCCTTAGAAGATTGTCTGTTTTCTAATGAGAGAAAAAGGGGGTGTATCTGGATAGGAGGGGAGATTAAGAGGAACTTGGAGCAGGAGAGAGAGGGGAAACTGTAGTCTGAATATATTATGTGAGAAAAAAAATCTGTTCTCAATAAAAACAAAAAATAAAACAAAACTAAATTGAAACAAAAAGATGACTCCCATTTCCAAGATGCTACTTAGAAACCAACCAAATGGTGACCACTTTCTGGTGGCAGTCACATCCAGTGACAACCTAAGGGTCAGGTGTCAAGCCAGACAAGACAAGGTAAGAGAGGTTTGGTTTTGAGGAGGCCATACTGTGTCACTGTCAAATAGTTGGGAATTGTAGAGCTCAGAGGGTCCACAGGCAAGCCATTGCCAGACTGCAAATTCCCTAGGAAGCCAAAAGCTTGTCACAACTCTGTTTAAAGAGCTGCAGTGATACAGGTAGAACCAGATGTTTATAACGCAGGAAGAGCACTGTGACCCAATGTGTCAGTAATGCTGGGAAGTCACATAGCTCCTAGAGGAGGTTACACACTCAGTTAATATCATCTCCCAGGAGTTTACAGAGGTGACTCACCACACACTGTGGCCCCCCATTGCCACAAGATAAATAGGTCAACTTATGGCAGGAATCACAAGTCTGTGCCTCAGCATCTGGACTTAATGAACATTTACAATTCAAATATTCAGGACCATCAGTATCAATGACTATTACACATTAGCAGTACAATTAGTAGTACAACAGTATAGTAAATTGGCACAAGTGCCCTGGTACAGATTACTTTGTCTCCTGCTCCCACTGCAAAACTTGTCCAATCCCAGCCCCTTTCCCCCACAATACTAGAGAGACTAGAGACTTTAGTACCTATATTTGATATTTTATAGAGTCACAAAAATCTAAGTCTTCATATGCGCAGGTTAGCAGGACTTTAATTGCCCCTGTGTACAAGAAGACCTTAGCTTCTCCTATGTTTGCCTCTTGAGCATGGTTGGAGCAGGAATAGCAGAGGGAAGGATTTGGGACAAAGGCAGAGAGTGGCTTTGTCTGTTAAAGGACTTGTATTTGCTTGTAATTGTAAATGGCATGTGTCACCACTCAAGCCAACAAATTTCCAATGTTTTTGGCTTTCACAATACTCTATTTTGGTTGGCAATGATACCTTATTGTTCTTAGGGAGACAAATATCTATTCACCCCATATATGGCACTGATGACAGACCAAAGAAATGATTCCAACCATGTCTGGCTTGATGAGCCAGACTTGTTCTTACAACAGCATGGCTTTGGTGGGGGATGGGGAGCACGTTGCCTACAGGAGTGTAGGCAATGTATGAGCTGTTACGCCACTAAAGAAAATGTCTCTACCTCCCAGAACTTCTTAACTGCTTTAACTTCAGGAGTGGTAGGGTCTTATGAGTCCCCCCTTGGACTTGGTGAACCACATTCCATAACATCTTTACTGAAAAAGTGGGAAAAACCTTTTGTTCACCTAGGACAAACCTTGGTAGCAGCCATTAAACTATTTGTGGACCCAAGACAATTGCCAGGTTTGCAAATAAGTCCCTCATCCAGAGGATGGTTATCTATTTGGGCAACTGACTTTGAATCCACCTGAAACCACTCAGCATTTTCCCCTGGTTTATAGGCAATCTTGTAAAAAAATAATTTTTTTTTTTTTTTTTTTTTTTTTTTTGCCCTGTTTGCTGTGAAGTTTAGTCAACATGCTTCTTGTAGACCACATTAACTGGTTTAGAAGGCTCTTCTCCTTCCTTCTTCAAAAAGTCACAGGACTGTCACCAAAATTCTTTTGAGAACTTAGAAGGGTCATCTCTTCCCCCCTCACAGGTTAGCAAGTTAGGCTGGTGCAGTTTGATGGATGTTGATAGGAGACATGAGGGTCAGAGAGAAGAGACATGTTGTTACTTAAAACAACAGAAGGAAAACAGTTCCCCACGAAATTCCCTGAGATCCAATCCCTACAGGCTGACACAACAGGCCAGAGAGATACCAGCACATACCATGGGTTGTGTTACAGGAGGTGACCCTGAGCTTGGGTAAGTCAATAGTTTCTAAACAGACAGTGACATGCCCACCTTTACCTCTGAAAGAGACACTGGAACCTCTAAGAGGGTCCACACCCATCTCTGAAAAGTTAGTGTAGATAAGAAAGCAGTCACCCTCACTCTCCAGGTGAGTACTTTCTCCCAAAACACACGCCTTTTATGCACAGAATATTTGGCCCATTGCTTCAGTAATTTCAATAAGTCATTTTGAGACATAAAAAAAAAAAAAAGATAAACGCTGATACCAAAGACAATACAACACAAATTTGACTGGAAAAACCCTTAGGAAAGAATTTTACATATTTGCCTCTATAATGACTTTGATAGAAATTAACAGTGCAGCCTTTCTGCCAATACTACATCTAACAAATGAAAGAGAAATATCTTCTTTTTTTTTTTTTTAATTAATTTTTCTCTTTTGAAACAGGGTCTCTCACGGGCCTGAAATCTTAAAACTCAACTGATTGACCAGTAGGCTCTAGGATCCATCTGTCTCTGTCTCCTCATAAGATCATGTCACCAATGCCCTATATGCCCACTGTGCAATTAGGTCCCTCATACCCTCCATGCTCACCACATCCTCCATGACACCATGGCTATTACGGCCACTATGTATACTGTGCCTTCTATGCCAGCTTATTTCTTGTTAGTCTCTGGGAGCTGAACTCAGATCTTCATGTTTGCAAGATCTCTAAAATTTATTTTTAGGAGATCTTTCTCTCTACCATGCACGCACGCATGCACTCATGTCTTGAAGGTGAAGTTGTAGGGCCCAGGGACCACCCCTCATCTCTGTCAAACTTTGGCTTGTTCGATCTTCTGTGTGTAACTGCTGTGAATTCCTAAGTGTGATGGCCATGTCATGTCCAGACATGACATTTCACATCATTTTCCCCAATGTCTGGTCTGACATTCTGCCTCCTAGATGTCTGTCAGCCTTGGCTGAGCAGGCATGAGAATGTGGGAGTGAGTGGTTGATAAGAATGACCCATTTAGAGCTGGGTACTCAGTCTCTTATTCTCATTGATTTGAACAGTTATTCTCCTGTGTGCTGACCGCTGCTCTCTGACCCAGGCTGAGAGCAGCCCAGGCCTGTGGGTAAACAGGTAAAGACTTAGAAGGCAACCAAATCAAACTTTTGAAAGCTGGGGGTGGAGCTCACTGGCACAGATACTTGCACCACTGCTTAGGTGAAGTCCTGGGTTTGATCTCCAGCACTGAATTAAAAACTAAAAATCTCTTATGCAGTTTCCCCAGTCTTCCAGTATCACTGCACAAGTCCAGATTCAGGGCATCGACAGGGAAGCAGTCACCACACAGAACATTCTCACCACCACCAGGCGCTGTTTATAGTCAGTGATATTTTTTAAGCCTTCCTGGGACTCTTTAAATATGTTTTCTTGGCTACTCCAAGCTTTCTTATAATCTGTGAAGAAACCTAGTCCTAAGGAACCCATCTGTTGGCTTTAAGGTAAATCATCACTTAGGTAATTAGCTTGCTTCATATGAGAGGACAGGATGGTTATACTGCAACAGGAAAAAGATTCTATATACTTTTTTTTTTTTTACAAATAGAAATAAAATATCTCATTTTAGAATATTTAGAATGTACATGAACAAAGAATGGGGGAGATTAGCTACCATTGCTTACTAATTTATATATCCATAGAGCTTATTTATAACTTATTTATGAACATATTTATTTTGTTACTGTTATGATTTGAATGTTCCTGCCAAAATTCAGGTTGAAATTTAGGTTAAGGTAGAAATTTAGACTATGATATTCAGAGCTGGGGACTTTGGAGAGATATTTAAGGTAAAATGAAATCAAAAGAAGCCAATCCAATTGGGGGCCATGGCTTTTGTAATGAGAGGTCCTTTGTCCCAGCTGGTCCTGCTGCCCTTCAGCCCCAAATGAACACATGGCTGCTATATTAGTTATAAATCTGTTGGCCGAATGGCTTGGGCTTCTTATTGCCTAGCTCTGTCTTATTAACCAATTTCTATTAATCTATGTTTCTACATGGTCTTGGCTTACCAGAGAATGCCCAGACTTGTTACTCCTTTGACGGCCTACATAGCAACTGACCCTGGCAGGCTTTCTCTGCCTAGCTTTCCCTGAATTCTCATCTCCTTGTCCCACCTATCTTCCTGCCTTATTGGCCAACAGTGCTTTTATTCATCAACAAATAAGAGAAACATATGTACAAAAGTATTTGCCCCATCAGAATTTTACTTACTTTTCTACTTATTTTTTGATTTTGGGGGATAAGGGTGGAACACAAGGCCTCCAGCATGCTAGGCAGGTACTCCATGAGCTATACCCTGATTCTACAGCCATGGTTTTCTAAGAGGAATAGAGACCTGTGTTAGTATGCTCTTATATGATTTGAGACTCCACAAGGTCCCCACTAGCAATAGGGTCCTGACCAGGCATAGGTTCCATTTCTCAGACGTCAAAGTCACTAGCCAAATACACCTTTATTCATTTATTTATTTTTATAAATGAATCAGTCTGTGAAGCATCTACTAGAGCAACTGAAAATGGACAAAGACACTGACAATCTTGAGATCAATAGCATCAGTGGGAACACAGACGTTCTCATACCATTTTTCTTTCATCTTGGTGATCAGAAGACAATGGATGGAGTAGTGGGTTCTCATGGGCATGTTTTCAGATCTCTCTGGCTATAATAAATATACTCACCATGCAGGGTGTGTATCAGCGAAATCCATCAGCAGGTAGATGGCCAGGAACTTTTGCTTCAGTTGAACAAGAAGCAAACTGTTCAGGTAGCAACTGGAAGGACCCTGAGGAGATGAAGAAATGGTTGTCACACAGAGAGGCATATTTCCAATCATCATTAGAATAAAGACAAAACGTTGTTATATGTGACTGTGTGAAATATCTGACTTGGTCCTCAGAGTGCAGACCACCTGTCACTGTGAATCATGCAGTCCAAGGGTGGCCCTTTTTAATGTACTCACCTGCCATTAACCCAGTCACTCCCTTCAGGGCTCTATCCACAGACCTGGTGCTGCTGGAGAACTTCTGCCAACAGCTTCTAAATGCCAATGGGTTGACTGATCAGTACTCGGTCAAACAAGCCTTCCCAGAGAAATAGCAATTACCTCCCACTCCCAGAATAGGACTGACAAATGCAGTTATTTAAATACAGTCATTTTACACATGATCTGATGCATTTCCCTCCTACTAATGAATGTTTCCCAAGAGATTTTATGTTTTTTAAGGAGATTTTACTATAAGTAAAATTCTCTTATATGAATACCATAATAAATTGGCATAAAAAAGAAGCCTGCATATTCCATATTGCCATGAGGGTAGAACTATTTACCATGCAACCATACTTTTCATGATTCCCCCTAACATATTTTTATTAATTATTTCATAATTTAATAAATACATCCTGATCACATTCACTGCCCATCGTCCCACACTTGTGTGCCCCCCAAATCCCTACCAAGTCCAATTTGTGTTGCTCATATACTTACTGGAGCATGACCAAATTTCCAGTAGCCAGCCCCTTAAAGAAAACTGAGTCCTTCCTCACCCACCACCCACCAGGAGCCAACAGCTGTGAAGATTTACACTCCAGCATCTTTATCACAGCTTTTCCAAGTAGTGTTTTTTTTTTTTATGTGAAAATTTTAATTCATTTTATATACCAACCACTGTAGCACAAGTTCTAATAGGTCTTCCCAAGACAGGGTTTCTTTGTAACAGCTTGGCTGTCAAGGAACTCATTCTGTAGAACCAGGCTGGCCTCCAACTCACAGAGATACACCTGCCTCTGCCTCTGAGTGCTGGGATTAAAGGTGTGAGCCACCAACACCTGGTTTCTCATAGGTTTAAATAATAAAAGCCCAGAGTCAGATATAGGGTTAAATGTTGAATGATCAGAGAGATAAAGGAGCAGTCCTGCCTATATTCCTCTCTCTGCCCAGCCACCTCACTTCATGTCTGACATTACAGACCTCTATGGTTAGCTCTGCCCTCGGATCTTCAGGCAAACTGTATTTGTCAGAGTACAAACAAGATAACACCACAATGCAAAGTTCCTCCAACCTCTCCTCCTCCTGCTCCCCCCACCCCACCACCCTCCCCCCATCCACTCCCCAGAAAGGGTAAGGCCTCCCATGGGGAATCAACAAAGCCTGGAACATTAAGTTGAGGTAGGAGCAAACCCTTGCATCAAGGCTGAGCAAGGCATCCCACCATAGGGACTGGGCTCAAAAAGTCAGCTCATGCACCAGGGACAGATCCTGATACCACTGCCATGGACCCCACAAACAGACCAAGCTACACAACCATCACCCACATGCAAAGGGCCTAGTTTGGTCCCATGCAGGCTCCCAGCTGTTGATACAGAGTCCATGAAATCCCACAAGCTCATGTCAGCTGTCTCTGGTTTTCTCCATCATGATCTTGATCACCCCCCCCCTTTTGCTCATGTAATCTCTCCTCCCTCTCTTCAACTGGACTCCCAGAGCTTGGCCCAGTGCTTGGCTGTGGATCTCTATACCTACTTCTATCAGTTACTGGATGAAGGTTCTATGATGACAATTAGGGTAGTCACTAATCTGATTATAGGGGAAGGCCAGTTCAGGCATCCTCTCCACTATTGCTAGGAGTCTTAGCTGGCGTCATCCTTGTGGATTCCTGGGAATTTCTCTAGCTCCATAATGGCTCCCTCTATCAAGATATCTCTTTCATTGTTCTCCTTCTCCATCTGCCCCCCAACTTGCCCATCCCATTTCTTTGTGTTCTCACCTCCTAAACCCTTCTCTCTACTCCCCCCACCACCACCCCTAGTTTACTGACAAAATCTCATCTAATTCTCTTTCCTAGGGCTATCCAGGTGTCTCTCTTAGGGTCATCCTTGTTACCTAGCTTCTTTGGGTCTGTGGACTGTAGCCTATTCATTATTTATTTTAAGAATAATTTCTTCCACTGAATTCATGAATGAGGCTGAAAGTCAGTTCATTTTAATTGTGGAAACAAGAAAAATGACTCTCAAAAGAAAATCATTTGGATGTAGGGACAACTGTAATAAGATTTTGCTTAAAATCTTGAAGATATAAATATGTGACCCTTTTATCAAAATCTATACAAGCAGCAAGTTTTACATCTACAAAGTGGAAATTATCTGCACAAACATGACAGAGGTATTTTGATTCAACAATGTCAACAATGAGGCATCCCAGCACTCAGATTCACCCTAAAGGAATCCTGCTGCCCCAAGTCTCATGTTCACTCACTGGTCTCAGTCCTCAAAACAAAACAAAACAAATCAATGTCTTGAGCTAAATGGCACTGACCAGCTGGTAATGAGGGGCAGTCTGCAAGCTTTCCAAGTCTAGCCTTTTCTGTGAAATGCTATGGAATAAGGGCAGGATCAACAGACCTCAAAGTTCCCAGAGCACCAGAATTACTTAGCAACATTTTAATAGACTAACAATGCCCAGACCATACCTGAGACCAACTCACCCTGATGCTGTTTGGTTAAATCACGCCAATGACTTTGAACTCTCCCCAAGTGGTTGGTTACACTTTACCACCAAGATTGAGAACCATGAGGCACCATTCAACCAGGAAAATGTAACAATTCTAAATAAAATAGTAGGCAATGTTCTAAAAGGAGGTATTATTTGTGTTGTTGGCATTTGATTCATAGCATTCCGAACCCAAAGACGGCTGTGTTTCCTAAAAGATGGAGATGTGAGATGAACTGAGGAAGGTGCGATGCTGAGAATTGCCATAGAGGGGTTGGGCCTGTGTAGCCTTCAGACCTGTTTCAACCATTATCATCATTATCATCGTATCATAAGATCTGTAAGGAATGATGGTCAGTCTCATATATTGATCTTGCCATCTGCAAGGAGAAAAGCACACATTCTTGGATCAGAATACATATCCCAATGGTCTGTCTATTCCTGTCTACTAGAGTTTCAAATGCAGTGGTTTTGCTCATAATAGAGAACTAAATATTTCTGATAAAAAATTTTCTAGGGGAAGATTGAAACATTGTTGAGAATTGCAATAGCTTATAGGAAATCACAACCTTGCTACTCAGTTCTGGGGAGAATTTTCAAGAAATTTCATTTTTTTACTTAAAAAAGAATGTTTCTATTTTATTCAAAGTAGCAACTTATTTTAGATATAGGTTTCATACATGTGGCTTTTATTGTTAGTATATCTATAGTGTAACCATAGCTTTATGATGTATTTGAACCCTTATGATTCAAAAAAACCTGCTTATTGAACTGCTATATTCAAAACTTAGGCAAGACTATCTAATTAAATAACATTAAAACAATGAGTTCATAAATCACAATAAACAACATTCTCTTAAGAAGAAAACTACATCTTAGAATTATAAAATTATAGCCGTATTTGAATTTTCACCTGAGTGATAAATCATGAAATAAGCAGTTTTTGAATTCATTCTTTTGTGTGTGCACATTTTAATAGAACACAAAGGTTCTATATGGATCAGCATTTCTCTATGTGATTGATAGTTTTCTGGGGAATGTGTAGGATGAATAGTGCCTCTTTCCCTTTTAACTGCATGAATATATTTATTTCAATGAAGTTGAAAGCATTTTTCTCCTTCTCTACATTATTCAATATAAGGTGTGCCATTGACTGTGAAACACAAATAGGTTATAAATTATCATTAAAGCTTTCCCTAAACTCAAGGAAGAATGAAGCTGTCTGTGGTGACTGACAGGGCTTTGAGTTAGATCCCTACATGGAGAGGCTAAATGCATGTTCTTATTGAGTATTTTGGGTAAGCATCCTTTTAAAAAGTATATAGTCATGGGAAAGGAAAGGGTGTGCATGTGGAGTTAGTATGTCTAGGATCTAATGGAAGCATCTTTCTTCACTGTGTTCTTCACTGATGAGTATGGGAAAGAACAGAACCCCTTTTGCTTATAAAATGTTGCGAAGATTAGGTCACAAAAAGATGGGACAATGCCATAAACATTCATTTTCTAGTATTCCTAGTGTTGTGTAGCAGTTTTCTCTGAGACTGGAACATTTCCATCTTGTAGTGAAACTCCTTAGGTGGTAAGCAACTCCAAATAGTTCCAGGAAGTTCCACTGACCAGGTTCACTAGGCCCCTCATGCCATAGTAGGGAATAAAAACTGAGAGTCTCCTAGGAATGAAAGATACGGAGAGCCTGAACCAGCTATCTGCAGTAATCAGGCAACTTCCAGTGGCAGACTAGGACACTGATTCAGCCATGAAACCTTCAACCTGTAATCTATCATGCCTGCTAGGTGTGTGGGAACAATGGAGCCACAGATCTTGTGGGAGTGGCCAACCAATCACTGGTTTAATTTTAGGCCCATGGAACCAACACTGGCTGGATGACCAGAAACCAAAGGTTGGACAGTCCAGAGACTTAGGATGGAAAAAAAAATCAATAAAATGATTCTTGTGGTATTCTACTATACTCATAGGTAGATGTCTAGCCCAACTGTCATCAGAGAGGCTTCCTCCAGTAGTTGATAGAAGAAGATGGAGAGACCCATAGCCAAACATTAGGTACAAAGAGAGCCCACATTACAGATTTCCATTGGGTCCCTTCCTTCAGAAGACAGGGAGGAAGAATTGTAGGACTCAGAGGGGTCAAGGACACCAGGAGAACACATCCCACAGAATCAACTAAGCAGGGCTCACGAGAGCTCACTGAGCCTGTATGGATCTGCACCAGGTCCTTGGCAAATATGTTATGGTCTTAGATTGGTGTTTTTGTAGGACGCCTAACAGTGGAAATGGGGGAGGGGTTGTCTCTGACTCTTTTGCCTGCTCTTGGGGCCTTTTTCTCCTACTGGGTTTGTACCAAGTATTATTGTAATTTGTTTGCCGTATATGTTTTTCTGGAGGTAAATGGAGGAAGAGTGGATCTGGGGGACAGGGAAGGTGGGGAGGGGATATGGAAAGAGTGGAGGGAGGAGAAACAGTGATTGGAATGTATTTTAGGAGATAATAATAATAATAATAATAATAATAATAATAATAATAATAATAATAATAATAAAACCTGAGAGTTCTCTGATGCAATGAAGCTGAGGGGCAACAAAGACTCTGGAACCAGACCAGCTGCCTGGAAGAAGGAGAAACCAGCTGAGCTGCCTGGAAGAGGTTTAGACAACTGAATCACTTAGAAAAGATACTCTCCCACTTTTTGAGCTGCTTGCAAGATATGCAGCATGCCCCAGGTTCCCAGCCTTGTGGGCTGTCACCTATGTAGGGCTGGGCTTTGGTGATGCAGCTTTCTGAGTCATTTCTTCTTCCTGTGAATAACCTCTCACCCTTCTTCCTATAAGTAATCCCCCCAAAAAAACTCATGGTTCACCAAGCTGGACTTGAGTGGTGTCTGTACTTTAGTATGTTGTGGGCTCCCTATCTGGAGGGAGTAGACATGTTTTATCTCAAAAGTCTTGTCACACAACACCTTGCCTCAAGAGGATGACCATACAATAAAACCACTGACAGTCAGAGGCAAACTCATTGAACTGTGAGCAGTAATACAAAGAAAAGGACTGTGGAGAATCTGTTGTTGGCAGCAGTCAAGATAATGCCCACTTTCATTTCTGCTGCCGAAATGACTCTCTGATGCTCCCTCAAGTGTAAATCCTAGAGCCTGGATTTTGTGACCCATCATTCATATTCTTCAAGTAAATCCATTTTCTTTTTTCCCTTTGACAATGTTTTCTATTTAAATTTGCAACAAGCTTGTTTTACATGTCAATCCCAGTTCCCTCACCCTCCCCTCCTTCCCTGTTCCCCTCCCAACCCCCATCCCATACCCTTTCTGCTCCCCAGGGAGGGTGAGGCCTTCCATGCGGAATCTTCAAAGTCTGTCATATCATTTGGAGTAGAGCCTAGGCCGTCCCCTATGTGTCTAAGCTGAGAGAGTATCCCTCTATGTGGAATGGGCTCCCAAAGTCCATTTGTATCCTAGGGATAAATACTGATCCACTACCAGATGCCTCATAGACTGCCCAGTCCTCCTAACTAACACCCTTGTTCGGGGAGTCTGGATCAGTCCTATGGTGGTTTTCCAGCTATCAGAATGGGGTCCATGGGTTCCCCCTTGTTCAGGTCAGCAGTTTCTGTGGATTTCTCCAGCCTGGTCTTGACCCCTTTGCTCATCACTCCTCCCTCTCTGCAACTGGATTCCAGGAGTTCAGCTTATTGTTTAGCTGTTTCGAACAGCTACTGGATGAAGACTCATGCTTGTCTTTGTGACTGGGTTATATCACTTAGGATGGTTTCTCGTAGTTCCATCCATTTGCCTGCAAATTTCAAGATTCCATTGTTTTGTTTTCCGCTGAGTAGTATTCCATTGTATAAATGTACCACTTTTTTTTTCCATCTATTCTTCAGTTGAGGAGCACTTAGGTTGCTTCCAGGTTCTGGCTATTACAAATAATGCTGCTATGAACATAGTTGAACAGACATCCTTGTTGTATAAATGCACATCTTTTGGGTATCTGCCTAAGAGTGGAATTGCTGGATCTTGTGGTAGACTGATTCCCATTTTCCTGAGGAATCACCACATTGGTAAATCCCACTTTCTACTTATAATCTAATCCATAAAACATTAAGATATACAAGAAATCTTGATTAACCTGCTTCAGGGTGAAAATAAGAACAAGGAAATCCTCTACCACTTTGTGAAAGGAAATGGACAAGGTGCTTTAGTGTTTTGCTTTTGTTTCGGTATTATTTTCCAGTGGAACACACACACACACACACAAACCTAGTCTTTTCATGGCATTTAATCAGTTCATAGACTGATACACTCAAGTATAGTCTGTTGTCCTACAGCTCGCTGATGTGTTTCTCTTTGTGATGTTTTGATTAGGTAAGTGTATATTTCAAATGAATATGAGTGTTCTGTTACAAGTTTCTGTGTCTACAGCTTAAGCCTTAATTCTGTGTTTTCTCATTTATTTTAAAGACTATATTGTATTTTCTCATGGCCTTTGACTAAAATAATGCATTCACTGATTCATTTCTCAGTTTTAAGTCTACAAGTCTAAAAATCAGCTCTGCATTGGAAAATCGTTCCCAGGCAAAGGAATAGAGAATATGACATAAGGCATATGACCTAAAACATTCATGTTGCAATTTGGGGGCCCTTCAGCCCCCCACCCCACCCCAGCTGTGTGTTTGCAACAGAGCATGAAATCTACAGACTTGCTCCAGACTTGCTCTCTTGGGGAAACATTAGGACAACTTAAGAAAGGTTGATCCTTGACAGATTTACATAAATGCAGATGACATTCCAAACTCACTGGATGATGGAAGCATGCATGATCTTGGGAAGTAACAAGCAGGGCATGGGGGCTGCGGATGAGGCTGAGTGCTAGAGTGTTTTTCTCCTGTGAGAGTGTTTTTCTCCTGTGAGTCTCAGGGATTGTGTCTAGTAGTAATAATAATCAAATTAAGAAAGAAAAGAGGATATTCAAGGCCCTTGAGATTGTGAGTTGGACCCTGATTAGGGTCAGATTAACAGCTGTGACTATTCCGAGAAACACTTTAGAAATGTGAAGAGAGGGGCCTGGGAGATAGACTCAACTTTTGTGTGATGAAGCTATATTAAGAGGAAGAAGGGCAGTCATCTTGTGGGGGAATCAGAGGCAAAGAAGTAGCTTAACTCTAAGAAAGGCTACCGTGTACAATCTAGAGAAAACTGGACAGCTGTCCCCGCCCCTGCTTTTCTATTTGCCGGTCACATTAAAGTTGTTTCATGACAACTGTCCCACGTTTCACTGTTCAGTGAAGCACTTTTGTGCTCTCAAGAAAAAAAAAGTACAGTTCCTTAAGTAAAAGTCTTTGTGATTTTACAAGACTCAGAAGCAATCAAGGTGACCAGCAGATGCTGCTGATTGGCAGACGGCCTCTTTCCGAGTGATGTCAGGAAGTGAGGAAGGCATCACTGGAGTCATGGATGGATACTGCATTTGGCAGTGCAAGGAGCCGTGACTGCCAAAAGGTGCAGTTGGCTGAAGCATGAACCTCAAAGATAAAGGGAGCTGGGTCCTTATGAAAATAGTATTACTTTTCATTTACAAGCTCTTTTTAATCAAGTGCTCGCAATCAAGGAAGCCTTTTGCAACTGAAGCTTTAAGTTTCCATTTTTGGGTGAGAAACTTTCTGTGCCAAATGGAAAAGTTATCTGATGAGGCTCAGTAACTTTTATTGGCATGTTTGGAGGAATTTATCATTTTGATTGCCTTTGCCTAATTAATAAAAGACACAAACCTTATACTGAAGATAAATTTTCTTTTCCAGAATTTCCAAGGCTATAAAAGGATTTCTTTATTCATCTAGTTAATGAACATTGATCAAAATTACCTATTATTACCCAGGCACTGGGCCAGATGCTAGAAATGCAGAGTTGAGTAAGACCGTCTGTGGGCTAACTTCAACAAGCCATTAGGAAAGAAATGTCAAATCAAAACCTTCTTAAGAGATGGAGAGAGTGCTTTCTGCTTTTATATCTATGCATCATACAATAGTCTATAACTCCAGTTCCAGGGATGGGATGACCTCTTTTGGCATCTACAGGCACCTGTACAGAAATAAGTAAAGGAGGGAGGGCCTAGTCCCTACTCCAAATGACTTGACAGATTTTGATGATCCCTCCCTGTGGAGTCAGGGGTTGGGGGTGGGATGGGAGAGGGGTTGAGGGGCATGGGAGGGAGGGAGGGAGAGGGAGAGGGAACTGGGATCAATATGTAAAATAAGAAAAATAATAAATATTAAAAAAGAAATAAGTAAAACACAAAACTAAAACTAGCTGGGCTGTGGTGGTGTACACCTTTAATCTCAGGAGGCAGAGGCAGGTAAATCTCTGAGTGTTCAATTGCAGCCTCTTTTATATAGTGACCAGGACAGCCAAGCCTACACACAGAAAAACCCTGCTCTCGAAAAAACAAAACAAAACAAAAAACAATAAAAGCCTAATGAAAGGTACGAATTACAAAGTTTATAGTGTGGATAAAGCATTGAGAGGCTCATTAAAAAAGCGAGGATTCAGCACCTCCTGGGATCATAGGACAACTTTGACATGGAGAGTGTCAAAGTTCAAAGTGGCCATATGATATGGTAAGATGTAAAATATGGAAATCCTAATGTACCAACCATCAACCACCTTTATACTATATCAATAATTTTATTTATACATTTATTTATTTTGTAGCCCAAACACAATTTCCCCTCTCTCCTCCCCTCCTATCTCCCTATCTCCCTTCTGTCCTCCCTTCCACATATATATATATATATATATATATATATATATATATATATATTCACTTGAAATTATTCTTTTTGTTGTTGTTGTTGAGACAAGATCTTACCATGTATCCCTGGAGGGCCTTAAACTTACAGAGATCCTCCTGCCTCTGCCTCCTGGTCAAATGCACACACCATCAGACATGGCTGACATTACTCTTTAAAATAACTAACTCCAAAAGATCAAACTCAGTCTTTGATACGCTAATCATGCGAGCAGTGTTCCCTTTTTCAGAAGGTGTTTTGTGAGGCTGAGGAGATGGTTCAGTTGGTAGAGTGTGCTTACTTATAAGCATGAGAACCTGGGCTTGGCTCCCCATCACCCATGTAAAACTGCCAAACATGGCATTATGCCTTTGTATCCCTGGATTTGGGGGGAGGGGGTGGAGATAGGCAGTCAGTGAGCTTCACAGTGAAAGGTCATGTGTCAGAATATAATGTGGACAGTGACAAAGATGCCTGCCATAACCTTTGGCCTCCAAGTGCCTGTGTACACCCCTACTCACATGTGCACAAACATATACCACACACATGGGAAATACACTTCTAAATGTTTGTACATGTGTTCTAGGCTTCTGCCTCCTTTTGCTTTCAACTTTCAACACTGATCTCTTTGACCTGTTAACTGTCCCTGAGAAAAAGAAAATTCATGTTCTAGAGCTGGTAACTAACCAGTCCCTGACAAATATTGGGGTATGGATGCCATTACCCCTTGCTGTGAGTGTGGTTGATTTGATAGAGGTTCCCTGGAGAAGAGGTTGAAAGGCTACCCTTCCTGAAAGCTTGAGCTTTGCCTGCATCTGCTTTCATCCTAACCATCCACTTGAACTGGGCACTTTCTTCAGAGCCACTTTTACATAAATTCTTGTCTCCAGATCTGTGTTGAGGAAGGCACCACCTCACCTCACCTGGGTAGGCACCACCTCCCGCAACCACGCCCCCCCTAATAATCTGTTTACCATCACCCAAAGGAGGAACTCCTCACCCTGTACTCACAAGCTATCCTGTGTGTCTGCCTCAGTAGCGGCTCTTGGAACATTATCTTGACACTGACACATATAATTCCATGGAAAAGGAAATTCCTAGGGTTCCAGGCAGACACTTGCTATTCTCTCCAAAGTGGGACATTTAGGTGACTTACTTTCTAGCTATTACCGAAGTAATATCCCTATAACTTTGCTTACTATCATAATTTTGTTTCTTTGGGGCTTAACATTTTCATTAGGATGTGCTCTACAAAGTGAGGAGTTTCATGACAGACCTAGTGGCCTCTGTGTGACTTTCCTGTTCTTCCTCTCCTGACTCCATGTGTGAGAGGATGCTTGTGGTATTTGTCTTTGGCTTATTTTGCTTCATATTATGATCTCCAGTTCTACCCACATTTCTTCAAACAGTACAATTTCATTTTTCTTTGTGGCTAAAACTCCATTGTGTATATAACTCACCTTGCTAATTTTTCTTCCCTCAGTATTTTAACTACTCTTCTATTGCAGTGCGGACACCATGACCCCAGCAACTTATAGAAGACTTTATTGGCCTTACAGCTTCAGAGGGTGAGACCCTGACCATCAGGGTAGGAAGTATGGAAGCCAGTAGGCAGACATGGCAGTAGCTGAGAGCTTACATGTTAAGGCAACCACTGTGGAGCAGAGAGTGAGTGAATTGGGAAACCTCCAAGCCCATCCCTCACCGACACACCTTTTCTGACAAGGTCATGCTTCCTAATCTTTCCCAACCAGTTCTACCAACTGGAAATCAGTATTCAAATGGGGCCTATGGGGCCATTCTCATTCAAATCACATTTAGTCTGGTACTTGAGAGAGTTTTCAACATCACTAAATCTAGAAACTCCTTCAGGTAATGCCCCAAGGTGATTCCAGCCCTTGGGGAGGTTGGTAACTTTAACCATCACTCCAGTACAAGCAGTAACCGGAGAGGCTATATCCTCTGACAGTAAGCTGCCACCGTATTTCACCAGACTAAAAAGAAAGAACAGGACCTCACATAGGTGTCTAATTGTGAGAAAACTGCTTTGAGAAGCTGGTGGCCATGAAAATCTATGTGCATGTAAACACAGAGGCAGTACTGGTGTGATAATTATTGTTGAGCCCGTTAACTCCAATACTATTTGATGATGTTGCAGAGCTTGTGATATAGCCATGCTTAACCCATAAACAAGACGGGAAAGTGTTGGTGGCAGTCCTCTTGCTTATGGACTGATTCCAATGTTTCTTCCAGAGGTTGGAAGAGGAAGGGTTGGAATTAAATGCTTATTATTGATAGACAATGCACCTGCCAATCCAAGCATATTCTTTTGGAAAACAATGGAGTGATCTTTTAAAAAATATATCTTATTATCATATATTAATTATACATATTTATACATATTTTCCTACATGGGTATGCTTTGATCATAGTTACCCTCTCCTGTGTCTCCTCCATTGCTGCTGATCCTCTTTCTCTTCCTAACTAGTACCCCTTCCACTTACTCTCATGTGTGTGTGTGTGTGTGTGTGTGTGTGTGTGTGTGTGTGTGAGAGTGAGAGAGAAAGAGAAAGAAAGAGACCCAAATGAGTTTAAATAGGCTGGCTTACAGGAGTGTGTATAAGGAGTTATGTACAGGCAAATAGATAGCGGTTCAGTGGCTGAAGAGCTGGAGAGAATGCCTCTGTTTCCCCAGAGACCATTACCTGCTTAGAGAGCCTCAAGGAGAGTAGGGACTCCACTTCCCTCATAGGCTCATGGTTTGGCAACTTGGTCCCCAGCTGGTGGTGCTGTTTGCAAAGGCCATGTTCAGAACCTTTAGCAGTTGGAAGCTTGCTGGAGAAAGGATGTCCCTGGAGTGGGGTTTCAGGATTTATAGTCTGGTCCTACTTATTGTTCTCATTCCAGACTACTGATGCACTGTGACTAGGCTGCCAACATGCTCTCCTCATACCTTTCCTGCCATAATCAACAGTACCATCACCTCTGGAACTCAGTCTGAGCCAAACCAACCATTTTGCCTTAAAGTTGTTTTTGTTATCACAGCAGCTGGCATAAAATTAAAGAAACTGCCCACTATATTAAAAAAAAAAAAAAAAAAAAAAAAAAAAAAAAAGCAGCTTTTCTGTGCTCCAAACTGCCAACAGCACTAACTAATCTCTTGGAGTGACTTTCTGGCATACCTTCATGGAACTAAGCTGTGTAATTCTCAGTTTCCTCTTGGTGCTCGCTTATCTTGGTTCAGGTTGACTTGGGTTCTGCTTGTAGGAAGGAGCAAGTGGAGGTTGCTATTTTTACTTCCAAAATGCCACCCCATTGCTTCAGAACCTTAAGCAAGGCCACATACACCAACCCGGTATTTGATCACATTAGATCAGCATTTGATGCAGACTCCAGACATAATGCAGTGCTGGATATAGTTGACTACTGCTGATGCCTAACATTCGTCAAAGTTATAAAGGGAGGGTAGGAACCAGAAAGTGTAAATGTTTGATAGACTTAGTGAATGATTTTTAAGGGCTTCCTGGGAGTCAATGGAAGTTAGAAATATCATTCCTATGAGCTGGCAGAGAAGGATTTGTCCATATGATGGATGACGGGGGGGGGGGGGGGGTTAAGGCCATCAAGAGGCAGCAAGCGAGGAAATGGAAGAATTTGTGCCTCTCCAGAGGAAGAAGAGAATGGAGAATCAGAAGCACGATCTGCAATGTGAACTCCATTGAAAATTCCCCAAGTGTTTTGAATTGCCCAGGCATTAAAGGGTGGGATTATGAAACATGATCAGTGGGTGGAATGCAGCACTGGTTACCTGTACACCACATCACTGGTCACATGTATGATCAAAGCACTGGTCACATGTATGATCAGAGCATTGGTTACTTGTATGGTGCAGAAGCATTACAGACACTGAAGTGACATTTTCCAAGTCAAGAGAGATGCTTTCTTAGTGTTCTTTATAAAGCTTTTGGCAAAACTTTAACTATTAAGGACCCTCAATCATTATCTGCTGCTAATATGAAACCATTAACATCATGGCTTCATGGTCTAGGGTCATCACACCCAGAGGTCTGCCTTCTGACACACTTGTCACAAAACCAGTGGTAGCCTAATGCTCCTTTCTAGTGTTATGTCACCCATTTCACTGCATACTGTACTATTTCGTGTAATTGCAAGGCTCAGTACAAGTCCTAATCACCTAGAAGTGCTAGGAGACACGGGGCTGTCAAAAAGCAATTAAGGTTAGGTGAGGTGATAAAAGTGGGCCTGGATGCTACAGGGTTAACTGTACAGTAAAGAGCTCACCTCCACTGCCTGCAACATCTTACCTGCAACCAATGAGAGCCCACACTAGAAATGGAGACCTTGGACTTGTAGCCCCTATGATACTGAGAAAATGGATTTCTGTAGTTGAAGTCACTCTCGTCTGTTATGACAACCTAGCACGGCTAAGTTTTGTTCAAGAAAAAGACATTTTTAATTATTTTGGCATGAACTGTTCATATTTTCTTAAATTCATTAGATGGCTGTCAGATACAGTGAATCATCCTCATTTCAGATATTTCCAATTAGCTCTCAAATACTCATTTGTCTAGCTATACTTTTATCAGTATTATTGATATCATTAAATAACTACCCCTTGGATTCTCCAAGTTTGTTTACATTGAACTGATTTCTGTCATTTAGAAAAATAATTTCCTTTCTGATACTTTGAATTCACTTCTGTCTCAAGGGAGAGACTTAAGCTATTCAATTGTTTATGTCTGTTTGAGGTAATAAGTTGTATTTTAACCTGTGAATTCAACGCATCCAACAACTGATGGAGACCCTAGTTTTGATGGCTCCAACCTCTGCATCCCCACCTGTTTACTCCTGTGAGGTTCTAGAACCACCACATTCACTGTAACTCACAGTCTGTTACTCTTATTAGTAGAAAGCCATTTGTTCAATATTTTGTCTGGTGTGGTTGTTAAAGGTAGTCTTTTACTTCATCACAGACAGTAGTCAGAACTTACTGTTTTATCACTTTTTTTTTTTTTTTTTTAAGTAAATGCTCTGTGTTGAAGATGGTTTGACTGTCCAAAGGTCCATGTGATGAAAGTTTGGTTCCCAAGATGGTAGTGATAGTGAGGAGGTGGGGCCTATTAGGAGGGCCTCAGCTTATCAGGGGCTCTTACAGATTATGGTAACTTCAAGCAAGGGTTACTTAAAAGCCCGAGCTCAGCCTCATCAGCTGCCTGGCATCATGTCTCCAGATGCACTCTCCTCTGCACATACTCCTGCCATTGTGAGTTCACCTTAAGACGACACAGATGAGAGACCACTGGCTCCAGTCTGACAAAATGGGGAACCTGTATAAGACCAAACTAGACTCCCTTATATAGGTGATAATGGTGTGACTGGGACAATATATGAGGCCACTGGCAGTGGGTCCAAGATCTAACACTAATGCACAAACTGACTTAGTGGAGCCCATTCTATATGGAGAGATACCTTGTTCAGCCTAGGCACAGGGGTGTGGGGGGTGGAGAGGTGCCTTGGGACAGACTTAGACTTCCTAGGGGAGGCCTTACCCTCCTCTCAGAAGAGCAGATGGGAGGTGGGGTAGGGAGAAGTCGGGGGAATGGGAGGAAAGGAAGGAGGGGGGACTGGTATTGGAATGTAAAAAATAATTAAAATACTAGAAAAACAAACAAACAAACACACAAAAAAAAAAAAATCCAGGGAAAAAAGATGACACATCTATTGAGAACACTGCTAATAAAGACAAATGATCGTATACTTCAGGTACATAATACAAATTTAATAGTATAAAATAAAAATATAAAAATCAAGTATTTAGCTTTGGATATTAGAAATAATATACATAATGAAGTCAATACAGTACAAGAGTCCATGTTTCAGATGACAGCTTATGCCAATCAGGCTGACTGGTAATGAGAAGCACACAGTTCTGCTATTATTATTAAGAACATTCAGACTGTATACGAGCCATGTATACTTGGTGTATTCTGAAACTATAACTGTTTCTCTATACAGTTTCACATAACTGAAACTATGTGACCATCATTGTAATGACATGGTTAAATCCTCATACTGAAAAAAATTGGTAACCATTTCCCATAGTAGTTACTAGATTGTCAAGGGTGCCAAAAGAGAAGGGCTCCTGTCTCCATTTTAATGCAGATGACACTGAGGCACATATATAAGAGGGGTTAAAAACAAAAGGGAAATTTTATGCTATATGCTAGGTCCAGGTTTAAATAATATAGCCTGATTTTTAGATACACCACTTCTGGTCTATAAAAAGAAACAGAAGAAATGAAGGAACTTTTAAGTATCAGGGAACAACTTTGTTATTTTTCTATAATCAAATCTTTCAATGATTTTTTTAGGTTTGTTTCCACAGCCTGTTTCCACCAAGCTAGTTCAGATATTCAGTGGTTGAAAAATGACTTGGGAATACAAACTTCAAGGCTAAAATTTCATCTTCAAAATGTAGAGATTTGAATAGAGCCCTTGACAAGGATTATTTAATGTAGAACTGCTAGCCAGAATGAAAAACTCCAGACAGAAAAAGAGTCATGCTGAAACTTCAATAAACCCAAAGGCGGGCCTTTTATGACATGGGCTACTCCTTCAAGAGAAAGATGGCTGCTAAAAGTAGTTCCTTATATCGTGATAAATTTCAACACTATTAATTCCAGTTCCCAGTCAATGCTTTGGTGGGATGATTTAAAGACATATACATTCAATAGGAGTCTATAGGAGTCAGCTATAGAATCCAATAAAAAAAAATAAAGTAGATAAAATGTAAGAAAAAAACCACACTTCTCAATCTTTTCATGCATTAAGTATGCCCATCTTAAACCTGGTATTTCTCATAAATAATCTCTATTTTCCAAGTTCAAATGTTTTCATATAGTTGAATATTAGAGAATGTCCTGAGGATTATTCATCATTATCTGCAGAGAAAAAGAAAAAGAATTAATTCACTTCTTTTTAATTCAAGCAGTATCTAGCTTTTTTTAAAAAATGTTTTCCTCTCCAAAGGAGATCATTAGTTCAGTTTTTTTCATTAATTCAATTTTAAATGTAATTTTATTATAATAGCGCATATGCATTGTATAACATCTAGGCAATATTATACAAAGTGTGAAGGTGGAAATAAAAATGATCAAAGACAACTAATGTTACAATAAAGTATTTATAGATCTTCAGATCACCTCCTGAAGGACAATTAACTCTAAGAACATTAGACCAAGATGCAGAATTGAGACATGAACTTTCCACATAAGACACAAACAGAAAGATTAAAGAAGTACAAGTGATAAGAAAAAATATCATAAATGCTCATGGTAGAGTCTCTGCAGTGGGGATGCCAGACTCACTATAAAGTTTTCAACTTTTGTATACAGTGAAGTCCTCACCACAGAAGAATATTGTACAACAAATGATGTATATATTCTATGTGAGCTTCAATGTCTGCACATCATTCCATTTTATGAGTATGGCATAATGAAATTAACCATTCTTACATTAAAACCACAAGAATGTTTATCCTTAAAACAGCATTGTTGAATGAAGTCAGCCTGTTGATTTGCCTAATACTGCCAAAGGACACTCTTTTACATCCTAGGAAATCCGAACCATCATGTCAAACAGTGCACTCTGTGCAGACCCTACTTCCTACTACTCCCTCAGGGATGAATATGCCTGTAAGGCTTTTCATCATCTGTAATGCAGATCATGACACTATTTTAAATATCCCCAGTGTTAGTTCCGATCTTGACTCACTCCCCTACTGTAGTGTTCTGCACCCTTCTATACAGGACTGTGCATAACAACTCATGACAAACTGCTATTCATCTCGAAAACCCAGCTTTGATGCCTTCTCCTTTAGGACCCTCCCTAACCCTGCCACCCATCAGGACTTCAAGTGACTTAAACATATTTTCATTGTCACACACCACTCTCTACTATAATTTACTCACTTTACAGCTATAAATTGCTTCAGATAATCAAGAAAGCAATGAACACACATATGTCTACCCAGCATTGAGAGTTAACTTTTGGTTCTACTGATTTTGACATTTAAGTAAAAGCATATTACAAGCTGTATACCTTCCCACTTTAGTGACCTTTTCTTTTCTAGGGACATTTTTCAGCACATCCAAATTAATGTATATTCTTCTTGCTTATACTTTTTCACTGCTATTAGACATATGCAAAAGTAGGTAAGATTGTTTCAGATGTTATATAAATAGTATCACATCTGACTTATTTAACTTAGGCTTGTGGGCATATGCATATTCATAGCTGGAGATTTGGTTCATTCACTTGAATAGCTGTACAGAATTTCATTACATAAACACAATATAACATTACATCTAGGATGGATGTGAAGGGAAGGGATACTGAAACAAATTGCATGCTTGGTCTGCTGATGCTCAATGGAGAACTTGGTGGTCTATGCCAATCTACCATTGGCCACACTACATTCATTCAATTCTCCTCGTGAGGGAACTCCTAGAAACAGTTTTAAATAACTCACAAAATTGCTACCTGTCTGACTTCTGACTCTACAAAGCAGTTTCATATAGGCTAGTCAGTGTTAATTTACCACCAGAGATAGTTACTAATGCTCCCAAAACCTGCACTGTAATAGTACTGAAGAACTGAATGGTAGGTTTGGGGGGACTTGATAATTTCCAGGGAAATTCAACAGAAATGATATTAGAAGGTCATTTTAAAAAGTTAAAGTTTTGTTGGCAGTGTGTTATACACATGTGAGCAGGCAGGTGTGCAGGTCCACTGTCTATGTGGACGTAAGCACAGACCACTGGCTCATGTTGGGGTGTTTCCCTCAATATCTTCACCTCACTTTTCCAGACAGTCTTTCAAGGGAATCTTCTTTTTAATATGTCTCATACTGGTTTATCATCATTTTGAATGAGGTAAATCACATTTTACCATAGACAATAAAAGTATGTAAGCACCATGTATAAGAGATGATTTATCTCCTAGATAATATCTAAAATACAACTATACATAAGACAGCTTGATTTGAGATCCATTTGCTCCATACAAGAAGGGCTCCCATTATTCCAAACCCAATCACTGTCTAGCACTTAACTGTCTAATGTTTATCGTATCATGTTAGCTTTTACTCAGATAATGTATTTTACATGTATTTATTCAGTAGCTATATTAGAAGTTAAAATATGCTATAGGACACACTAAGCAGTTTGTTCTCTCTTGTCTTTTGTTGAAGGCAGCCACTTGGGTTTAAAACTGCTTTACATTTTCTCCCCAGGCAGAAGAGAAGACAGCCAGGCTCTGAGACAGTGAGCGCTGTGGTTTCACACCTGTCTCCACTGCACACTGCAGCACACTCATCCTGTTTCTTGAGGGCTGTATGGCCCAGCCTAGCTTTTGGTCCTTGTAGGTGAATGGGCTTCTATGCAGTCAGGCAGCCTTTAGAAACCACTCGGCTGTACCAATCCTACCTTGTGGCTCAGCTGATTGTCACAGTTCTCCACTGAAGGGGCAAAGCAAGAGAGAGGCTTTCCAGACACTTAACAAGGAGCACTACAGCCCGAGCACACTGCTGCCGACTCCTGTGAAAAGCTCCATCGAAACAAGACTCGTGGAGAGCTGCCTGAAGGACCAGTCTGAATGAGAAAGAACTGGCTACATCTTGCCTCAGATTTACTGAAATAGAATCATTCTCTGGCCTTGTGCCGTTAGCTTACACAATGACATGAAAAATAACCTATGAAATCCACATGTAAAAATCACAGGCTATTTCTCACTTCAGTGAAGCAGAGCTGGGATATAAGATCTCAATAGAATCAGAACCTGTGAGTTTCAGACAGTGGTTAGTTTAGAGACTTCCATCTTAATGATCAAGCAATCGCTTGTCATTTCAGAAAATAAAACACCTGTTTTAAGGATATTTTCTTAACCTTTCAGTCTGTACTGAGATCTACAGACCTTGGACTCTGTTGTGCCAAGGGGAAATAACCCTTCCTCCCCTCAAGAGATCAGTATTAATATGCACTTTAAGGAACTTATGGTAGCTATCCAGGCATGGTGGTCCAGGAAAAGGCAGATGTTTGATGTTATCCTAGAGTACACAGCAAGACATTATCTCAAATAAGAACAAAATCAAGAGAAAACAGGTCACTGAGAATGGTTTCCATACCACAGACTGCTGTCCTTTAGAGACCTAAGTGTGCTTTGTCCCATGGCCTCTCTGGCTCTACTAGTCAGGGTTCCTGTTTACTGCAAAGGTATTCCACCTTTCAGAATGGAGACCTTCTAAACATTATTGTATTTTTACTACACTTCTTGTTTTGTGCTTCTTTATCTAATATGATGCTTTCTCAAATACTTTGATAGTTTATTTTTATTTTTTACTTGGATGTATTTTTAAAAATTACCTTAATTTTAAACAAGAGGGAATATAAATATATTTTTAAGAAAAATTACATTGTTAAAATTAAACATCAACATTAAAAATCCTTAATTTTTGCCTATGAATTTAATCTTTAAATTAATTATATTAATTTTGGTAACCATGTTAGAAATAAATTCTTTGAGGGAACTGGGATTGGCATGAAAAATAAGCTTGTTTCAAATTTAAATAAAAATATTACCAAAAAAAGGAGAAATAAATTCATGTTCAGAATTTTACATTTTTTCCTCTACAAAGAACTTTAATGGTACATCATGGTATGTTATTTTAATTTCTAGAGCTGTTGAGTTTTCAACTAGGAGACTTAAAAATTTTTACTTAAGGGATGGAGAGATGGCTCAGTGGGTAAGAGCACTGGTTGCTATTGCAGAAGATCCAGGTTCAATTTCCAGCACTAACATGGTAGCTCACAACCATCTGGAATGCCAGTTCCAGGGGATCTGATACCCTCATACGGCTTTTGTGGGCTATGTACACAAAAGGTGCACATACATACATGTAGGCAAACTACTCATACAATCCAATAAATAGATAAATAAAGCATTAAAATTCATTCAAATGTTACTTATGAACTAAAGGGCAGTGACTTAAAGAACCTAAGGCAATAAAGTCTTGTGACAGGACAGTAAATTTTACAGCTGCTACAAAGAGTCAGACAGGCTCCAGTACAGATTGCATCAAAGCCCATTTGATAGGAATGCCTCTTGTTACAAGTGTCATCTTGTTTTGTTTTGTCTCACATTTGTTTAAAATATGAAGAGATAAAAAAAAACTTTACCTTCCTGATAGGCTCCATCTGCCATGACTAAATGCAGAATCTTGGCATAGAGATGCTGATGTTCACTGCCCAAAATATTCTCAACTATTGTTGAACAAATTTCAATATTTTCGTCTTCATCCTCGTGAATAGCCTATGCCAAATTACCAAATGTAAGTTAATATGGAAGCTGCTAAAGAAGAGAAACAATAACAGCCTGTGAACCACAACAATGACTAGCACAGCAAGCTCTTCTAATTGTACAATAATGGCACATACATCTTGGTGGTAACCAAGAGCTGTTTAACTAGGACTCAAGGCCTGTTTAACTTTGGGGGCCTGGTGTCATGCCTGGTACTATAAACCAACCTAGCCACTATAAGCAGCAGGTGAGGTCAGGGATTTTAGAAGAAAACCCACTGCTGCTACTTTGACTCCCAACTACATCAAAACACTTCCCATTACACTCACAGGTAAGTGTAGATCTCACCCCTCAACAAAGAAGCTTATCTTTACAATAGCATGAGATCATTACAAAAGCAAACACTAATTAAAGTGAAGAGAACAAATCATCATGGGAAACCATGTGATACATCTGTGTATTCTTTTATATGTGTATATAACAACAATGGTTAAAGAAGAGGCTTCGAATTTGGGAGGGGGCTCATACGGGAAGACAGGGAGAAATGACGCAATGAAATTGACGCACCTTTACTTTCTCATAAACCTCAAAGAACTTTTCAAAGCCCATTTCTTGCTCCAGGTGAAGTCTTAGTTCCTCCAAATGGTTAAAGAGACTGTCATATTCACATTCACTAGTTGTCTCACCATCACTATTATCTAAAAAGAAAAAAAAAAAACATTCTTTATAATTAAAAGTAATTCTCACACTAACAGAACTAACAGAGTAGCATCAATGACAAGTGAGTTATGGCTTCTTGTACTCTTCTACCTTCAACAAAAGCAGTCATCACTATGGCATCTGCCCATCAAAGCACATAGAAAGCTTTCTTGCCCAAGAATCTTACTTTGAGAATTGTTTCTTTTAAAGAAATAAAAAGTAAATCAGGCTATGAAGAAAGATTCCCAGGAACTTCACTTCTAAATGTTAGTTTGGAAACAAATGGAAAAAGTGTATTTTTAAGTAGCCAAACCTATCATAAAGGATGATAACAGGAAAGACATGCAGAACACAGATGAGCCAAGAGGCACACTAAAACTAAGTTATCATCTTTATTACTAGAAAAACAAGTCAAAAAACGGAGAGCAAATACCAGAGTAAAAATGCTTCACGAGTCACTGCCCTAACTCAACAGGAAGAGATGTGAAACTTACACTTGTGTGGAACACGCAGTGAACACAGGAACACACTTTAGCTTTAAAGGAGCCATGGCCACGTCATATGTCAGAAAAAGACCCCTACTTGAAAAGTCTGAGCACAGAGAAAGAAACAGGCCCACAGCCAAGGGCATGCACCTGAGTGCCATTCCTCATTGAGGGCACTTTCGCTGCTGGGGTTGTCCTCCTCATCTGCCGCATCTGTCCCCCTGGCTGTCCGCTCCATTTTGCCACTTTTTAAGACAGGCTCTTCCTCCTCCTCACTGTATCCATCACAAGGCTGCTCCCTAAGGAGCTGCTCCATTGAGGCCTGAAGCTCTTGTAAATCTGTGTCAGTTTCTTCAAACACACTGGAATTTAAAGAATTAAAATGAACATTGTCTAAACTTGAATTTAATTTGAAATGGTACTTCAACTCAACACACGCATATGCAGTCTCTCCCAGTTAGAAGTACTTCCTAACTGTAGATTAAAAAAAAGTTTTTAGCTAAGGAAATGAGGGTGAATACAACTGAGAAATATAGAACATGAGGGATATTCTGAAACTCATAAACTAGAAGATCATTTGCTTAAATTGGTCCTATATCTACCAAGGAGTATCATGTGCCTATTAGCATTGGTCACTGCCTAAACTCTGAAATAATGTTCTGTGTCTCTCTGTCCCAGCCATAGTTGGAAAATTTAAGAAAGCAAAGATGTTTATCATTTGTTTTCTAAAAAATGAATTAATATTCAAATGTTTAAAAGAAAATTTGAAAGAAACACGTACTTTGTCATGTCAGTTCATCCGATCTTCATGTGGATACTAGCTGTGTAGTATATGCACAGATTTCCAAGTGAAAGTATTTGAACTTGTAAAGACATGTAGTCAAGGTTTTGTATAGTATTTGTATTTTGGTTTAGGCTAATAGGATGATGATACAATAAATACAATAATCACCAGAAACTTCCCTTCTGTGCATAGTCTTGAAAACATTTCTAAAATATGTAAGTAGATTTTCCCAAGAATAAGCCAACTACCATAATCCTAACAGGAGAATCTTGTTTTCAAAGCATTAGTCAGCATATAAATTCTATTTTTGTGAGATTTAAAGCATGTAAAACATGAAATTATACAGTAATAATATATTTGTATAGTATACTGGTTTACTAAATAGTTTCATCCTATTTTTAAATTTTATCCAAACAAAACTCATGTTAAGAGATATGAAAACTGTAAACCAAAGTATGACATATCTGGAAGCCTTGTCAGTGAACAGCAAACAAGACCGACCTCTGTCCTCGAGTACTTCTCCAGTATCTGAGAAACATACCAAGGCTGGTCCCTGAGGACATGTCTGCAGACAAAGAGTTCTTTTAGAGTCTGATGTGTGAAGACACCTGCTCAGGGATGTCCCTAGGGAGAGGGCTTCATCTACTAAAAATGCAATCTAAGTTAGGCACAGAGCTGATGATGTCCTCTCCAAAAGTTCAGACTCAACTCTCAAATGCAAATATCAAGTGAGACCTTGAAAACAATTTACATTAAGGGAAACAGAAAATATTATTTACATAGAAATTACCTTTACTTGGTACTTAGAATACTAACTAGCAACTGGAGTCTGTGGAAGATCCAGAAAAGGACCTGACCAGAACAAAAGTCTTTTGACTTGGTGTGTAATGACAAGTCTAACTCATGTACCCTTTGATGTGGTGACTAAATATTGACCTCTTGTTAGCTTGAGTAAACAACAGCATATGGGAGTTAAACAAGTGAGGCTAGCCTGACTGCCTGAGAATATTCAACATTTTATGAAGTCAGCACTTAAAATATGTGTCAGGTATATGAATCTGGCCCCAAGCTTAATTTTTAGTCAGCTTTCCCATTATAACATCTTGAGAAAGATATGGACTAAAATCAGTTTCCAATGACAAACAACAAGTAAATACAGAATAGCACTTTAGGAATAATTTAGTTACAGCTGGCTCAGTTAAAAACTGTTCATTTTACTTCTATTTGAGGAAAACCTTCCACAAAACCCATTACCTAGCATTTTGCAACTACATAGGTGCTGAATGTTGTGTTCACCAGGCAGCCTACTAAAACAGAGGACTAAAGCAACTTTCTCCAAACCACTGGGCCCCTAGTAAGAACCCACAGGTCTCTATGAGGACTGACGAAGTAATCATGTCAGGGGCAGCAATCCTGACTCAGCTGGGCTTCACACATGGTGAGCTCATCTACCTGGGGAGCTCTCTCTCCACCCCCTGCATCTGCAGCATGGGACTCCAATACTGTACTTTCTCTAGCCCTTCATTACAGGATGCTTTGGCTTTGTTGCCCCCAAGTGTGTGATACTTGTCTGAGGTGCTTGCAAGGTTAGAACTGAAGAGGTCAAGGATTCTTGTCTGAAGCTTGGCCAACATTTCCCTTAACTTCCAGAGATATCGTTACATTTCCTTCCTGAGTTCTACAATCCATATGAATCACAACAAAGAAATTTTGTGAAAACAATAAAGTTACACACACACACACACACACACACACACACACGGTTACCCTGTCCCACTCCTACATAAATTACACAAATAAAATAACCAGTCTACTTCACCAATGACCACTCAAATCAAACATGTCACAAAGATAGACATAACACTTCCAGGTATTTTCCTAAGGAAATGCAAAGTATTTAATACTTCCTAATTTCCCATCACAATCCTAGTATAATGGAGATTGCACCATTCAACAGCCATTATCCTGTGAAAATTGATCATTCAATCACTATTTAGTAATTCTGTACTCTAGTCACATCACTGTACTAGATGGATATCAATGGGAAAAACAGACAGTAAACACAAAAATAAACAATTGAGATAATAAATTATTTAGAGGCAGGCATACATTATCAAGAGGCTAACTATATTTAACTGGTTGTAAGAACTTGAGTAGTGAAAAGCCAGCTGTAGGTCATGCTATCTGGATCCTTCAAAATCTCAACTCAGATGTCACAGTGATACTTTCATCTGTTAATTAAAGTTTACACTCACGTGTCTTCAAAATCAGGACCTTCTTTAATGTGTTCATCTTCAAGCTCCTCTATTTCAAGACTGTCTTGATGAATGTCTCCTACAGTGGGAACGTCCATCAGGGTTCTGAACAGCTTGGAAAGATCGGGAAGTGAACACGTCCTCAGCATCTACAGAGAGGTTGACAGATTGCTTATTAAGAGGGAGAATTAAAAGTAAAAGGAAAAAAGTCAGAGATAATACTAATTACAATATTTTAATTATGCATTAAGATTTGGAGGATTCAAAGGTGACTTGACTGAGATTATAACTTAATTTCCTCAAAATATGGTTCATAGAAGCAACACTAAATAGATTCAAACATGCATATGTACATGTATGTACCAATAATAATTGAAGACGAGGTCACAAATTTGAAAGGATGTGGGAATACATGGGAGGAGTTGGAGGTGAGGGAGACAAAGGGATAGAAATGATGCAAATAATGTGAATAGAGCACTCACTTAAGAAATTCTCAAAAAATTTAAATTAAAAATTCAGCTATTTTTTTCACAAAGAAAACTAAACTGAGTAATGATTAGGCTTTAGCACAGAAATTCACACCGGTCACCTTTTAAAGAGCAGGAGTTGTTATTGTAATGACACACATGGCCTGGACATGTAAATCTGCTGGGATTCAGGCAGTATGAGAAGTGCCCCTTTGTTCTTTCTCTCCCATACTGTAGTTCTCCCACCTGGGGTCAACTTTCCTCATGCGGACTTGCTGCAAACTGAAGAGAACTGTCTGGACTATGGTGAGGAACCATCGTGTGCAATCGGCAGCCTGTGCATCACTTACTCCTAGGAGTTGCTGGCTAGCTATGTGTGTTAAAGCAGGGACCTTACATCAGTGTAAAGATAAACTTGACTTTGCCTCCTGAGAATGGGACTATAAAGACAAGCTTTGAATCTTTTATAACACCACCAAGAAGGAACTTAAGTCAACTGCACTAAGAAAAAACACATCCAGTAGAGGTGCTGAAGACTGAAATCAGTGTTGGACAAGAGCAGGAATAAAAGGAAGAGTCTCTACTTGCCAACCTTTCAACAATTAGAATATGTCAGACAGGACACAAGACAAATAACTGTATGCACAAGTCTCTAAAGAAGCCTGAGAGTGAAATCTGAGAACTAGGCCCTGAAAAGAACTCAGTGTTAGAGGGAAGGAAAGAAGAAAACACAGTGCTTAACATTAATGGAAATTTGCATATTTGGCTAATCTTATTAGTACAACTTTTTCAGAATAATAAAGAACAGATTCCTATTATTTGAACATAGTTTATATATTACAGCAGCTAAGAGGAATGAATATTAGTTACAAACTGGTGAAACTGGCAAAAATAGTTACAGGAAAAAAAAAAAATCCTGCTTGCTAAAGTCCTGAATATTGGCAGCCATTGCAGCCTAACTTTATGATTTAAATGGATCTTCATCTTTATCTACAGTGAAAGCATTATATCAAAACATCTCTGTTCTCATTATTTTGGTGCTAAGGCTGTGAACATATTATTCCCAGATTATACCCCTGAGGTCATAAATTTTCTGTTTTGAGTCTCCTGTTCTTTTCAGATTGTTTAAAGTATATTTTATTGTCTTAGCACCAACTGAAAGAAATCCTAAAAATACCAGGTAATCCATAGCATTGCTTGAGAGCTTACTTCATGTATGGTTTCCCCTCTCTTCATACCAGAGGGTATATGGCACTGTCACAGATTCAAACAAGAGCAATACTTTAGGGAACCTTACATTCCAAAATAGTGTTTCTGTAAGTATCAATTAACCACCCCCAACTCAAAATCATGAACCACATAAAACAGTGAATGAATTAGGTGCTACTCCTATTAGTAACACCACATCCAATTCTACATCAAAGAGTTCTTTTAATGTTTACGGGTTTTAATATAAACTATGAATCAGTAATCCTTTAGCTATACTATGAAGTAGTTTATTATGGGTACTTTTTGTTCAGTGTCTGATTACTACCATAGATACTTCAACACTGTTCCTCAAAACAGCTTTTACAAATAACTGCTCACTGTATTCAAAAGCCACATTATATCTACTACTTAAAAATGGATTCCAAAGTAAAAGGACTGGCATGGAGTCAGGGAAAAACAGTTCTAACTTTCAGGGTCCTGAAACTGGAGCTAAAAGGGATGAATGAAGCTCACGCTGCACACTCTAAGGCTGACTGAAGGACTGGTCACTGCGATAGAATCAGTCAGAATCCCTAGCCAACTGAGCAGAAACAGGACTGATGCTGTGGTTGTCATCTATCTGACTCTTAGGCTATCGTTTTCCTCCCTCTTTTTTTTTATGTATGCCATGTTAAAGCTGCAAATTTGAAGAGGAGTTATGACGAATTTGTCTACTGCATACCTTTAGTTCTCATTATTATTTTAGAAAATTCATGGGAGGAAATACATCAATAATTTTCCCTGACAGTCACAACAAATACAAAGTTTAGGTTTTCCTCTCTACAAGTATTTGTTGGCATTGCTTGATTTGAAAGCAGATTTCCTATCTGAAAACCTCTGGGGATTAGCTTTGGTACTTATGGCTATAGGGATCCACTATGTGGCTGTGGGCAAGTTGTTTTTGTGTGAGATGGGGTGACAACAATATTGCCTGGGTGATTATGAGTATGAGATTATTATGCTGAAGCTGCTGGAACAATATTGAGGATACTGCACACACACATGGTTGGCAAAGTTGACTATCCTATATGGACAATTAGTTTTATACATTTATTAGCTCTTTATAAAAATCAAAATAGGCTGAGTTACTTCTCACGTGATAACTAGGAACAGTGAGTGGCTGTTTTCTAATCCTAGGTCAATTATTTGCTTGAATTTTAGTGACTTAGAATGTTCTAGTAACAACAGAAAATGAAGAATACTCTGCATTACTCAAAAAATATATGGTCTTCCCCCCCCCCCCCACAATGTAGGCATGGACAAGATAGCAATTTGGTACTTCATTCTGTCAGAGTAAAGTAGAAAACTACATTAGCAGTCTCTTTTCACAGCTTAACTTGATGCTGCCCACTAATGCTATAGAGTTGTCTTGTTTAGTGTTTACAAGTGTATTTGACAAAGTGTTCATAATAGCAGTTCATCATAAAGTCATCCATTGGGACATCACAACTGATGTTCTCTGAAAACACTGCTACTATTTCTAATAGCAGAGGAGGTGACATAAAGTGATTAGACACCCCAGAAACAGCCAGATCAACTGTACATGCCAAAGGTCTGTATATCTTTCTCTGTACTCTGTCCAGATATACTAAAGCAGTGGTGAGGCAGAATTCTGTATCTTAAACACTCCATATCATGTTTGTGTCAAAATGTTTTTTAGAGTGAATACTCTATTGTTAGAAGACAAACAATCACTGGCAAATGACAGACCCTTCTATAAAGAAGTCTGACTAGAAATTCCTCCACTGTCAACAAAGTGACTAGTCACTTATGCAGGCTAGTCTTGGTGAAATTAGTCAATTTCTATCACAGTTATTAACCTTATCATTTCCTCACGTGCTGCCTACACACACATTCTGTGAACCAACCATATACACATGCTCTTGCAGGACCACACAGACTAACCACTGTTGTGAATTACACTGCAAAACAGGCTTGTTGGAAAGGCAAGGGGTCTGTTACTCTGGTAACCCAGATTCTGTAACTTAGAAAAGCAAGATTGTGAGAAAACCATACTTTATTTTATTTAGAATTTTTGAAATTTTCTGTTGGAAATCTCCAGTTACTGTTATACCCATAGTTGTGCCCCACCCCCAAACCATTGCATTTAATTACCCAAGTCTGTTTCTCTGTTTGCAGAAGAGACAGACTTGAAGCCATCACTTATTACCAAATCTAAAGGAGCCAGCTAGGTGTGGTGGTGTACACCCGTACTTGACAGGCATAGACAGAGAAGTAGAAAGCTTGAGGCCAGCCTGGGTAGAAAGTGAGGCCTTGCACAAAAAAAAAAACTTCCAGAAATCTTTACCAGAGGAAAAACCAAGAAAGGCTTTCCCCTAAACAACTCATATTTACTAGCCTCAGAAATATGACATGGTTTGTAACTCTCATTTCACTTTGACAACATAGATAAATATTTTACTTATTAACATTAACGACTATTGTAATAGTTGCTAATGGCTTGCTGATGAATAACACAGCGTTAAATACAATTTATGTATTTGGGTATACTTTTCTACTTGTCTGAAGCATTGTATGAGTAGTGTAAAAGGAAGAACAGACTTCTGGGACTTGTCCTTGTTTCAGGCCATCAGTTATATCCCCACTGACGGGCAGTGGACATGAAAGCATTACACTCGTTGCCTGTCCTACAACGATCAACTAAACCACTAATTACTATCTGTGTGGGTATATAACTGTACAATTCCGTTAACTAATACTGCATTTGGTTTTTGCAAAAGGACCTATTTAAAGTACATTAGATGAATGCCTTTGTATTATTTCCTGAGTTTTAGGGATCTGAAGATATGTCTACAGAAGCTGTGTGGCAGAGGACAGGAGACTGGCAAGGAGATAGGGATAATATGAGCCAACAAATGCTTTGATCTCTTCAGGCAGTGTGTTCCTTATTTGAAAACTATTGGTTAGGAACAAGAATGACTGGTGTCCTACTTTCTTCACACTTTGAGATTTTAACAAAGGTTTGTTGTTGTTGTTTTGTTTTTAATATGTGTGAGTGCCTGCCTGCATGTATGTCTGTGTTGTCCGTGTACCACATGTGTACAGTACCTGCAAAGGCCAGAACAGAGCACTGGATTCTCTGGGACTGCAGTTACAGTGAGCTACCATGCAGGTTAGGGAAATCAAACCAGGGGAGAGCAGCTAGCGTTAACTGGTGAGTCTTTGTTCCAGGCTCACCTCCTTCCCTGGCCCCAGTACCTCAAGCACACTGTGCTGCTCCATGCCAACCTGTTTGTTTGCTTTAAATGCTCTTTAAAGGACCCAGACCATTCAAGCTTCTGCACCTTAACCCTTCTTTCTTAACCCTGATGTAGACTTGAACATTTCTTCTTTACTATTGATTTTCATTTCTTCATTATAGGAATTATCACAAATGTTTTTCACTTATTCACATTGCATCATTACTATAAACATAGCACCTAGCATACACTACAGCTTGATATACATTGACTGAATTGATGCAAATTATGTACTTAACTCAGTTTACAAACACTGTATCACTACTATAAACATAACACCTAGCATACACTACAGCTTGATATGCATCAACTGAATTGATGCGAATGATGTACTTAATTCAGTTTAGGAACCTGAAAGACACAGATGTGGCAGACAATATTTGCAACAACATTCTCAAACTAAATACATAAAGTTTGCTGGAGAATTTTTCACAATGCACAAAGCAAGGCGAGGCCTCAAAGGAATACTAGCATAAACTGAAGACAAATCTTTTCATACTGACAGATCTTGCATTAAGTAACTATCATAGGTGAATAAATACCTAGTTGTGAATATTTTCAGTATAAATATTCTTAATAGTTTCATAATAATGCCTTTCAAAAACTAACCTTTTATACATATTAGATATTCAAAGATGAAGCACAATCAAGAATGTACTCATTTTAATTTTTTCATATTATTAGTAACTAGTTTTATTTTCTTAATTTTACTAATACAGAAAAACATAAAAATTGTACAAATTAGCAGGGCATCATGTAATGTTTAGTCTGTACATCCTGTGTAATATTTAAATCAGGTTAAACACAATCTGCTTCCCCAGACATTTACTCCTCCTTTACAGTAGAAATGTCAAAAGTCTTCATAGCTTAGAAAAATGTATATTATTATCTACAGGGATGCACACTAGGTCAATGAAACAAAGGAAGCTGAAAGTGTACAGCATTGTCTTAGAGACTCCTGTAACTGCTGAGAGCTCCCGCAATCTTCATCTTCCTTGGTGAGGGCATCTAGTACCAAGCAGAACCTGAGTGCTTCACTTACATGATTTCACTCTTTGGCAATTCTACGGACAAGAAAACATTATTATCCCTTCCTTACATATGAGAAACTAAGGCACTTAAATTATATGACTAAAAGACTTTAGCTAGAATATGGAGTCAGCAGTCTGACTCCTTAGTACTTTAGTTATGTATATGCTTTAATTTTTTTATTATATCTTTGTGTGTGAAGAGGTATACATGTGTGTGCCACTGTGCACAACTAGGAGTAAGAGGATAACTGGTAGCAATTGATTTTTTTCTACCATGTGGGTCCTGGGGATTGAACCCAGGTTATCCAGTTTGGTGATAACTACATATACCCACTGAATCATCTCATTGACTCTTTTTAATAGGGAGGGATTCTTTATTTTGACTAATGGTTTCAGTCCACTATGGCAGGAAGGGTCATGTGTCTGCTATTCACCTACAGACTAGTTATAAAATATCTGTTCATTATGTTCTAAGCCATGGGCTATAAATATGAATGTATATGTGTGTTGGTGTGTGTAAAATTTATAAATAAAGATTCTTAACCTGAGGGGAATAATATTCTAGTAGAAGATAAATAATAAAAATATAAGATAAATTACAAATTATAAGGTAACTTTGGATGGAAATTACTGTATTTAAGGCTTGTGAAGATAACATTTGAGAAACATACTTGAAAGTCAAAAATGAATTAGAATTGAAAAGAACTAAGAGAAGCTCAACTTGCACCAATATTAATAGAAGGTACAAAGTCTCTAACATAGGAGGGTCTTGACTATCAAGGGAAAAGAGGATGAGAGCAATTGTGAGGTGAACTAGAGAGGAAGCTAATGTCTTGTCAAATCTTACAAATCATGGTGAAGAGGGAATACAATTTAATAGCATCAGAAAAGCTCAAGTCTTAAGCAGAGCACTGTTGTGATTGATATATGATAGCTAACATTAAAAATGGTTCTGGTTTAAATTGGGGAAAAGGGTTTTGGAAAGAAACAGAGTGAGGAAGACTCTGTTTGGATGTTGTGGTTAGTGTGTTACTAATACATGAGTGACCAGCACAAAGAGATGAGGAATAAACTGTGCCACCATTTAAATGATATTTAGGGTCAGAGAGTATTTGTTGAGCACTGGCCAGTAGAGAAGGCTCAAGATATAGCCTTGACAAACTGGAACGTTTATCTCCTGAGGACTCCCTTTCTTGCTACGATATAATATCTAGGGCTAAACTTAGCCTCCCACAAAAACAACTAGAAAACTGGATAAAATAAAGAAAACAATTTAGATGCTAAACAATATGCAACCAAGTTAGTTGACTGTGGTGCCTCCAGCCATTAAACTGGCCTTCTGTCTGAAAGGATCTATTTGGAGTCAGTGTGGCCTTCCTAGACTAATAAAATGAAAATTGGACAGAGTTCCACTAGGGAAAAAGGAGGCCAAAACCTGCAAGGTCTTAAGACAATGATGAGCACTAGACTATGTGAACATGTAGAGTGAAACTTTCCTCTTGATATAATACCTAACATTAATAATGGTCCTGGTTTGAATTGTGGCAAAGGGTTTTGGAAGGAAACAGAGTGAAGAAGACTAGTCAAGGAGGCTGAAAGGTACTCAAGGCTCAAGGTGGAGAAAACCATTGAACTTTGACCAGGTGGGAAGAGTCTTCAATGATAATCTGGGCATTGGCGTGGAGGCCATAATAGGAGGTCACAGGTAATAAGCTGAACTAGTTTTATGGTAAAGAGCTTTATATCTGTTCCAATAAAGCTGAAAAAGTTTGAAAATGTAAAATGGATTGAGAGACAATTGAACTATCTGAAAAAGCCCAACACAATTTAAATGACAACGGACTCCAGATAATTGGCATGCAATATTTATGATGTCCAGCTTTAAATAATTACAGAACATATGAAGAGCAAGATGATATGACCCTAAATTAGTAGAAAAACCAGTAGGTTAAAACAGCAACTTTGTATGCTAAAACATACTTCAACAACTTTTTTTTTCTTTTAACTAAATGAGACCAAGAGTTTATTACTATAGAAAGAAAGATAGGAAAACTTGAACATATGACAAAATCTATCCCATGGAAAACCAAAATGAGCAAAGTTTCAGTAACCTGTGACATTGTATCAAGGAATCTAACATGTATATAACTGGACTCAAGAAGGACAGTAGAAAAATCACAAAAATAATAGCTCAAGGTGTCCAGAATTCCTGAGAATTATAACATCCAAAGACTCTAAGGAGGACGCACACACCCCTACTCTAAATCAGTTCACAGTCAAATACTAAAAGGAGCACTAAATACAAGGGAATGAGGATTAGCCCCTGCCAAACTAGTCAGAAACAAGTGCAACCCAGAAGGCAGATACATGCTATAAAAATGAGAGTGAAACAAAATGGCTTCATATACACAAAGCAGAAAAAGAGATATCAACAGCCTGGACAGGAAGTATCAATACTGACTGTCAAAGTGGAAGAAAAGCAGTATGACAGCAGTACACAGACACAGGCAGGAAGATGGCAACATCAGCAGCATTGGGAGATTCTTAATAACACACCAAGTTGTACAATATTACCGTGAGAGAATTTATGATAAAGACTTATAAACAGAATGATTATTAAATATTTTTTAAGAAGTAATGTAGAAGCTACTAGAACAGAGATAAGAGGAAATGCTAAAAATACCGAACCCAACATAAAGGAGAAATAGTAAAAGGTTTGTTGTTTTGTTTTTGTTTTGAACAAAAGTAGTAGTCAAGTAGAAAAATAGCAAGATAGCAGGTGCAAATCCAACCACATTGATGACATCATATTGAAGCTTATGTTAAGAGTTACAAATAAGGCTTTGGCAAGGGAGATGGTTCAGTTGGTCAAGTGCTTGCTGTCCAAATGTGAAAAATCTGAGTTTGGATTCCAGAACCATGGTAAGCCACTATGGTTGTACATATTTACAGCTCCCTACAGGAGGGAACAGGAGACTTCTAGAAGCTTTCAGGCCAGCCAGCCTGCATAATGCAGCAATCAAGACACTTGTTTCAAGGTGGAAGATGACAATCAATACCCGTGCGTGGCCCTTAGGCTTCCACATGTGCGTTCACACAAACATACAAACACACACACACACAAAGATTCTTTTAAAAAGCAAAATTGTACTCTTGCTATTAACTGTGAAATGAAAGTAATATATAAATATATAATGAAAATACATAAAATATATAAATATATAAATGAAAGCAAATATAAAAGGTGTAAACATTTATATATAGCACACAGGCTGAACATAAGAAAGAGGGAATGACTGTATCAAAACCAGACAACTTCCGATCAGGTCATGACTAGAGATAACAGATTCACTTCATACTGAAGACGAGTGGGTTCAAGAAGCCATCAGAATTCTGAATTTAAATGCAATTGAATGGCAATTGCCATTCTTTCTGAGTATATAATAAATAAATACAAAGAAAACTGGCAAAGCTTTGAAGTCTTACATATCACTATCAAAGGATATGTCATAACAGTATCTTATCAAAACAATGCTACATTTTTATTTAATCAACAGCAGAACTTTACAGTGTACAGAATAAAAACTTGATATGATTGAGAGAAGAAATAATACAAGTATAGGTAAAAATTTCAACTTTCATTTAGCAATTGACAGCTCAAGCATACAAAACTAATCAGCAAAGATATAGGAACCTTGAACAACACTATCAACTTATTTGATTTAACCGACATAGAACATTTCACTTGACCACTGAAGAATATACTGAGAGAGAGATAGATAGATAGATAGATAGATAGATAGATAGAGAGAGAGAGAGAGAGAGAGAGAGAGACTTGTAGCATAGGAGCTACTACCAAAAGAGACTGCAGAGTCATCAACAGTTTGGAGAAAAACTTGGAGAGCATGACATCAAATAAAGTGCAGTAACAATTCTACTGAAAAGCAAAAGCATGATGAGGCAAGGAGCAAGTAGGTTCAGGAAACGGCACTGCACTCACTACCAACTGCTCATCTTGACAAGGTGGAAGAATGGTCGAAAGCCAAACAGAATGTACTTGGAAGTGTATGGATGTGTAGGGACTGCAACATATTTAAGATGTTTAGACATGAAAAATAGCAGAGAAACAGGTGGTAAGTAAAAAGGACATGTTGTCAAGCCAGGCCTGCATTTTATGATGAGATTTCTTAGAACATTGAAGAAATGATCCACTATAGAGGAAGATTACTTGGGCTGGAGCAGAAAAGCAATGGAGCAAAGCTCTTGAGAAGGGGAGTGGGTGAGAGAAGACTTTATTAGAAAAAGGACACAAACAGGGGGAGGGGGGGCAGTGAATGGAGAGAAAGTAGAAGAGGGGGAGGAGAGGAAAACAGTTGCCACTAGGAAGATTGAATCAGGGTAGGAATAGAAGATAGGAGAGAGAGAGAGACAGAGAGAGAGAGAGAGAGAGAGAGAGAGAGAGAGAGAGAGAGAGAGAGAGAGAGAGAGAGAGCGCATAAAAAGGGAACCAATATTGGTTTAAGAGAAAACTTCCCAGACAGTGAGATCAACAGCTAAATTATCCATGGAGCCCTCATCTAATACCTGTTGGAAACAGAAGCAAACACCCATACCTAAACACTGAGTCGAACTAGAATCCAGATGCAGATGGAGAGGACAAGACCAGGCTGCAGAAACAGATAGAGACAGCTTACCTGAACAAGGAGGAGCTAACGGGCCACCAGACTGATAGCTGGGAAGCCAGCATGGGACTGACTCAGGCCTCCCTGAATATGGGTCTCAGCCAGAAGGACTGAGCAGTCTAAGGGACCTCAGACAGTGGAGCCAGGATGTATCCCTGGTGCACAAAAGGACCTTGTGAACACATACCCCATGGAGAGATACTGCCTTAACCTAGAGACAGGAGAGAAGCCCTAGTCCCTACTTCAAATGACTTGTCAGATCTACATGACCCCACCTGGATGGCATTGCCCTACACATGGAATTGAGGTGGGGGGATGGGAGGGAGGGTGGTCAGGGTGCATGTGAGGGGCAGAGAGGGTAAAAAGGAGGGAGGAAGAGAGGGAGGGGGAACTGGGATTGGAATGTAAAAAAATAAATTAAAAAAAGAAAAAGAAATGCTGAGGAAAAAAAAAAAAAAAGAAAAGAAAAAGGACACAAGTAATAAACTTATCACAAAAAAGATCCGATTCAGCAGCACAAATCTTTGTAAGAAGTGAGATCACATCATTTTAGTTTAATGGATTACTTGTAATTTTTACATTCATGGTTCAGTTGTCATGTTTTGACTACCATTATGAATTTGAATGTTTACTACACTGGCCCAGTGATGACTTTCCTGATCTCAGAATAGGTGTGAAAACTTTTGTTCTTGTCTTAAACATCCATGGATTGTTTTGCTTCTTCTGTTTTCCTTCTTGCCTCTTCTCTCACAGCATGAGATCTGTACTATGGCTAAAATCTTCCAGAGTCAGTACTTCAATAGGAGTCTTCAAGCTCAACTAAGGCTTTAAGAGGAAACCAATACTCAAAAGCACCATACATTGTGAATATTAACCTAGTAGATAGCAGTAACTTCAAAAGCTCAGGCTAATGACAGCTATATAGAAAGCACATGGGGGAGCAGAGGAAACATGCAAACATGAGGATGTGAGTTTGATTCCAGCATCCATGTAGTAAGCTTAGCATGGTGATGTGTGCTTGTAATCTCCATGTTGGAAGGCAGACACAGGAGGATTAATTGGTCAGCTCCAGGCCAATGAGAGATGCTGTCTCAAAACACAAAGAGCACAATGCCTGAAGAACAACAACACCTGAGCTTGACTACTGGTTCCATATGCACAGGTGCACAAATGCACATACAAAGAAAGTACATAAATAATATGATAGTGATGACTGTCCAATAGTGCCATTGTATCCAATATTGAAGACTGTAAATCTGTTTTGGTAGTTTAAATCTTCTAACGTCTGCTATTTACGGTAAGCAATGGCTAAGAGAAACAAATACTTCTCCAATAAAAGCATAATTCAATTGGAAAATTAAATTGAGAAACAAAATGGTATATTTTAAAATGCAGTTAAAAATTCTGGCAATTCAATTACATGTAGGAGCAAATAGATAAAAACATCAAATTCACAGATATAAAAATATGAATTTATAAGAATACTATTGATTTTTCATTAAAGAGATAATTTCAAGTAAGTTATAATAGTGGGTGATATTTAGCACACAGAGAAATGAATATTTTTGTGTGTGTGTTCATATGTATGTGTACGTGTGTGTAGAGCAGAGGTCTACATTAGGTATCTTTTTCAACTTCTCTCTACCTTATAATTTGAGACATGATCTCTCACTGAACATGGGGCCACCAATATGATTAAACTGGCTGGATAGCAACTCCCAGCAATCCTCCTGCTTGGCCTCTACAGCACTTGGATTTCAGCTGGGTACTACTCTGTCTGGATTTACATGGGTGCTGGGTTTCAAACTCAGGTCATCAAGCTTACACTTAACTTAGCAATTTCCCTAGCCACAAAACTGTTACTTAAAAAGAAATAAGCCACACATTATAAATTTTTAATTGTACTTGTAGAAATTTGTTTTAAGGAAATAATTATAGGATTAACAAAGAGGTTAAGGAATGTATAGTTAAAAATTTTTATACAAAGAAAATCTAACAAAAATTCCAACACCAGGTCAGGGTTCTCCAAGAGACTGAGTCCCAAAACATTATAGGTTATTGCCCTTGATTGCTGACCCCCATCCCCAGGTGAAAGGTCCCTATTACTAAAGACACCATGCTCTTCAGATGCAGGGCCCAGATGTCTCTGAACTGGAACTGGCCTGAAGACCTACTCTGATGATTAGCTTTCATGGAACCAGAAGGTTTCATGTAAAGAAAAGAAGAACAGTCATACCCAGCCATGGTGCCTATGAACCACACTGGCCAGCACGGCACTACAGGTAATCTTAGGGGTGCAGTAGTGGCACACAACCTTGGCTGTACCAACAGCTCTCTAATTAGACTTAAGACCCACTCAACAAGAGTAAAGTAATACCTGGCACTGGAAACCTAGCCAATTACCCATGGCTAATGAAGTCATGGATCTTCAGAAGAACCTACAACCTCCACTATACTAAACCAGGATAATCCCTAACTATATCCTAAATGTTTGTCCTTATACTCAAAGAGTGTAAGTGTAGTTCTTACTTCTCATCAAGGAAGCTTCTCTTTACAACAGAACAAGACCAACACAGAAAACCACAACCAATCAAAATGCAGAGTTATGGAGGGAGTCCTGTTCCAATGGATATACCTATAAAACAACTCCCTTGGCTAATGCTCAGAGAATACTGTAGAAGGGGCAGAAATGGTGTAAGGGCCAGGGATCAAGGAGTTTGCTATAAAATAGTATCTCCTAGTAATAATGTCACAAGCTACAGCCATAAAGTCTTACCAGCATAACTGCCTGAACGTGAGTTGAACAAGAACAACAACAGATAGGCCAAAGTAGATGGTGAAAGTCCACAGGCCTCAACCTTACACAGAGAACTACAGGCAACTATGGAATACTGAGAGTGAGACACCAGGGGAAAGCACATCAGTTGGTGATTTAATACCAAACAGGTAACCCTGGAACATACATACAAGTAACAGACTGGGCAGGCTATACATATACATATACATATACATATATACGTATATATTTATTTATTTAATATATCGACCCCAGTTCTCTTTCCCTCCCTTCCTTCCTCCCTCCTTCCCCTCTTCTCTCCCTCCCTCCCCTCTTCTCTCCCTTCCTCCCTCCCCTCTTCTCTCCCTCCCTATTCCCCCCCTCCCATCCTACCCCACCCCCACTCTACAAGGGAGGGTGATGCCTTCCAGGAGGGTTCAACAAAATCTGTCAAGTCATTTGGAGTAGGGACTAGGCCCTCCCTCCTGCCTCTAGGCTAAGGGAGTATCCCTCCACGGGAAATGTGCTTCCAAAGTCCTTCCGTGCACCAGAGATACATCCTGGTTCCACTGTCAGAGAACCCTTAGACTGCTGGGCAGGCTATATTAAGGAATATATATGCATATACACATAAGCATGTTAATAATAATTAATGGAAAAAGAGGTCATGCATTTGAACAAGAGCGAGGAGGGGTATATGAAAGGGTATGGAAGAAGGAAAGGGGAGGAGGATATGATATAATTATAATTTCAAAAATAAGACATAATAAAAAATGATATAGCAGCTTAATGGAGTATTTGGTCATTCAAGATACTGAGGTAATATTTAATACAATGATGTATTTTTTAATAATATCAAGGTAATATTTGTAATACTGCAATGTATACAATAAAAATAGCTATACAAACAATATACACGACATATTCTGGTATATATACATATACAAAAATTATATTTAAGTAAAGTAGGCAAACGAATTTACTAAGCCAGGGGAGAACTTTGCAGGGAAGCAGGCAGAGGAGCTAAGAGAATGCAGAAGGAAGATGTCTATTCTGCACTACGTTCTACCTGTAGAATAAAGCTGTCTATAAAGGAGTGAACACCACAGGGCCACAGTGTCCAATCCAAGGAACTATCAGGGAAAGACTTACATACCTCACCCCCCTCAACAGGATCAAGGGGCACCAAGGTTGCATTAACCATACACAATTCTTTCACTTGAGGTATTTGCATGTTGATGTGGGACCTGGATGTGGTAATGCTAAATGGATAGTTGGGAAAACAATTCTTCAGAGCAGTAACTCTGAGTGCCTGCTACAAACTCTTGTCTTATTCACCAAGTAGGATTTTTTATTAGGAGAGCAACTATAGTTCCTTGGATATTTTTTAATACCTCTAAAAAGAACCCTTACCAATAAAACAGGTGCTTTTTGTTGCTTTTGTTTGTATGTGTTTGTACTTGTATGGTTCTGAATGAATTAAAATCCAACACTGGCAATCAAGCAATGTTATTGGAGCAGAGACAGCACTATCCAGATGAGACCACATTTACCTTTGGGTTGTTGGCATCAAACAGACCAGTTGAAAGTCCAATCAGTAAGGAATTCTTGGTTTTAGTTTTTGGTGGTGAATCGGAGCGGGATCGGAGTGAAACTGTTACTTCTGGTTGGCAGTGAGTTGACTGAACTAAACTCAAGTGTTCAGAATGAAGTACTTTCTGGAAAAATGGTTCTGGTTGTACTGACTTCCCCACATCACACTCAGACTGCTGAGAATCACCCACTGCAGGTTCTGTGGAGCAAAAGGAAGTTATACCATCAATCTACACAACAGCACTTAAAGATCAACAAGTATCATATAATATTAAACGTGAATCCCATCTAAGGGGCTGCATACATGGCTAAGCATTAAAAGCACTTGCTGTTTTTGTGGGGGACCTGAGTTTGGCTCCCAGGGCACACATAGCAGCTCATAACCATCTGTAGCCACAGTTCCATGGAATCTGCCATGCTCTTCTGGCTTCTGTAGGTGCCAAGACTACACATGGAGCAAATATTACTTCTATGCAGGCAAAACACTCAGACATACATAATATTTTTTAATTAAAAAATGATTCCATCAAAAAACCTCAATATCAGGAAGACAATATCAAAGCATACAAATAAGCATACTGTATACTACTTTATAAATTACCTTAAAACAGATATACTGTCTGATTTTAATGATTTAATTTAATATATATTTTCTTTACATTAGAAATTTTACATTTTAGAAATCTAAAGAAATGTAAAAAATACAGTCTAGAATATCAAATTTTCAGATTGTTTCTATAGAGTGGAGAAATTGTTTATATTGCTTTATATTTTAACCAACGGTATTTTAAAAAGAAACCAGTTTATTCAGTGCCCTTAGTATACTGGTTTTGTTTTAGCAGTACTACTTTTCATTTTCAACAATGTAACTTACCAAAAAGTTGACTGCTTATATTACCACAATACCAGGCTGGTTGCTTTCTAGGCTATTTTTAAAATAGAATTATATGACTTATAAGAGATGCTCTTGCCAGGTGGTGGTGGTACATACCTTTAATGCTAGCACTTAGGAGGCAGAGGCCGGTGGATCTCTGTGAGTTCAAACTCAGCCTGGTCTACAGAATGAGTTCCAGGACAGCAGGGCTATTACACAGAGAAACCTTGTCTCAAAAAACAAAGAAAAGTACTCTTAAATATGATGCCCAAATTAGACAGGCTGGTTTTAAGAAGTGTTCCAGAAAGAATTAGACTAATATATTGGAGCTTACCTATATGATCCTCACAAGATTGGTTCACATTTCCCGGAATTCTAGTCTCACAAACTTCACTCTGCTGTATGGCAGCCTTATCTTCCAACCTGCCACAGGCAGGTAAATCAACAAAATAAACAAACACCACATGTGTATTAGAAATAAACCCCTTATAAAAAGAAAATGAAACCCATATCTACTAGTATCCTGAACTCCCTTGTCCAAGTATTTTTCTAATTTTCACATAATACTTTATCTTGTAAGCATAATATGTCTTCTACTTTGAGCAAAGTGAATCTCTCACCAATTATTAATCATTCATTCATTCTGAAAGTTTACATTGGTCAAATAGCTAAAGAATGACTAAATTACAAATGCAATTCACCAAAAATTGCACCTCTTTGTTTCAAAATAACACACACCTACTTTTGCAAAAAACACTTTATGAAAACTATTACTCAATTCAGCATCACAGTATGTAGTATTAATAAATAATTCATCAAGTAGTAAGTTCAATTGAGTTGTCTTATATCCATATAATGGAATATAGAGAACTTTCATGTAGTAATGAGAAAACTCCCAGACTACAAACTCTTTTAAAAAGTATGTATTTTTTATATGTGCCTGTAAGCGCGCATGCACATGCGCACGCGTGCCATGTGCGCATGCCTGAGCGTATGCATATGCATCACATGTACATACATAAGTGCAGAAGAGGGCATAAGATACCCTAAAACTAGAGTTACAAGGGTCTTTAGCTGGCATGTATGTGCTGGGAACCAAACCCAGGTCTTCTGCAAAAGCAATAAGCCCTCTTTACTGCTGAGCCATCCTTCCTAGCTCCCAGACTATTGATTTTTATAAAAAAAAAACAAAGTGAGTATGGAGAGGTGGCTCAGTGGTTAAGGGCACCTGATGCTCTTTCATGAGGATCAGAGTTTGGATTCTAGTACACGTGGGTCAGCTCATAAATACTATACGTGCAGCTTCAAGGGATCCAATATGCTCTCTTGCCTCTATTAAGTACTTGTGCACATACATGTGAGAAGATACTTGCAAAGACACACACAAAAAAGTTTAAAAAAACCTGAGGTGGAAAGTATTATATATATCAGCAACTGCAGTTGAAATGGGATGACAACTATGTATTTTGTTTATATATAATAAAAATTATCAGAGAAAGATCAGAAATTAGCTGAATGGAAATACAGGCTGGTAAGACATTTACCATTTATCTTCATATAGTTTTTGATTTCTGACTCATGTTAAGATCTGTTAAGAAATCAAATTACTTTATCAGGTATTACAATATGAAGTTATTAAACTATAATACTAGTTCATTGCAGCATTTCTTATTAAAGAGTTTACTAAAGGAACTTGGTTTTGAAAAGGAAAGAAAAAGACAACATACTCAGTCTCCTTAGTTGCTGCTTCCTCATTAATCCACACATCATTAACCACCTGTGGCAAGTTCCCTTCTGCGTCTGTGCTACTTGGCTCTTGCAGAACTTCTGTTTCCAAATCCTCAGGTTCTTCAAAGATCAAGGGATATCAGAGCAAAGTTGGAGAATGGACTAAATGAACTTTCTGTAATTATCACTACAATTAGTTTAACTAATGCTAATTATATAAAAACCAACTGTTTTAAGCTTTTGTGCTAGTTCTGTAGCATAGTCATTTCTTCTTAGTATAACAAAAATACCTGCCTTATTAAAATTATAGTAATATGTAAATTAGCTTAAAGGTATTAAAACTGAAGAATAAAGATACCTGTTGTTACAAGTATGGGAAAAAAGTAAGGAAACTTTAATCTTTAAAATCTACCTTCCAACAACCACAAAAGAAAACCAGTCAACTGAAGAATAAAGATAGCTGTTGTTACAAGTATGAGAAAATAGTAAGGAAACTTTAATCTTTAAAATTTACCTTCCAACAACCACAAAAGGAAACCAGTATGATTACCTGGACTTTTCCAATGGCCTTGAAAAGAACTGAAGTGTCCTAAATCAACTTTCTTATACCCTCAAATAGCTATGGAAGTCTTTAAGAGACTCATCTATCTATCTATCTATCTATCTATCTATCTATCTATCTATCTATCTATCTATCATTTATTATTTATGTGTGCATGTATGTGTCTGCATGAGTCATGAGTGTATGCACATAGGCAAGCTGTGTGTAAATGTGCAGAAGCTAGAAGAACGCCAGATCCCTTAGAGCTGAAGTTATAAGCACTTGGCAGATGTGTTGTGTGGGTGCTGGGATTCAAACTCTGGTCTGCATGACTGCACAGCAAGTACTTAACTGCTGAGTCCTCTCCCCAGTCCCAGTGAGACTTTTGTTTCCTGTTTGAGATCATATACTATCTTACTTAATTCAACATCATGCCCACTTTTTCGTGGAATTCAGACATGCTTTTCTTGTCTATTTTAGAATTTCTAAAGATTTGCCCCATTGTGAAAGACAAGAGACATACAAATTCTATTAATTTTCATCTGTTGCCTACATGAATGTTTAGGGCATTCATACAAGGTAAGGACTAAAGAGGAAGATTCTTTTTTTTTTTTTTTTTAAATAGTTCTATTCTTGTTAAATGGAAAAAGAGAGGGGGTGGCAAATGGGCTGGCTGTTTCTAGAAAGAAGCTGACATAAGTTTTCCTTCAGGGATGGGTTTTATCGAGAGAAAAGGCTTTGAGACAAGGTAACATGAAAAAGGGACAGCACCCTTTGTGGGACAACATGGAGAGGGTCTTACAGAGGAACGCGCACTTCCCTGTAGAATGCAGAAAGGAGTTTCAGTAAGAGAGAGACAGCTGTCTTGGACAGGATGACAGGTGAGGGGCCACTTTAGAGAAATCCCCCAAACACAGGAAAATACACAACCTTTCTATCTTTCAGGGGCTGGTAGGAAGCCCCATATCACATGATTTTGTTCAATGTAGCCCACTGACAAGGAACATGGAGGGGCCTAAAACAACAGCACAGATGGCTTAACTTTCTGTCCCAGAGAAGGAACTGTAGGGGATCAAGGCCTGGTTGCTTATGACTCTGGGCTGGACTGCTTAGAGAGATCAGCTTCTTAAAGGGGCAGGCCCATGATCTAACAATGCCCTAGAGATCTTCAGCTGCATTATAGCCAATGTATTCTACCCTATAAACTCAATTTGTGACCATACTTTTCATAAATTCATAAAATATTTACAACTCTTTGCAGGAAAAGTTAAGTTTGCCAACCCCCAAACTAGGTTATATAGTCTCCAATTTGCATAACCACCCTACCAGTTAATTTTATTTCTTTTTAAAAATTTTATTCTTAATTTTTAAGAAGGGTAGAACACGCTGTCTTGTTTAGGCTATGATAAAATATCAGACTGGGTGGCTTGAACAGAAATTTATTTCCCTTTGTTTCAAGGGTCAGAGAATCTAGTATCAGGATCTGGAGAAAGGTTTTCCTTCAGGTGAACTGACAGACTTTTTCTTCCTGTATTTCTAGCATGGTATAGAACAAAAGGCTGGTTCTTGGGCCTCTCTTTAGAAGGATGTTAATGCCGTTCATGAGGCCTCACACAGGGGATTAGATTCAAACATTGAGGAATAGAGACATCATTCTGTAATAGCCACTACCAGTCACGCGCTTCTAGCAAATACAATTCTTATACTTTGATGAACATGGTTGCATGCTACAGTCTCTGATAGTCTTGTTATCCAGGAGGCACGGTTTATAATGAAATACAATGGAAGTGATGCTATTCCAATTCATGACTGGATGTTTAAGAAAACTGGCAAGCCCCTGGTTGATATCTACAAGTCAAAGCCTCATGAAACAAGTTTATTTAGCCCATGGCACAATCAACTTGTGTGTGGAAGGAATGAAGAAATTTTTAGTTAATAAGCAGACTGGTAAGTTAAAGATGGTTTCAAATTCTTCAATACTCTTCCTTTGAGAGGCAGGTCTAGTTCCCTACCTTGGGTTGACTCTGGGTTTGTGACAGCTCTGACCATTAGAAGTGCTAAGGGTCCCAGTTCAGTTCTCTGGTTAACGATAAAAAGCATACACAGCTTTCACCATAGCATCTGGGATGGCTGTAGAGCCTTTACAACTTTTCCTTTTCAGAGGTGAATCTATCTCCCCCACCTTAGAACCTCCGGGTCATCAGAGAATAAATCACATAAGACAGGAAAAACAGGTGCTGGTTGTTTTCCAGAGGACCCAGGTCCAATTCCCAGCACCCACATGGTGACTCACAACCACCTCAAACTTCAGTTGCATCATCATCTTCTGGCTTAGGCAGGCACCAGACATACATACAGGCAAAAACACCCATGTCCATAAAATAATAAAAGCTTTCTGAAAAGAGGAAGAATAAGGAAGGGGACCAAGACTCCTCAAAAGGGGGAGTGGGGTCTATTTTACTCAGCTTTCAATGTGTACCTTCCAGGATGGCAGAGAAGCCAACAGGTAGTTTCACTGCCAGCTGAGTATCACACCACCTGATCTCTTAGGCAAAGACACAACGTATTAGGGAAATCACAAACCCAGTCTTGACTCAATCCCTGATCCATAAAATAATGAAATAGAGCAGCCAGTCATTAGTATACATGGTCATATGCCTGTAGTTCTAAAATATCAGCATGAGGGAAACCCTGTCTTCTAGGAGACATCCTGACCCATCTCATGAAACTCTTGAAAATTCTTGGTCTTAAAAACCAAAAACAGAGCTGGGCGTTGGTGGTGCACGCCTTTAGTCCCAGTACTCGGGAGGCAGAAGCAGGTGGATCTCTGTGATTTCGAGGCCAGCCTGGTCTACAGAGCTAGTTCCAAGACAGGCTCCAGAGCAATACAGAGAAACCCTATCTCAAAAAACAAAACCAACAAACAAACAATAAAAGAAGAAGAAAAAAAGAAAACCAAAAACAGGAAGGAAAAAAAGAGAGTTACTGAAAGTATAAAGACAGAAAGTCTCATTGGAGATGAATTATTAAAAAGTACACAAATTTGGATGATTTTTTTTTTTTTATGATTTCAGTATCAAATGAAATTTAGCTCATTTTAACGCATTGCAACATACCTTCTACACTTCCTTCTGTAACTAGTGGAGGGGCCTCTCTAAACTCTGGGCTCTCTGTATCAATAGAATCAACAGTAGCTGATGGGTTTACTCCTTTTGAAATACATTCTGGTTTCTCTTCTTCAGTGACTAACGGTTTGTAGTTTTCCCCTTCAGAATAAATTTCTGGAGAAGCAAAACAATGAAAAGGCTCAAAAGGTTATGAAGTTACTTACAAACAAACAATACAAAAAGCAAAAAACCTAGATTGTTGCAACCGGTGGTTACTGGTGAAGCTCTTTTAGACACTAGAAACTAATAAATGATTTAAGATAATGTGATAGCCAAACTTCATTTCATGACTCCCAGAGTGGTTAAAAGAATTTGCATTCTTTTCCTTTGGGGGAAAATTAATACCTGTATCAGAACTGAATTTTTAAAATTATTAACCAACTTTTTCAACCTTTTGTTTCTTATATGTAGTTTTTCATATGCTAATTACTTCTAATTTGCTACAAACACTGTTGCTGTTTCCAGGAAAGAACAGATTTATCATAGAACAGCTAACTATAGTTATCTATTCTCATCATTCCTGTATACCAACTCCCCCAAATTAATTGTCATAAATAGGTAATTTTATTGTACAATAAATAATCCTGCTAATATACAGACCTCTCAGTTCACTGAACTATCTCACTAACTCAGCTTTTCCTTAAGTCATATATTAGAGACCTTATTAATTATGTATCCTCAAAATTCCAATTAGGAATTTCCATCTCTAATTTTTAGTGCTTTTTTTTTTCATATCCTTCTACTACAGATCTTTTGAAACAAGGTCTCACTGTGTAGCCCTTTCTGGTCTGGAATTCCCTTGTAGACAAGGCTGGCCTTGAACTCAGAGATCTGTCTGCCTTTGCTTCCCAAGTGCTGGGATTAAAGCATGGACCATCATGCCTGGCCCTATTCTACCTTTGTAAAAATTTGATTTTTTTTCATGGACCTGAAAGAGAAAGAGGAGGGAATTACTGAAAGGGTTTGGAGGGAGAAATGTTATAACGTCAAAGTTTGATTTTGCAAGCACATTTAGCAACTGATCCTGACATACTTTCTTCATCATCCCCATTTACATCCTTCTAAAAGTCATCAGTAAGAATTATTCAAATATGTATGTGTATACACACACACACACACACACACACACACACACACACACACACACTCTCAGCTTACTGAACTCACTTCATTGTACTCAAGTGGAAAAACCCTAAATTCATTCAATTTCTTTACATTCCTGGTTGACATGATTGGAGAAAAATAGAAATCACTGTCAAGTGACCTCAATTTCAATTCATTACTTCTTTTTATGGTTTACATATAGATGGCCAAAGTGTCCTCTGAAGATCCTCTTTTCTGAGTATGATGATGGTAAAGTGGTAAGACTTTTAAATGGGAAGCCAGTGACTTACAGCTAGGAGACTCACCTTTAATGAGATCTAACAACCTACTTTTGCCTGTTAGTAATAATGTGCACAGGCTCTTTTCATGGTCTATTTCTTAGCATACAGCTGACCACCACAGAACATGTCAATATCCTCATGTTCTAGGTCAATTTTTCATAATGTTTCGGAGATGAATTTATGCCAAACCTCGAGGAGCAACAGAGAATGTAAAAGATAACACACATGCCAGGCAGTGTTCGTATCTGGACATGGTTCCATCCGCTCCCTCTCTTGTGAACAAGCTGTGAGGTTGGAAGGCTTCTGTATACACAGTTGCTTTTCCTTGGGTGCTGCTATAACACCCAAACACCTAAGATTCATAACTCCAGAATACCTTCCTTCTGTCTTCTCCCTCCCTGTCCCAGAATGATATTACACATACTTACATTTCTTCTACTCAGTTTAATTCCACAATCTCTTCAAAGATACACCATGCATCTTAGTAAATTGTTTCGACATTTGCCCTCACAGAAAACATGATTGGATTTTTCCAGCCCCTCATGCAGATTTCCTATTCTTTGATTTCCTACAGGTCTGATAAAGTCAGAACTCATTCCTTCTTAGAAAAACCAACCCCCAGAGGTAAAATTTTCTACACAGGCAAATGGAGCCATCTTAACACATTCATTTTTAATAATATCCCTTCTTATGCTTACCACTTTTAGAAGCTGTGTTTTCTAGTAATTCTGTCTGTGGTTGGAGATCGGCTTCTCCTAGTATCTTCAGCACAGATTCTGTGGGGCTTTTCCCCCAGACTTTTCTTGGTGAGCCATTAGAATCTAACTTAATCACCTCTCCCACGGTATGTGCTGTGAGGAAAGAAATATATCTTCAGAGATAGAATTCTTCATTGTTTGGTAGATTTAATTTCTATTATCCAACTCTTTCATGCTAAAAGCTTATATAAAAATAAATCACAAGATAAATATACATATAGGCAAAAGGCAGAAAATAGTCTAAAAACTCTGCCTTTATTTTAGTTTATATCATAACCAGACAACTAATATTTCCTTTTTACAAATAAGTCTGGAAAAATAATTTAGAAAAGCAAGTCATCATAATATTTGGTAATAAAATATGAACATAGGGACTGGGGAGATGGCTCAGAATTAAGAGCACTAGTTCCCCACCCAGAGGATCCAGGTTCATTTCCCAACACCCATATGGAAGTTCACAAACATCTGTAACTCCAGTTTCAGTGGGTCTGACATCCTCTTCTAGCCTCTGCAGACAGCAGGTACCAACTGATGAACAGACGTACTACACATTCAGGCAAAACACCAATACACATAAAATAAAACCAAGATTTATATGCATAAGAGTAATACATATGATATATTATTACATGGTGTATGCTAATATGCCTTATAGTTGTGGGCTACACAAGGTGACTTTAAAAAAAAATCTATGAAGTTTAATCTTAGTTGTCAACTTAACTGGACCTGGAAAGCAAATCACAGAGCACACCTGTGAAGGTTATCTCAAGTGGGAAGATGCCCCTTCAGTATGAGCCATACCTTCTGGTGATAGACCAGGTAAAAGGAGGTTCAAGAAGCTTGCTTTTTTGCCTGCTTCCCTTCACTTCTCACTGGCAAGTTCATTCACCCTGTTGTAGCGGCTGCTACTTTTGCTGCACACCTTCACTGATTCCAGAGCCTAGCTTCTTTGGACTTCCAACACCAACCACAGACAAGCAGTTCTCTAGAAATCCTCCAGACCTTTCCTGCCAGACCGGGACTGTGGAAGCATCCAGCCCCATGCAGTGAGAAGCTACTAGATTCTTGGCCTTTCAGGAATGTGAGCTTTGGAAGACCCTAGTTGTGTCATATAAGCCAATCAAATAAACTCTCTTGTAAATTGGATCACTCTATAGGTTCTCTCCTTCTATAGAACCGTGACAAAGACATCATCTGGAAGATGCTTTTTAAGGACTCAGGTTATAGCATAAAGGGGAACAGCACACAGACTCCAAGTTATAAAGTCTCATGCAAATCAGCAAGTAATATTCAGTTTGGTAGCACTGACATGATTAGCACTTAGTGACCTAGGTTTCAAAAGTATAGCTAAGGTAAAAGACACACGAATCATGAAAGAGGATATAAATCTATTTGTTTTTCTAGTTTTATCCTTGTAATAGTTTTTTTTTTCAGGTATGGAAACATATAAACAAACATAATTGATAAGTGGGAGTGTAAAATCCAATATGAAGTCCCACAGCTTTTGAATGGCTATTTGAACTGTATAGAAGTTAGTTGAGATGTATAGACTTTGGGTGTGGTTAATTTTGCTATATGATGTTTTTTATTTGCAAGTTCTTTATAATAAATTTTAATTTAAAAAGGTGGTTTAACTTGGAAACAACTTTTCTATAAGATTAGCAAGCCCAGTATTTAGTTTCAAGCACTAATGTCAAAAAAACCTGTTGCTACAGAGCTATCTAAAGTCTAAAATCACTGACAAAAACAAAACAAAAAACAAGTAGTTAAAACAGTATATGAAAAAAAACAAGGCAAAACAAAACAAAACAAAAAAAAAAAAAATAAAAAACCAGCAGTAAGACTTGGAACTTAAAGTTACTTAATGGAAAAACTGAATGCCTACTAAAACAAAACATATCAACCCCTCCACCAAATCAAAACAATCCCTATAAAGGGCAGGGGTTGGACTGGCAGGGTTCAGTCTGAGCTGAAGACACAAGGCAGAAAATGGCTAATATCTGACATACATAGAGAAAAGTTGGATTTCACAAAGGTGTTGCACATTAGTTTGTGCAAGGAAATTACTGCAGTCTTGAAAGGAGACCACTCAAAAGGAAGAAGAGGAGGAAGACTTGGAATTTACAATGAGTGAGAAATAGTTCCTATCTCCACCAGTAAGAACAGAAATACTTGTAGCTCACAAGCCATCAGGCAGACTGTTCAGAAAGGGGAGAGATTAGCCATAGACTAAACACTGCTCTATTCCACTTCATAGAGTTTAGGAAGAAGGTCTAAAAGTATCAATATATTCGTAACTAACTAAACTGTATCCCAGAGCAAAGGTTAAGAATAGTTACAAAAATATATAAAGGTACATGAACTCCCCTGACTAAAATTCAGGGTTTTGTCCCTAAGCAAAATAATCAAGCACAATATGGCCAGCCAATCAAAACCAATGTTTAAAAGACAGAGATTATGAGATTACTCACTGGAGAAGGACATTTAAGTGATCACCTAGTTCTTGTGTTTTTGGGTTACTTGTGATCCGTCTTCCTGCTTTCTTAAGAAATAAGAAAAGGTGAGCATGGTGGCCTACACCTGCAACCTTAGGACTGAAGTTCTGAGGCAGGAACTCCTTCATGGGTTCATGCCAGACAAGTATATGTAACCCTGTCCCAAACAACAAAATAAAATTTCTTTTAAAATCAATTTCCAGGAAGCTTATGTGTCCGTCACCCAGCCTCTTATCCTGGCAGTGGTTCTCAAACTTCCTAATGCTGCATGTAACCTTTTAATACAGTCCCTCATGTTGTGATAACCCCAACCATAAAATTACTTTTGTTGCTACTTCATGACTGTAGTTTTGCTACTGTTATGAATCTTAATGTAAACATCTATGTTTCTCCATGGTCTTAGGTGACCCAATGAAAAGGTTTGACCCTAAAGGGGTCTGGAACCACAGGTTGAGAATCTCTAATCCAGAAGCCAAGTCAGCTATAGCCTCCTACTGCAGACTTCTTACAACAGGTGTTATGTGTCCTTTTATTTATTGACTATTTTCTAGTATAAAATTTGAGCTACCCACATAGAAAGCCCAGAATGTGGTATATGTTAGACAAGCTTAGTTATAAAACTTGTATGTTAAAAGGAAATGCAATATAGTTAAACAAAGGAAAAAAACCCCACAGGATTATCAGTGAAAATAAATTATGAAAATCCCACAAGGAAACTCATTTTAAATTCTAATAAAAAATTAAAAAGAAATGAGTGAGGTTTGTTATTCATTGTGGGAAGAAAATGATATATATACATCAGATTGTACAGAGATCTATAAAATAAGGCTGCTGAATTTACCAATGGTTTCTCAGAAGATTTGGAATCCATCTACCTCAAGACCCAGTGATATCACTCTTGGGCATATACCCAAAGGATGCTCAATCATACCACAAAGACACTTGTTCAACAATGTTCATAGCAACATTATTAATAATAGCTAGAACCTGAAAACAACCTAGATGCCCCTCAACCAAAGAATTAATAAAGAAAATCTGGTACATTTACACAATAGATTATTACTCAGCTGAAAACAACAACAAAAACCAATGACATCATGAAATTTGCAGGCAAATGGATGGAACTAGAAAACATTATCCTGCGTAAGGTAACCCAGACTCAGAAAGATAAGCACATATGGTATGTACTCACTCATAAGTGGATACTAGATGTAAAGCAAAGGATAATGAGACTACAATCCACGGCCCCAGAAAAGCTAGGTAATAAGGAAGACCCTAAGAGAGATGCATGGGTCACCCTAGGAAGGGGAATTAGATGAGATCTCCTGGGTAAACTGGGGGATGGGGTATGAGAACAGACGGGAATGGGATGGTTGAGATGGGGAAGGGATGAAGTAGGAGAGTAATGAAAGAGATATCTTGATAGAGAGAGCCACTATGGGGCCACTTGGGACTAGGAAAATTCCCAGGAATCCACAAAGATGACCCTAGCTAGTTAAGACTCCTAGCAATAGTGAAGAGGTTAACTGAACTGTCCTTCCCCTGTAATCAGATTGGTGAATAGCCTAACTATAATCATAGCCTTTATCAGAAATTGATGGAACTAGGTACAGAGATCCACAACCAAGCACCAGGCCAAGCTCTGAGAATCCAGTTGAAGAGAAGGAGGAGGGAATATATGAGCAAGGGAGATCAACATCATGAAGGGGAATCTACAGAGACTGCCGAACCAAGCTTATGAACTCTAGATCTACAGCTGTGGAGACTCTATGAGACTGAACTAGGTCCTCTGCATGTGTACAATAGTTGATCTGTCTGAGGGGACCCCGGTAGTAGGACAAGGATCTATCCATGGTGCATGAGCTGGCTTTTTGGAGCCCATTCCCTATGGTGGGATGCCATGCTCAACATTAATGCAAGGGGGAGGGGTCTGGTTCTGCCTCAACTTAATGGGCCAAGCTTTGTTGATCTCTATGGGAGCCCTTAACCTTTGGGAAGAGGTGAGGGAGGCCAGAAGGAGGGTGGGAGGGAGAACTGTGATTGGAATGTAAAATGAAATTAAAAAATAACAAAAGCACTCCAGTGACTGAATAGTTTTGCTCACTGATAGGAAAAAGTAAGGTAAGCAAGAACAGAAGGAGAGGAATTAGAATAAAAAATAGACATGCTTTTAGAAGTATGTTATAAAGAGAACTTTCGAAAGTAGGTGATAACTCACGAATTAGGATGAGGAAAAAAAAAAAAAAAAGGAATAAACATCACATAAAAGACCGGAGAAGAGGGAGGAGTGAGAGCTGTGGAAAGACAGAGTGCAGCAGGGTTAGGAGGTGGTGAGAGAGATGGTGAAGGAAAGGAAATGGATAGAGTGGCATGAAAAACACAAAGGGAGAACAGAGTCTCTTGGACCATGAAGGGGCTGTATTCTAACTGTAATGGAAATCAACAGCTCTAAGACAGCAGAGTGCCATCAAATACTTTGTTCTCATAATTGGGGAAAATTAATCTCAACTTTTTTTAGAAGGCTAAAATGTCTTTACATCCCTATCAAGTAACCTCCACCTATGTTTTTTATTTCACTTCCTATAAAGATCTATATTTTTTCTATTTCACCTTCCATTTACTTTAAAAATGGATTTTACTTATCCCTTTGGTACAATGACGACTAATTTCCTCAAGTTCACAATGCCTCTTCAATGGCAAACATACATAAAATAGCCCTCAATTTGTCATCTTTCTTCCAGAAATATTCTGTTCTCCGTTTTGAGTCAAACCATGTTTTCCTACTGTTCTGTATATTATTCCTACCCCATTTTCATGTGTGTCTAAGTATGCATGTATGTGGAAGCCAAAGGACAGCCTCAGCTATTGTTTCTCACATATTGCTATCCAGCTTGGTTTGTGTATTTCTTAGTACTTCAGATTGCTGTTCCTGTGTGCACACATGGATCCAGTCTTGAGCAGCTTCTCAAAGACTTTGGAAACTGAACTAACAGACTACTGTCCAGGCCCCAGACTACGAGTGTGGTAATATTTTGTTTATGATCTAACAAGTAAAGCTTCCCTGAAGATCAGAGTTCAAAGCTAGATACACTAGTTAGCCATAGAGGCTTGGCATTGGTGGCTCACACCGTTAATCCCAGTACTTGGGGTCACACACCTTTAATTCCAGCACTAAGAAGGTGGAGACAAGAAGGGATATGGCTGTGTGGAGAGAGAGCAGTCAGTCTACGGAAGCAGTCTGAGGATGCAGTCTAAGGAGCAGTCAGTCTGAGGATGCAGTCTGAAGACAGGATTGCCCCTTTGGTCTGAGCATTGGTAGAGGTAAATACACTAGTGGCTGGCCTCTTTGTTTCTCTGATCTTTCAGCTTTCACCCCCTGATAGCTGACTCTGAATTTTTATTATTAAGAAAAATTAGAATTCGTGCTACATAGGAGGTGGAATACATGCTAAGATCCAAAGAGCACTGACAGGCTATGAAAAAATGAACTAACAGCAGAACCGTGAACCACAAGAGAGAACACAGGATCTTACAGCTAACCCACCTTGGCCAGCTCCTGCTAACACAACTGTATCAACATTCTCTGTGGGATTTAAGCAATTAGGCAATCTTCAAGATGAAGACATGGCTAGAAATTATTTGACATACAAAGAAATACAAAATCTCAGCTGTTACAGAAAACAGTCAACACAATGTAACCCAGATGTTGCAATTACATAACAACTTAAAAGCAGCTATTATAAAAATGCTGCAGGAAGTAATCATGAGCTTTCTTCCAAGAAAAGAAACCAAATATATTAAAGTAATTACACAAAACTCAAATTCCAGTGTTTATAAATAAAAACTGTACAATAAACAAACAAAGCCATGTCCATATGAAATGGTGTTTTGTTCTACAGGTGTTAAAATTTATTGTAACAGATACTACCTTCTGATGTGGTGAACACATTTGCTGACCTTTTATTGATTTAAATGTATTAACTCTTTTTTGATCATATTCACCCTCAACTCCAGCCATACGTATCTTTCCTCTCACCTCATTTCATGTCCTTAAAAACAACAACAACAACAAAAACCCTCACTGAGTCAAATTTTTGTAGTTCATATACTCCTGAGTCCAGGATCATCAAAAGAGGATGATAGAGATAACAGGATTAAAGAAAACTGACTGCCTCTCCCCCAGAAGCCATGAGCTGTAAATAGGTAGCTAGAGAAGGAATCCCATGAACTGCTTCCCCCTCCATGCTAGAATGCTGACTGGCTTGATCTTCTATAGATGACCACAGCTACTGTGAGTTTACGAGTGAGTATTCCTGTCATGCCCAGAAGATACTGTTTCAATCCAGTCCTCCTCAACTTCTGGCTCTCAAGATCTTTCCACCCCACCATTTCCATAACAGTCCCGTATGCTTGTGTGCTCTCTACCCTCACTCTGTCGTGTATGTATGTTATAGTGTATGGTATAGATAAGTCTACTGGTGGCTGATCTCTGTGCTTACATGTATTCTCTGTACTTTGACCAGTTGTGAGTTTCTACATTAATCACCAGCAAGACCCCATTTTAAACTCTCCCTTCCATACTAATAAGTCTGAACCATTTCTTGGAGTCAACTGTAGAACCCATCATAATAAGGATCTAGTCAGAGAATTGTGTTTTGCTATCCATGCTGAATTATATCAAGTTCTCTTTACAAGACTGGGAGCTAGGGATTGTGGTTCACATCTATTATTCCAGCACTTAGAAGACAGAGGCAAGACAATCATGAGCTCATAGATAGAGATATACAGTGAGACATAGTGAGATCAAGCCTGTAACCTGAGTCCTGGTTGTTCTCTGTCTAAACCCTTGGTTGGGCTTTGCCTCAGCTAACTACTTTTACCAAGTACATTTTACAGTTTAAAGAAACTACTTCCTTGACTTCCAAAGACTCATTTCTGCCATTGGAAGTAGTCTCAGAGTAGCCCATTATTATTAGTGTGTTATCAATTATAATTGCTTTTCTACTGGTAACCCTTTCCATTATATTCTATCCTTCTGAAGAGGGACTATGCCTTAACTGTCATGTTTCTACTGCTTAAGAGTGGTTGGCATTCAGCAGATACTCAATAAGGAATTACTGGGCTTCTGAACAACTCAAAACCAGGTGAAACAAGCATTGCTCACAGCCACACTTGCCTATTTAGAGCGTGAGCTCAAAAGAACATAGACTTCTGTTTTGTTCATAGTATCTCTAGTGCCTAGAACAATGTAAGAATAAGAACACAGCAGATGCTTGGCAATTCTTGCTAGGTAAACTACCCAGCATCCAGAGGCAGAGGCAAGAGGATTATGAGTTCAAGGCCAGTCCTGGATACATAGTGAGTCACTGTCTAACCCACCAGGAAGTTCCTTCACTTCATCAAGAACAAACACACACAGATTAACATGGTGTAAAGGGTCAAATGTACAATTTAAATACATTTCCTTAGTTCTCCTCTCACTAGACTCTTACAGTGTTTTTCATGTTCTTTACATTTTACTGGAAGATACTATATGCCCATGTGGAAGATGTACAGAACTTTCCTACCTCCCTCAATCTATCTACATGCTGGTTCCTTGGGATAGCCAGGATTCAGGTTTGTGTGAGTGCTAAACCACAACAGGACATGGCCATGCTCATACGTACACTCAGTTGCAGAGAAGGACATATCAAGTGTCACTTCATCCAGAGGAATCACAAGCTGACCTCCGACCTCCCACTTCTTGCGGTCAGAGGAAACAGTATTTTCTTTCTCATACTCTTTGGCATCTTTATGAACAACAATCTCACAAGAATCGGAGTGATGCTGCTTTTCCTTGTCATCTTCTTGAGCTTTAAGATTTTCATTTAACCTACGCAGTATTTCTCGCTTACTCTGAAAGAGTTACACTTTAGTGAGCATATTATTAAATAAAATGCCCCACAGAATCTTTGAATACTGAACTTACTGAAATAGTGTTGTTGCTCTTTTGCATTTCTTCTGAACTTTCTTGGGTACCAGTTAAACTTCCTTCCTTTAAACAAGAGTAAGAGATTAAAACCATTGTAGAACTCTATGCTGAAACAGTTGATATTTTTGTTACTTTTAGTTCCTTATTTATCTTACCCCTATGAACTTTTCACATTCCTGTAAAATGTTAACATAGCTTCTTTCATTATCAGTAATGATGAACATTTAAGCATTGTCAATTAGTTAATAAGATTAATATATATTAGGGTCAATTCCAAGTTATATGTCATGTTTGTGGATTACTGCTAATAATGATCTCTTTGTCCTCCTTGGTATCTAATTTTTGATAATTTAAAGTCAATTACAGACAGATAAAGAAAATCCATATTATTTGTTTATTAGAGCTAGGATAAGGGTCATTATTTTTTGCTTAAAAAAATGGTTCTTGGGGCTAGAGAGATGGCTCAGTGGATAAGAACATTGGCTGCTCTTGTACAGGACCTGGGTATGATTCCCAGAACCCACAAGATGCCTCACAATCAACTGTAACTCCAATTCTAAAAGATTTAACATTCTCTTCTGGCTTCTGGGGGCACCTCTGTGCAGACAAAACACCCACATATATAAAACAAAAACATCCTAAAAAGATATGATCCTGGGGACTGTCTCAAGTAAGTGTTCTACCAACTTAGTTAAATTCTTAGTCCCAGGGTAGTGCTTTGGTAAAGAATTCAAGATGTATTATTTTGAAACCATCTTTTTACACACACACACACACACACACACACACACACACACACACACACACAGCCAAAGCATTAAACATAATTGACAACTAGCTTTCTTCTCTATGGGAGGAGGTTAGCAAGAACAGATTCTTACTCATTTGTTACAATAATAATGTAAATTCTGCTTCTGATTAGTATAATAAAGATATTCTTAAAAACTTGTAATTTAAAGTATATGAAAAGATTATTTGTTATAAAAGCTATGACTTTGTGTGACTAAATAATCTTCAAAGTTTTAAATAAGCAGTTTCTATAAATACAACACAGTAAGAAAAAACATTTAGTCTCAGAGATTATGTCAAATTTTACAGTATTTGAAAAATATAAAAGAATAGTGATCAGATTTAAAGTAACAAATGTAAATGAGACAAGGAGGGTTTTACCCAGGAAAGCAGTCAGAGAGATGAACAGCTACTTGAGATGTGAGACTGGGTACCAGGAAGGAAACCACACAATGGTATCTAAAGTTGCTGTAAACAATGTGGCATATGCAAAGTCATGATCAGAAACAGATAAAACATACTGGGAGAACAACAGATTCTTATACAAAGCTCTGAAGAGTGACCATGATACAGTTTTATACGTTGCCTTATTTTCAAAATAAGTGCAAAGGCTGCAAAAAAAAAAAATAATCTATATGGTAATCAATGACCTTTGCATCGTGAAACAAATCTAATGAATCCCAAGAAATACAAGTCACAGACTGCAGCTACTGGAAAGGAAAAGAGGTTACTAAGTTGTAGGGCTCAGGAGACTGTTTTCAGGGCCATTAAAGTCCAGCACGCACTCCACTTTCCCAGCCATTTCTTTTATCCAGAACAGTTTTTTTTTTTTTTTTTTTAGACAGGTAACCTGGTGCACACTTGCAAGTTGAAACTACTTGTTCACACATTTTTGTTTGTTTTATTATCTGTATTCAGAAGTAGAAGTTAAAAAATGAAAAATTACATCGAACATCATTTACCATGTTAGAAAGTTTCAAATAGTTGGATTTTGTTCCTAGAGCTAGTTACTTTAATTACCAACGAGATGCTATTTTTTTTAAAAATGTTAATCACAAGGGTTAGGGTATAAAACTGTTTGCCACATTATTTTCAGTATATTGCTTTCAAATGTTTTTACTAAATTCATTTAATGTGTGGGTATGCTTGCTGCTGCTGCTGGGGTTACAACTACATAAACATGGAAGTCGGAGGAAAATTTGTGGGAGGCAATCTTTCCTTCTACCATGTTGGTCAGTCTCAGGGATCAAACTCAGGCCGTCAGGTGCCATGGCAAGCACCTTTCCCCCATTGAGCCATCTTATCAGTCTGTCCTTGTTTTAACATAGAAAACAGAGTCATTTCAACATAATGCCCCTACACATGATCTCCCTAATCCCTTGACAAAATCCACGAGTGCTCTATTCTCATATTCAAAATGGTAAGTGCATATAACACATGTATCTCTTCCATGTACCATGAATCATCTCTAGACTGTTGCAATACCTAAAAGAATGACATGCTATACACGGTTTAACGGCATGAAACAGCATGCAGTACCACAGATGTCATCAGTATAGGCCTGTGTAACACACATCAGCAACAACATGACTTTCTTCGGACTGGAAACTGACTCTTTATAGGGACTCTCCAGGAGCAGAGTGCTCAAGGTATATTTAACCATGACAGAGTCCTGGATAAAATCTATGGGCAGAAAAGTTCCAATATTCAAAGAAAGCCAAAAGAAAAATTTCCAAGAAGATACTTTTTCTCTAGAAAAACAACAAAGAGGACATTAGGGACTACTATCAATTCATTAAATTTATTTTTATTTAAAATAACCTTTAGTCTCTGAGGAATCCTAAATTTTATGAAACTTACCAGGCCCACTTCTTTCAAAGCTGATGTCACAGAAATAACAGGTCTCATTTGCTGCTTTGATGGAGAACCCGAGGTTTCCTGATGCTCCAAAGGTGGAGAAACATCTGAACTCCTTACCCTCACCACCAACTGCAGAAGACAGAATACACAGCTAAACACACCAGGTTTATATCTTCATGGAGAAATAAAAGGCTCAAATCTCTTTTATGCATAGTACAGATAGTTTCTCATTCCTTAATTACTCATTGGGTTGGTCACTATGATATATGCTGGTAGAACACTGAACAAGAAAATCCTCTGGCTACATATGGAAATACAGCCATGTATCTGTCAAATACTTCTAAATAAAATTGGCTACCACTGCAATAGCAATGCCTTATAAAATGATGCCTGCCCTCTCCCCCGACACACAAAAAGTCTTCTATGGTCACCAGGAATGCTCAGTAGTTAAGAGCATTAAGTTACTTCTCTTACAGAGCACCTATGGTGAGTTCACAGCACCAATACAGTAGCTCACAATCATTTGTTAACTCCCGTTTCAGGAGATCCAACGCCACCCTTGGCTTCCATGGGCTCTTGCACACACTTGGTGCACAGCATCTCACACAAGCAGACACACATACTCATAAAAATAATATAGACAAAAACAATCTATGAAAGTCTTACAAAACATTCACTTCTAAACTATTACTTTATTTTAATCTAATACACTATTTGGTGTAAAAGTAGTTTATTAATTTTGCATTTCAGAAAGAAATGCTTCTGAAATTTCTACCAATGTACTTTTCTTTCTTTTTTAAAAAAAAAAAAAGTTTGAAAACCCATCTTTCAACACCAGGGAACTTATACAAATATCAACATGAAAAACAATGGATGAGTGACAGGTCCAGAAAGTAAAATTTACCCATTATATCAGTGTTTCTTTTTATTATGTACTAGCTATTGAGACTCTAATAAACAAATATTGTGAGCTTAAAAATTTATTATTTCATAATAGTGTGGATGTGTGTGGACACAGTATGTGTGCATGTGAGCCAGATGAATCAAGGTTCTCCAGAAGCTAGCATTTCAGGAGGTTGAGAGCTGCCTGATGTGGGTGTAGAGATATTCAGGTGCTCAGGTGTTCTCCAAGAGCACTCCTGAGCCATCTTTCCAGCTCCCAAGACAGTGAACTTTTAAATAAAAAAAACAAACAAACCAACAAAGAAACAGGCAATGAAATTAGGTGTGCTATTGGTAGCATGGAGTGAGTTACTGGTTACTTTAATGCTTTCTCAATCACTAAGACTTTCAGTAAATATATATTTCAGGAAGTATTTACTTAGCTATGAATAAAGTGGTAATTCTAATATTTAGGCATCTAGGGTTTTTTTTTGTTTTGTTTTGTTTTATACCAGTATCTATCCATTTAAACAATGGGATAATTGACTTAACCACAGGTCAATATAATTAATTATACTCATTTCAAGATGTGAAATAAAAATTTAAAGTATCTAGAACTCATAACAACCAAGTATTCTCACTGTGAAGGATTATGCTAAAATATTTTTCAACTGTTTTGTTAACAAAAGAATATATATTCAAGGCTTCTCAGATTCTATGAAAGTAGAAATAAATCCCAAAATTGTCCTATACAACGTCAGCATTTTAGAATATATTAAAAGTTATTTTTAAATTAAATGATTTTTACAAAAACTGGAGCAGACACCTGTAAATCAAAATTAAGGAACTGCTTAGAAACACTGCTGTTGTGAACAATAGTGACATTTTAGACTCTCGTGCCAATTCTCTTGAAGAAATACTTTTTAGTATTTCAATACATGAATCTAATGTGATTCTTTTATAAGTAAACAAATTCATAGGACTTGATAGAATGTGCTAACAAACTGAAGGTTGCATTATGTTCCTATCTGCACCAAATGCCATCTAGATAATGGACGCCATAATGAGTAAGACTTAATGCTCTTTCATCAAGGGTGCAAACTATAATGGAAAGGGGTAAGTGTAAAGGAAATCTCTGTTAATAAGAAATGCTAAGTAGTCTGACATAGAATGAAAGAACAACAAGAAAGAGCAAGAACTGACCGTGTAAGCCAGATGAGGTGAAGACAGCAACCTCCCCAGCACCCAGAGCCTGAACAGCTCTTCAGATCAAAGTTGGACACTGCTGCACTCAAAGCCTCAAACTTACTAGTGTTGCGATTTTTCATTACTTCTTGGACTCTCTGAGATTCAGTTTTTTTCCTCTAACAAAAGAGTTATATCCACATTTTCTCTTTTCTGAAGAGATCAAATTGATTAAGTTGTGTGAAACACACAACAATTATTGATTTAACCTTTAACAAATAAGGTCATTTGGTTTAAGCAACAAAAGCTTAGATTGAGCTACTGATTAATTAATTTGCAGATATCAACTTTCTGATGTTTAGAATGCAGAATTAAAAACAAAAAGTCATCAGTGTATAATCGGTGTTTAAAGTTTAGGCAGAGCACTGGACATTTTAGAACAGAAGTTCACAACACACAGTTATCCACAAGTCAAATACTTTACAAAATTCAAAGAAAACTAAGATTCAAAATGATCAAAAAGTAATATAGTTGTATGAATAATTAAAGAGAAGTAAGACTATATATAAATAAAAACAATTTCACAAAGGAAATTGCCCTTAGTTCATTTCAAGTCATGATTTTAATGCCTTAAAAGTCATTTTTTAAATCATTAGGCAGGCACCTATAAATAGGGGTATAAAGGAAATCCTTTAAAAAGAAAAAAGAAAAGACCCATACTCTCACTGCTTCAATGAGTTACACTTCACTTAGCCATAATTATTTTTGTGTTTATATGGAGGCCAAAGATTGATGTCACATATCTTCCTCAATCATTGTCCAACTGATGTTGGTGGTGGGCTCTCACTGAACCTCTTGAAGATTCTTTCTAGATTGGTTGCTCAGGGAACCAAGGATCTTCTTTTCTCAGCCTCCCTAGGACTGGAACAACAGGTGTGCATTGCCTTGCTCAGTTTTTACAACAGTGCTGCGGATCTGAATTCAGTTCCTTAGGCTTTCGATAGCAGGAACTTTGCCACTTGAGCCATCTCCCTATCACATACTTGCTAAAGAGTTCATTCTGGCTAGGATGTAGTTCAGTGGTAGAATAGCTGTCTAATATGAGGAAGGAATTGATAAGTAGAACCAAAAAATTAACTTTTTCTTATCCACGTAATTCCTATATACATAAGCACAACTACTATATAAATAAGATACTAGTGCAACTCTGAAAATGTAGGCACATGGTCTCAGATACTCTAGGGAGGGCTGACGTCGGAGCTGAATTAGAGTGTCTAGCATTTGTCTAACAAAGTCCTGGCTTCCATCCCTAGCACTGCATAAACCTGGCTTGCTGGTACATGCTTCAAATTCTAGTACACGGTAGATGAAGGAAAAAAGAAGTTCAAAGTCATCCTAAGCTACACACTAAGTTTGAAGATAGCCTGGGCTATGAGATTCTGTCTCCAAAACAAAATAAACCAAAACTCTCATGCAATACTTAGCTTTGTTCCAAGATCAATATGGCAAAAACCTTGAGTGTGAAAATTCTTTATCTGTCTTAATATTTTTAAGGAAGCTATAAAACGTAATTAGTAGAAGTATTTCTGTATTAAACTTAACCTTTAGAGAAGCCGAAATAGACAAGCATGTAAGTTAAGATTGCCAAGTTAAACAGGGTCTGACACCAGAAAGTAAGAATCAAGACAAGCTATGCTTATGTGAAGATGGAAGAGCTCAAGGGAAGTCATTCTTAAATTAAAATAGTCACATACTCTTAAAGTAAGGTGATAGTAATAAATGGTAACTATCAAAGGAGAAGATATTTCACTGACCCCTCAATTCAGAAAGCTATCAAATGGGAAATAAAAAACTGAACTCCAAAACAACAAAGTTTTTTTCAATCTTCTCCAGGGAGAAGTTCTGGTATGTTAGCCAGTACTATGTGGTCAGCCCTGAGCACATACAGATGAGCAACACTAAATGGATCAGTAGGTTGTGTGTGTAAGTGTCTGTATGTATGTGTAATGATAATTAAAGAAAATGAGGTCATTGACTTTGACAGGGTGTGCTAATTAGCAGGAATTAGAAGATGGAGGCTACAGAGTGAAAATGGTGTAAATACAGTACTCATATATGAAATTCTCAAAATGAAATAGGTGTAAAAAAAAAAAAAAAAAAAACTGCTGGTGGTGATGTCAGCAGAGCAGCAGATGGCAGCTGACTTCAGGAGATTAGCCAACCAAGTTAAAACAAAACAAAACATGATCAGTGGATCCAAGACAGACAGGCAAGGCTCTGAGACCACAGACTATAGAATGTCTGTTGCTTCTGCTATGCTCTACATGTTTGCTGCTTCCAGCTTTCTCTGGTATCTGGCATGGTGTGGATAGGTGTGGGGAGATTCCTACTGTCTATAATGTAGTGTGTTTATCTCATGGAAGCGTCCTGTTCTACTGGGCATTTTACCTGTGGATTATTATGAAGATGATTTCTTCTTAATTTGTACTTAACTGATATTAATGAAAGTTTAAATAGAGTTTTGATGATTAAAAATAAAACAAGGACGTGTCACACACGAGTTTCTTATTGAGGAGCCATAACCACTGTAGCTCAGGTTAGTCATTAAGAAAAACGATTTGAGTTTCAGTAGCCTAGCTAGCTTAAATTCTTTTAACCTTAATGTTAGGAGATGGTGTTCACAGGTTTTGGAGTACATCATAGCTGAAACAAAGCTTTGAAAATAACTTAATGTTAGACTAAGATGTTTTTGTTAAACAGTTTTGAGGTGAAAACTCATGAAGACAATCTAAAGTTCTAGAAAGGCACATAACTGAAGGAAGAATTCTTCATTAAGAATTAAGGTCAGGGAATAAGAATAAAGTAGCCTAAGTATTATTAGTTGATATGTCTTTTTTTGACTGTTTTTTAGACATAAAAGTTTAGGTTTGTGATTCTTTTAAGATTCCTTATAAGATTACCTTTCAAGATAAATAACGAACACAAAGCAAAAAACAAAAAACAAAAAAAAAAAAAAAAAAAAAAAAAAACCTGAGAAGAATATCTTGCTTGCTTACTCTGTTAATCTATGACAAGTTGCTTGGGTATGAATGTATGAAGGCTCTTGGGGATAATTTGTTTTTCACCTGTAATACATAAATTGTTTAATTATGTTAAGGGATATGGAAAACATGTTTTTTTTTTTTTTTTTACTTGTATTCATTGTAATCATTCACTTGGAAAAACAGTGTAACCATATTGTATAGAATTTTCTGGGGTAAACAAGCTGTAAAGAAAGAAATGGAAGGAGGAGGAAGAAAAATAGAAGAAAGCATCAAGAATGAGAGAATTTGGAGGAAGTGTTAAGAGAGTTGGAAGGAAAACATCAAGAACAAAGTTAGAGTTAGAAGCAAAATATCAAGAGAGACAGAAAGGACATTTCTTGATAGAGATAAGAGGAAAAATATCAGAAGAATAAAAGAAGGAAACCATTAGCAGAGTGTGTGAGTGTCTTTCCCCTTTAACCCACTTTGATTCCCTTTGAGCCCTGGGCTGCTGGAGGCTGTCTGCCCCCAACCCCAGGCAGTGATAAAAACAAACAAAACAAAACAAAAACCCACAAAGTTTTATAGAAGACAAACCCCATAAAGTCTTAATAACCAAAAAAGTCAATTTTAAAAATGAAACTGATCACATGGCAAATTAAATTGATTGCATGGCTAGAATATTTACTACCTTCTAAGCATAGTTTTACAAAACTCATCTAGTTTTAAATATAAAAATTTTCAACAGGACTAAAACATTGATTTGAAAGTCAGATTTGTGTATGTTTGTGTATATGTATAAATATATATGCATGTGAATTTGAGACTGACATGTTTGGTGCCTACTGTACATATACATGTATGTGTGTGTATGCACACATGTCTCACAGGCTGGCTTCTGTCTCATGGCACAAAGGCCAGCATGGACTTCAACTTGTGCCTTGCCTCCTGAATGCTGGAAATACAGGAAAGAAGTGCCATATTCTGGATAAGACATTATTTTTTTTCTTATGGTACTAGGAAATTGAATCAAGGGCTTGGCTATGCTAGGCAAGCCGTGATTGTTGAGCCATATCCCCAACTCTTAGAAGACAGGCTTTAAAATAAACCTATGGAAGCACAAATTTATGCCATGTCCTCACAAGCTTCACAAATTTAAGAAATTTTCAAATTACACCATCATAGGGTTTCAGTTACTACTATACAATTTTCTGTTTCATATTTAATTTTACTATGTGCTGAAAACTTAATCAGTAGTGCCACCAAATGACAAAAGAAAACATGCGACCAAAACATGGAGCAAGCTTTACAAACATAAGTCGTATGGATTTATCAAGTGTTAAGTCACAGAACAGTGACCATCACTCCACTTCTATTTGTGGATTAATAAGCATGAGACAGTATGTCAGCTCCATGTCAAAGGGGTCCGACTTCATATTTTGAATACAGAATAATTTCATATGTAGTTCTGTAGCACCTAAGGATATGTCACAGCTAAACTTCTTTTTGAAGAACAAATCCAGACTAATTAGCTGTCAGAACTAAGATCAAAAGTCAGATTTACCATTCCAGACATTTCCCCTCCCTATAACAGGCTCTTTCAATAAACAAATACTTCTTAACAATCTTCTATATACAGATTTGAAATAAGTTGTCATAAAATTCCCAACAAATTTATCCACATCATGACAAAGCTAATCCTAGGCTGGGCTTTCTGAGTTATATGAATTTGAGCGGAAGAGGCATACTATTCTAAGTAAGTAGAGCCTATATGTCCAGAGAAAACAGTAACATTTGATAAAGGTGCTATGCTAGTGTCCTACATGCCAATCACTGAATGAAATGAGACCCAGACATTCACCCTATCTTGGGGGACACAGGCAACCAAACAAGTAGAGCCTGCTGCCAAAGGCAGCCTGTGTATGCATATTGATGGGAGCAAATAAATAGCTGACCCAGAATCTGAGACTGTGGGGGAAACACATGTCAAGCACAAAAAGTGGAACCCATGTATCAACTATTATGAAATATCTGATGTTCAGTGAGACTTTTGTCTAAATTCAGACTTAAAAAATAAGACTGGACTACATATAAGTTCATCATATTTGATGGAGATATTACTACTCCACCTACTTTCATGGTCTATGAAAAATGTTAGAATGGATTAATTAAAAATAAGGAAGAACAATGGCCTTGACATTTGCAATTGTGATACTGTACCTGAACATGATGGTAAAAACCTCACCATGATAAAGACTTACAAAAACACATACACCCCCCCCCACACACACACACACCCACACACACAGAGTTTTAGCCTGCTATAATCTTTGTCAATGTGAAAGGTAGCATGTACTAGTAAAGCTTTTGCTTCTTGTGCTGAAGACATAATCCTAGGAGACATAACAAAGACTGTTTTCCATCACAGGTTATGCATGCCCCCAGAAGTAGGCTCACAACTATTTTTGAGGGCAAGGAAAGTTTGGAAGAGATTTGGGTAATATAAGAAATGACTGCCTCTGACTGTCTGAACAGTGATTTCTACTTTTGAAATGTTAATGTGCCAGTTACTGCTGCTGACCAATGCTGTATGATGCTATCCATGCCTGAAAAGCAAGGAACACCACACTAAGAACATGAGCCAAATATGAAATCAAATGAAGAGAGGTGACACTCTGGCCAGTGGACCAGGGAATCATTCCTAGATATCTGAAAAGATGGGACTGTACCATTATTCAAACCTTGTTTGTGCTAAGTCTAAAATCTAGACTAGAAAAGGGATGATAAGATGAAGGTGAGTTCTCCACTGTTTAGTTTTGAAGTTAAAGAGAAAAACTTAAGTGACAAAGACTGAAGAACTTAGAAAAGTTATATCCAAAATTACATTGGATGTTAAAAAAAACTTATTGAGAAATTTTTAGTATTATTTCTGAGCTCTAGAGTTCTGATTCTTTCATTTATGATCTTTGAAAAAAAATCAGCTCAGTGAGACATAAACTAGTATTTCTTCCTATTACAGCACATAGTGCTGTACTGCATCATTTCTGTTAAGGACAAGAACAAGTCTTCCCTATTATCACTTAACATTGTCTGAGACATTCTATGACAATTAACCTAATACAGCAATTAACACAATAACAACAAAAGACTAACCTTTCAGAAAGCAGAGAAAAATTTTGTAAGAATTAAGACTTTGGCACCAGAGAACCCAGGGCCAGTCTTAGTTCTGAACAGAACTGTAAATGTGACTTCATGTAAGTATTTTTTCTGCTGTGTAAAATAGTCAAAATTAAAGGCAAAAACAACATAATCACAGTAGTTACAAATGCCTGCAAATTATAAATAATAAACTAGAGTATCTCTTATAGCATATCATAGCAATACTGTACTCTAAAATCCCACAAAATTAAAAGAAAATTATAGATCATGAAACTTACTATGACCTAAACCATAGGCAAAAATCTACAATTTATCCAACTACAAGCTATATTCTGTTGGAGATAGAAAAAATAAAATTATAAATAACCTACAAGTAACTTTTATAATAAAAATTTTAAATACAAAAATTAGGATATAAAATAATGAATAGACACCAAAAATGTATAAACACATCATTTCTTAAATTTAACTCATAAGCTTAATGTTATACCTATACAAGTTCCAACAGGATTAAAACAACAAAAATCACCATAACAAAGAAAAAACAAAGCATATGAAGGAAGGAAAGAACCAGAACTGTGAAAAGGAGGGTAAGCTCAAATGAATTAAGAGTACTAGGAGGAAATTCAAGTATATTCTAAAGCTACAATCACCAAGTAGGGCAGGCAGAAGAGCAGAAGAGACTCACACACAAAGACAGCTTTTCTGAATATACACGACAGAGCCATTTGTAAATATTTTAGGAATGTAAAAGATCTTGAAGTAGCAGTATAAATCTGTGGCAGATTATTCTTAAATTTGGAAGACAAAGGGTGCTGGGGTGGGGTGGGGCTAGAAGGGAGAGGAAAGGGTGAGAAGGGAGGGAGAGGGAGAGGGAGAGAGGAGAAGGAACAGAACTCAGGAAAAAAGGGCTGCTACAGCTTGGTCATGGACACTTGCCTATCAAGAGCAAGGCCCTGGGTTTGATCTTCAGTGTTTCAGTGTTTACATACCTCAGTGAGAGCCTAGGGCATGAATTGGATTAAGCAGAGTCTTACCTGCTCTTCCCACACTCTCTTCTCTCTCTCATAGGCTTCTTTTCTTTTTCGCTCCAACTGCTCTTTTAGTACTGCAGCACGTGCATTTGTTTGGGCCTGAAAATGAAAATCATTAATGAAATGATAGTTATCAGAAGGACAATCTGTGGTCATAATCCTCCAACCTGGCTCTAACATAACACCGTCTTTGGGCCAACAAAGTAGAACATGTGTGGTTCTGAAATAAAAATGTATACTCACTCTATACCCCTCTAACCATGGACAATAGGGATCAGTTTATATTTGCCAAGTGAAAATAAGTTCAATACATTGGAATGGAAATTAAGATGTAAACATTAAAGACAACTTCTATACATAATTCCATTCATCTTCAGGGAAACTTGTAGATTTCATTTTTAAGGCTACTTTTTAAAGATATATAAGCCCAGCCTGGCCTCAAATTCATGGCAATTCTCCTGTGTCAGCCCACTTAGTGCTGGGATTATTGGAGTAAGCCTATTCTGGCTATTTCTTTTACAGAATTACATGTGTCACAGTTTTATGTATTTGCACCATAATTTCACGTACTTGCTCTTCATAAATATTGTATAAAGAAGAAAAATGCTATTTTTCAGACATTGTAAGGTGACAGATAAAGGGAAACCAAAAGTTAAAGCAATATAAGAAAATGATCCATCTATATAAAAAATTTTTGAGAAAAACTTTTCTCTCTCAGCTTTCATTTTCCTAAGAAGTTGTATTATGTAGTCTATACCTTAAGTAACTCCATCTTTTTGAGCCTCAAGTCGGCCTCTTCAGTTGCTTCTGGTCCTTTGGTACCATTAGCTTCTTTCTAGAACAATTGTCAACATACCACTTAGCAAATAGCAGCCAATCTCAGCGCCATGTGTGCCTGAACTAACACCATGTGAAATGAAACCATTGAACATGTCAGTTTTCTCCAAGAGCTGCAAATGAAGTCTCCAGAGCAAAAGACCAAAGAGGGATGATGTCAAGTGGTCTTTAATCCCTTTTGGGACATTAAGTATATTCTCTATTAAAATTCCTATGGAACAAATGATCTTACCAATTGGAAATCATGTATTTAAGATTTAGTTCATCCCTATATATAGTTTTCTGGTCTGTTGACCTTCATTTTTCTTTTTAACAATTTTAACTTTTATTATTATGGACATGGCATACTTAAACTTAATCTCTTACAGTTACTTTTTGAAAAATTGATTTTTACCTACATTCTCACCACGAAGTTTGGCTTTAATCTGTTGGCGCTCATTGAAATTTTGTAGTCTTATTTGCCTCAATCTTGCCAGATAAACCTAAAACAGGAACAACAACAAAAAAACCAAACATTCACTTAAAAGGAAAACTATGAACACTTTTACTGCTAAAAAAAAAAAATTATAGAAAAGTGTTAATCTGAATATAAGAAACAAAAGTTCTGAAATTTGGTTAATGAAAATGAAATATTAGCTTTCAAGTATTTAATTTAAAGCATTTTTCTGCAAAGAAAGAAATATGTTATAATTACAAATTTTTAAATTATATCAAAAGAAAAGAAATCAAAATTTAGGACTGAGTAACAGTTATGGAGCAAAATTATGACACAGCATGTCAGTCAAAATATATTAACAGGTTCCTATAGACTTACAAAATCTTAAAATAACTGTTAAGCATTTTAACCATGCAAGAAAAGAAGGCGGTGAACTAAAAAAATGGCTGCGTGGCAGAGGTTCTGAGCATGCGGAAAGCATACCTCTTCCTCATTGTTCCTTGGCTTCCCTCCTCTTGAAGAGCTGGGCCTGCCTCCATACAGAGATGCCAGGTTTTGCAGGATTCCCTGTTTGTCATTTAATGTACTAAGTTTAAAGACTGAGTGGGGCTACATTGCCCTTCCACCTAGGCATATAAGCATGCCACTTACTTCTCTTGGACAATACTGGCCACTTCCAGATCCTACATTAAGAAGCCCTGGCACTGTCTATGGCCATGATGCCATGTAAATTCAGTGAGAACAGAAGCCATTAAACTCCAAGTATTAATTATTTAAAAACAGCGACATGTTTTAAAAGCCATTAAAGGTTTTTAGGAGTGTTTTCCTCATTAAATCCCAAAGTACTATTTTTTTTTAAAGATCCAATCCATTTCTAGATGTCTGTGTGCATACTACACAACATACAAACTTTTATATTCACCGATGATTTCAAACACTGTGCTGCTTATTAATTATGAGACTTTTAAATCAATCTCTGTTCTCAGGTACTCGATGTAAGAATACTATAAATGATTAGCCCCAGGCACAAACTGACTCATTTCCAAATATACCTTACTGATAACATGGAATTATCTGACTAGAAATTATTCACATGCTTCACCAAAACTGCCAGATTATCCAATTATCTACTTTCTCTTCCTTCAACCTACAATCATGTTTAAAGTTTCTTCAAACTTAAAGAGTTCTTAATCCACTTTCCCATCTATTATCTTGTATCAGTGTGTGGTAAATTTACTTTTATACTCATTATCTCCATTTTCTTGACAGTCAATCATTTTTAACCCTCTATAAATCTGGCTTCTAATTCCAGTATAATTAAAAAAAATTGTTTTTAAGTCACCAGTAGTGTCAGAAATGATTCAGATGGATCTTTTTGAGCAAGTCTTTTCACAAATTGCTTTTGACTGGACCTACTTCACTTACACATATATGTGTATTTCTTTAATAAATACAGGAGGGTCACTATGGAAAATTTTAAAAATAAAGCATTAAACATTTATAAAGCTAACATTTTAAAAATAAAAGCATTAAACATTTATAAAGCTTAAAATGAAAAGGAAATATCTCCCAAATACCCTTTTATTCATATGCATGAATGCATATAAGCATGTTTTTATAGAAATGAACATTTCTACAATTCTGATTTTTAAATACACAATTATAGTTTCAGTCCTTCCTCACATTCACTAACACATAAGAATAGATAGGTGGGGTTAGATGATATAGCTCTATGGTAGAGCACTTGTTTGGCACTTCAAGGAGGTCAGTATAATAGGAGTGTGCGTGTGT